>NC_027752.1:15095320-15125528 GCF_000695525.1 Brassica oleracea var. oleracea
TAATAGATTTACCTTTAAATTAGTGGAAGATGAGTACCATTTGATTAAAAACCTGTAAAAGAGATAGATTAGTAAGAAATACATGAGACAAAACTGAAAAATTTATATAAAGTTTGGTGTTTTCAAGTCAAAGAGATTAGAGAGAGGTTGGAGAGTTTTAGAATGATGAACATTACATTTTTGTTGCAGCCATTTGAGAGGAGGAGGGAGAATGTGTAAATTTTTCTTTATATAGGGAGACAAAAAATCCAATTAGATTAAATATTTTTTACTGAGACGACTTCCTGGACGACTTACATTTCAGTTGTCTGGTGAAGAAATTAAAACAGACGACTTACATGTAAGTCGTCCAGAAGAGTTTAATATTTTTAGCGGGAAATTAAATATTTTTAGCGGGAAACTAAAATAGAAGACTTTCCAGACGACTTACAAGTAAGTCGTCTGGTTTAAATTATTTAAGCGGGAAAATAATTTTTTTAAAAAATTTTAGGCGGGAATATTTGGACGACTTACATGTAAGTCGTCTGTTTTAATTTCTTCACCAGACGACTGAAATGTAAGTCGTCCGAGTAAATTATTCAACAGACGACTGAAATATAAGTCATACACACCTTAAACATAACCCCTAAACTTAATTATCTAATTAAAGACTTCATAAAATCAAATCAAACTTGAAAAGTGTTTACTATAGGTGAAAACTAATTTTTGAAAAAAACATTTTAGTTTTCCAAAATCTAACCCTAACAATACATACAATACTACAACATATGTTTGCCAAACTCCTAAACCAAAGTATTTCATGATTCACTACTTCCACTCATCTATCTTCAAAACAAATCAATTTTATCATATCTTAATTTATATCACTTAAAACTGTTTATAATTACTTGATTTTTATTTTTCACGCATCAAAATATTTTTTTACAAGATTTATAAATTATTTTTAAAATAAACTGGTACCAGACGACTTACACTTCAGTCGTCCAGACGACTTCCAACATCTCAGACGACTCAGACGATTTACTGGGGCTATATTCGTAAAAATGGCTTCTGTTATTTTGTTTGGTCACAAGGGGTTGAGCTGTAATTTCACTAGGCTTTTAGGTTAGTTTTGCATTTGATTCAAGTTTGGGTATAGGTTTGGGATTAAAATCAAGTTGTGGGTTAGTTTTGGCAAAAACCCCAAAAATATAATGCAAAATGCTAACTTTTTTCCTTTTTAGCGTTAGAAAATTTAAATTCATAAAATATAAATGCATGCATGGTGACTAGTTCTTGTGCGTATTTTTCTAACACATGTTACACATGAATGCTATTTTTCTTGGAAACAAGGGTTTGGTAACACATGCATGTTGTTCGTTGTTGTTTCTCTATTATTAGTGAGTAATCTTCTAGATGCAATTATTTATACTCTATTCTTGTGTGGTCTAAGCGTTTATTTGGATATGCTATTGCAGGGTCAAATCTTTATTTCTGGTTAGCAATCATTCCAATAGCTGTAAGAACTATTTTTCATTTTATGTTTCTCTTTTTTTTTTGGATATTGAGTCTCATATGATTAGTCTATTGAGCTATGGTTTGCACCTTTTTTATTTCAACAGCTTGTTCTTTTCGTTGGTGCAAAGTTGCAACATGTAATCGCAACTTTAGTATTGGAGAACGCTGGGATAACAGAATATGCTTCTGGTGTTAAATTGAGACCTCGTGATGAACTTTTCTGGTTCAAGAAACCAGAATTACTCTTATCCCTTATCCACTTCATTCAGTTTCAGGTGTGCCAAATCTTTTGAACCTTTAATAGTCACAAATGATCTTCTTCTTTTTTGTTGATTTAGTAGATATATGACCTATGTGCATTATATTGCCTACAGAATGCCTTTGAGCTGGCTTCGTTCTTCTGGTTTTGGGTAAGTTTTTGTCTATCTCTCATCTTATGGCTCTATATGATTTAAAAACATATAGTATTTTATAGTCATACGATTTAAAAATGTGTTCTTACACTGACATAATCTATTCTTGTTTCTTCAGTGGCAATTTGGATACAACTCTTGCTTCCTTAGGAATCATTTACTTGTCTACTTGCGATTAATTCTAGGGTAATCAAGTTTCCTCCATTAAGCCATCATGATACGGTTGTGTATATTTTCTTAGAGATTGATGGTCAACATTGCATGTTTTTGTAGGTTTGCTGGACAGTTTTTATGTAGCTACAGCACATTGCCACTCTATGCACTTGTCACTCAGGTAACATGACCTTTAGCGCTTCTACCTTTGTTAATGCTTAAAACTCACAAGCTAAATGATCATGGATTTCATATGTTATTTCTAGATGGGAACAAATTACAAGGCAGCGTTGTTACCTCAGAGGGTAAGAGATACAATAAACGGTTGGGGAAAAGCAACCAGAAGAAGAAGACGGCATGGTTTATATGGAGATGATTCGACTATTCGAACAGAAACAAGCACAATCGCATCAGTTGAAGAATACGATCATCAAGTGCTTGATGATGTTCCTGAAACCTCTCCAGCTCAAGGTACTGATCATGAGCTGGAGCTTGTTAAAAACTGGGAAGCTTCTATCACAGTAGCTAATGAAAATTCTAGTCGGGTTGGAACACCCCTCTTGCAACCTTGTGCGTCAACATCGCCAACGACTTTCTCAAAGTTACAGACAGAAACCACAGAATCACTTTCAAGGTCGTCCTCACTGCCAGTGAAAAGATAATATTTGGATGTCCGTCTTTCTTTCTCAACGCTGCTTTGCTAAACCAGCTGAGATAACTCAGATTTAAGATTAGTGTGTGTGACTATTTTTACTATAAATGATATATGATTTTGAGTACAGAGATCATGTCGTTGAACATGGTACAGCGTATCAAATAGTTGTAAGAAATCGATTTATACGATAATGTTCAAAACTTAGTTAGGCACGTCTAGTCGAACGTTCGGCCTTATATATAGCGTTTTGGTTAAACGTTTTGGTTAAGAAAATTATGTGTAACGTTTTGGTCAAAATAATATGTAACGTAATCAACGTAGAAGAGGATACACAAACAGTACAAGCAACAAAGCAAACACAACGCTTAGTTAGCAGACAGAAACAGCGGTGCTTGGGTTT
The DNA here is from genome assembly GCF_000695525.1 of Brassica oleracea var. oleracea. Classification (NCBI taxonomy): domain Eukaryota; kingdom Viridiplantae; phylum Streptophyta; class Magnoliopsida; order Brassicales; family Brassicaceae; genus Brassica; species Brassica oleracea. The sequence goes on from NC_027752.1 coordinate 15,098,439, forward strand.
TTGGTGGGATCTCAGCCTCTGAACACTCTTTTTTTTATGGGACAAAGATGCTCTTAATGAGAAATAACGAAATAATATTGGCGCGTACGTGGAGAAGTCAGCCATGAGGCCCGTGACCTAATGTACGTTCCCGTTACAAACCCATAAAAGAAAAAGGAGAGTCAAAGATTAGGATCGAACTTACAATACAAGCCACACATATGATGTTCTCTTTTCTTTTTTTTTTTTTTTTTTTTTTTTTTTTTTTTTTTTTTTTTTTTTTTTTTTTTTTTTTGACAAACTACATATGATGTTCTCTAGCTGTACGTAATTTAGTATAAATATATGAGAATAAATTTGAATTTTTCAGTTCTATGTTTATTCTAAAACATGTAGCAGCTAAATGAATCTCGGACTTTTGCTTTCAACGACAAATACGGCACCCCTCAGACCTTAGGAAAATCCATCGAATTGACTTTATTTTTCGTCTACATTTCCTCTATTCAATCGTGTCTATGAATTACTCAAATACGTAGTAAACAAATACATCGTATTAATAAAGTCAAAACAAACTTTTGAAAAACGTTTCTAAACTACTTCAAAATAGTCGATGTTTTGGAAGGAATCACAAAAATTAGGATATACATTTTTTCCTAAAAAATAACACTAAAAATATAAAATAAACATAATTCAGCCTATCATAAAAAATATTAGAAAATATCATTGATCACACAGTTTTCAATAAAATTTAAACTAATTTAAAAATATCAAACATTATGTATTTTAAAACATCAAAAACTCTTCACAACATTATCTATTTTGAAACGGATGGAGTATTAAATATAATCGGACAAACGCGATTTCATGGAAATCGATGATGAAGTCTACATTAATATTAAAGTTCGTTTTTGCCAATAATTTGTTATCAGGAGGATGGTGCTATCCCGAGTTTTGTTAACAATATTACAATATTTTTTTACATTATAAAGGGATTTAATCACGTTTATTGCCTTTCCAATAATTTTTTTTCAGATGAAGATGAATATTTTTCTTTGGTTAGTACGTGGTTCACAAAAAGGCGCTTCAATGAAGTTTGCTTTAAAATGAAGTTTGTTTTAAAAAATCAAGTTTGCTTATATATATATATATATATTTTTTTTTTTATGATCCTGGTATCCAGAACCTCGAGATGATTCGATTAGCGCCAATGACCGTCCACCGGAGCTTAGCCGGGGAGCCCGCCGAAGCATCCAGGAAGGCTGGTGATCACCCTATGTAAATCCTATCAGTGGCCACACGTTAGTAAGCTTCTCCTTATTGGATCCGAAGACCCTTCAAGATAATCACCTCCCAGCGGCACACGAACCCATGACTTCCCAGGTTGAGTTAAACCACTAAACCAAATATATTTTTAATTATAAAAGCCGGAAAAATGAAAATTGAAAATTTCTCAGAAACTTAACAGAAAACAAACAAAAGGAAAATATAATTCTAGTAAACAAAGAAAGAAGAGAAAAATGGAAAATATATCTTAGTGTCGGTGTTACAGAAAGTCTCTCCCACGCTTTCTATGATGTGTAGGCTTTTTAATATAAAAATCTGTTTTATCTATCTATATTATTAAAATAGAAGTCATAATTTTTTCGTGCGTGATATTTTAAATGGACTATTCCTAAAAAATTGATTATATTTTTTTTTGTATGTTCGTGATAAAATTCTAACGACCTATTTAATTCTCTTTTTATTCCATCAAGATATTATAAGAAATGCATAATTTCGAAAATATAATATTCCATCAATATATAAATATATTTGCATATAACCATTTATAAGCTACTTAATAATAATAACATTTAATTATTCTAGAGTTTATACTTGTATTTGATCTAATTAATAATAATAATAATATTTATTATGCAAATACAATAATGTTAGAATTTTACCTTGCAAATAATAAAATCGAATCAAATATTAAAATCCTAACACTATTGTATTTGCATAATAATGTTATTATTATTAATTACTAGAATCGTGACCGGCGCTACGCGCGGATAATATATTTAAATTTATTGCTTTTATATTTGTAATTAATAGGCGACATTTGTTATTTGTATTTATTTTCTTAAAATATTTATAATTGTATTTTTACCAGTTTTAACTGAATATTTGTACATTATTTTAATTTTTCTGAATTTTTACTATGACTTTTAATTTTTTACTTTTCCATCACAAAGTTTTTGTTAGTATAAAGTAGGTTCATAATTTTTGAAATAAGAAAAAATAACACATCTAACACCGTAAACATGAATAATGTAGTTTGATGTTTTTTTTGCTTTCTATTTAGTTTTAATTTTTTCTTTGAAGCTTTGAATAATGTTTATGAAGTTGTTGTAAAATATTTTGGATGATGTTGAGACGAACAATAACTTTTTGTATTCTTTTGATTAGTTTTAAAATATAACTTACATGGTTAATGAAATATTTTTTACATTTATAATTTTTTTGGCTGTTGCTTTGATAATTATTTGAAAGAAGTTGGTAGTTCATCCCATATAAATATTAGCATATTTGTGAATCAGTGAGTAATTAATTCATTAGAACTTCATTTTCATTAACTGTAAGAGAATTGTTTTTTAAACTGACTGTAAGAGAATTTTGGTATCTATATTAAACCAAAATTTTGGTTTAACTAATTTTTATTGTAATAATCTAGCTAGAATTATTTTTAGTTTATTTGGTTAAGCTAATAACATAGTTTTGTTGTGTATATCAAACCAATATTGTATAACCATACTTTTTGTGAAACTGATGAACCTAATCAATCGGTTAAATTAAACCAAAAAAATTATGCTTACACGTTTGTTTGTATTTTATTTTGAAGACGTAAGCCAATAAAACTAAAAAGAGAATTTAATGATTTTTAAACTAAAACAAAGATTAATTCTTAATTTAACATATGTTTTACATAAGCATCTAGATAAGAAGATAACATATCTATATTTAGATGGTAACTAAGATTTATTTATTTTTATTCAGCTTCCTCATCGTCATGTTATAGTCTCCAATAATAATAATAAAAAAACAAATTTTAAAATCACCCAATGTGAGCTTCAGTGGTTTCTAGAGCACGTAAAGCCACACCCTAACCAGTTTGTTGGAGCTCATTGCGACCTAGATTCAACTATTACAAAGGTAGCTTCGATTATATTACTTTATAATTATATGAATGTATTTTAACTTTAAAACTGCCAATTATGTATTTGAATGTATAATACATATGTCATATATTTTATAAAAAAAATTATAAAACGAAAAAAAAAATTATGGGAATGCAAAAATGAAATATTGATAGAAACATACTGTAGATTACATTATTGGCAATAATATTACATCAAAAATTATTTTACCACTTTACTTACAATATATTGTATATAGTTTTTTATTATTATTTAAACCAAAACTTCGTGAAAATTACTTTAACTATCTTCTACGTGCAGATTTTTTATTATTGTTTGGTTTTCTAAACAGTTTTCGGATGTCAATTTCTTTTGCACATCATCCAACAAAACATGTCACTAAGATTATTTTTAATGGTTATTTCTTTCTTTTTTTTTGAAAAAGGCTTCAAGTTATTTCTATTTCTTATTCTAAAAGTACAGTACAATTTGCTCCAAAAAAAAGTATAGTACAATTATTTATATGAACATATAATCTTTCACGAGACACTGATTTAACAAAGGGAACTACATTTAGATGTAACGACGCGTTTCCTTTGTGTTATGCATTTCCAATGTAATTAAATTAATCATTTCTGTGTTTCCTCGTATTTGATGAAAACCTTGTTTGTATACATGAAACGAATACCTGAATCTTTTTCCCTGCTACTCTTGCAGGTACAACGCAAAATATTCAGGTTGTCACTGAAGATGATTTAGGCAACCCAAGTCAGACAACAAAACATAAAAGAACTAACGCTTTACTCATGAATGCTGGTTCAGTTCACGGTAAAATCTAGTTTCTCTATTACTATACTTCCTTTGTTCCCCTGCTCTGTTTCTTGTGATTTCTTTTTCTCGCAGTGAAAACAATTTAGCCTAATTTTAAGACTAATCAGAGTTTAAAGAATTGTGGTTATTATATTTCTTTGTCGTGCTCCTCATGGCAATGGCAGACCTACACATCATCATCATCATCCCAAGAAGCCAATATGTCCTTATTCTTTGCTGTCTGGTCTATGTTTTCTCAGCACAGAAAAAGACCAGAAGATTAACCAAGCCAAACCCTGAAGTTCCTCTTGTATAAAAAATTCTCATTTTCGGGAAAAAATCCAATTTAAGTTCAATATGGTAAATTTATTGAGACATTTTGAATAAAGCTCAGAGCTTTGATCACTTGTTGTTTTCTCCAGTTTTGGTTCTGTTTTAAAATAAGCGAGACTAAGGAAACAATCCACGATGTTTCTATATGTAAAAAACTGAGAACGGTTCTGTGGAATATTTTTTGAAATGGTTTTGCTTTCCGACTTATGATGTTGATCTTATTTGGCACACACATCAGTTCCACCCGGTAGCTTACTGTAATAATTTGGAGAAGCATGATTACAAAGATTCTAACCGAGGAAAAGGTAACAACCTCGATACTTAGTTTATAATACAACTGCACAATGGGAGGAAACATTTGGTAGAAGTTACTGGAAAGCCGGTGCAATATACATGCACAGGACACAACTTTGCCTTATGCTTCTAATGTTTTGCCAAAGAATCAACCGCAAAAGAGAATTCCCTACATCTAATTCAATTTCAAGAGGTGGAAGTTGTTAAGTTAGTTTCTTTAGGGTTTCTTATTGTTTATAATTCAGTCTTGTGTTTTTTTTAAAGACATGCTAGTTCGCTTGGAGAATATTGATGTTAGAAACATACCAGATGGAGATAAAGGAAAGCTCTCGGTTGTGTTTAGTAACCCAGCCTGATTCTCTTTTCCATGCTGATCAGTTGCCGTTGTGTAGGTTTTAGGATCAGCGGTATCTCGGCTTGTCGAGGAGCTTGATCAAACTGGAGGAAATCTGCTCCTCATATCTCTAGAATTGTTGCTTAGTTTCCACACCGGTAGCAATAATTTGGTGCACTAAACACTGTCACCACATTCTTTTCCTGTTACCATAATTTTTTTGAAAGATCAGTGATTCAATCCACAGTTATGATAAGATAGACTGACCAATCATGCCTTTGGCAGAGCCTTGAGCAATTGAGATGAGCATACATGACATGCCACCAGTTAAATCCTTCCATGAGAAGCTGATGTGCTCTTGTTATGAGACTGCGTCCATTGTTGTCACTGAAATTGAGCTGTCCAAATGATAACCATCACCAAGTGGAGATAACCCACATCGATCAAGGGGACCAGACCATAAATCACAAATTGGTCCTTCGTGTTGCACCTAGACATACTCCAAATAGATAACCAATAAGTTATTATTTTGTTCTTTGAGAAAACAACCTAATAGTAATTTGGAAGTTAGCACTTGAACCTTGAGAGCGGAAGGAGGGAGAGACCCATCAAAAACTCATATTCAAATTCAATCCGAACTAAGGACCTGGGCAGGAAAAAGGGAGAAGGTGATAAATGGTGTAGTTGAAAATTACGTCTGAAGAGGGGAAGATAATCGAAAAGGTCCAAGTGCATTCTCGTACTTCCTGAAACATCGTCATAAAAACCATAGCTGGATCAGAGAAGCAAAACACACATCAAACATGGTAATATTTTTTTTTATTATTATTATTAAGCTTATACTTGAGTAATCTGCTGAGTCTTGAAATTCCCTCGCAATAGTGTAAAACTGAGAAAAGTCTGAGCAATTTCAAATTACAAATCAAATCAAATGATCTATGACACACAGAGAGAACATATATTTTCAATCTTTGTGATAGCAGTGACAGCTAAATACGAAAATAAACGACCAAGGAGATCCATATTTGTAAGGGAAGAGATTTTTGAGCAAGTGAAGAGGATCTCAAAGATATAAGAGCATATCCCTCGTCTTAGAATTACCTGAAGCCTCTCAAAGAACCTAATTGAAATAAAGAATCAAAGAATGGAAAAATAATAAAATCAGAAGAGTAGAAGAATCAAAGAACTAAAAGACCTAAAACTCGAACTTCTTTATTTCTTCCTCTTGGATGCAACTTTTATTTTTATTTTGTAAGCAGAGAGTTTTGATATTTATATTTCATCTCTCACATCTGAAAGCACTCTGGGGAGATGAAGAGAAAAATCAGAATGAGAGCAAGTGAGTCATGAAGGTAGGATTAAACAATGTAACTGAATGACATTGAATGGGTCATAATTAAACGGTTAATTGCAGCGATTGGAAATGTCGCCCGTGAATTGTAAGAGCCAGAGACTAAGGTGATGGAAATTGAAATTGGATGGAGAGCTCGACTCTTTAGTGATGGGCCAATTTTCATTATTATCATCCCATATGAGAGTTAACATTCTATTTCGACTGCAAAATGAGTGACATGGCATAATAGAGCTTCATAATTGGTCGATTTTTTAATCCTATGTGGCATAGCTCTCATTTGAGCTTATTCTCCTTTTAATATTGTAAGATATTATACATGTATCAATATTTATATAGGTATTTTGTTAACAAACATGTATTGATAAATATATAATATTTTAAAATCCAATACTATAGATTCAACCATATACTATTTTTATAATAAATCGCTTAATATATATATACTGTAGTGATAAATTTTTTATGCGTGATTTTTTAATTTGGACCATTCTATAAAATTTTATCAATTTTTACATAAATTTATTATAATATTTTGTCTTTTTATTTGAATACAAATAAATATTTTTTAATATTTTCTAACTAAAAGAAAAACCAAAAAGTAATAGATAAAAGTAAAATTTAATTTCTCTTAGTATGTGTGAACAACCTTAAACATCATATATTTGTATCAAGAGGGAGTATAAACTAAAATATTTAAGTATATAAATAATTAAAAAACACACGGTTATACGGATCAAGTTTTAGTACTATAATTACAATAGTATGTCTAAGTAATAAGTAAAAAAGTAGTCAAAGAAGTTTGCTTAATACCAAGTTGAAATATTTTTATATATTCTTCTCGAAGCACAAGACAAGCCATCATGTATTGCCTCACCCATGTATATAAGCATCAAGACAATCATACGACTTCATCTTCAGGAGCTGCTGGATCTGTTCCGGAGCTGAGAAGCTCCACTCCATCCTGCTGTCTACCTTGCAGCACCGCTTCAGATAGTGAATCAGGATGACGATGACCAAGCAAAGTGTGAAACCGAGTGCAAAGTCTATGCATCGGTCCGCCGGCGTGCGTTCTCCGTTAGTCGGAATCGGACAATCAGTCAGCATACCTACTTTGAATCGAAGAGTTTATGAACTCAAGTTGATGAACTATACAAATCCGATGAACTCTGCTTTATATAATGTTTAGAGTACTCGTTTCATCGGAATCGAATTGTGAATTTGTTTCCTTTACTTAGGGTAGATGTTTAGAGCACTCAAACAACTTACATAATTATAGAGTCATTGGCCAGAAAATAGAATAAATATTTAAAAAAAAATTGCAAGAATGTTATAATCGGAATGGGCGGATCGTTGGGCAATGTGTGGTGCAGGACCGTCTCAAATTATTTCTAGATCCTGTTCAAAAAAATATTAATAGTGTATTTAACGATTTAATGAAGAAATTTTAAAAGTTAATAATTATGTTTGATGTTTCTTTAAAATTATAAGCTCTAATCTAGCAATATATCTAAAATTTAAAAGTTTTTATCATAATTTATTTATATATTTTTTATAAATTCTTAATTTGTTCTTAATTTTTTGCTTATTTTTTGCTTATTGTTTCTTATTTTTATATTTCGGGCATGTTCAACCGTTCCAATTGCACATGTTATTAGACAGCATGTTGTGGTGTATTATTGTGATTCGCGTGTTATATGTACACTATTAAAGCAGAATCCCCATTAGAATTATGCCTTTAATTTTTTTGAGTTATTTACAATCATTTAATTATAACTAATAATTTTATTAAATGTATAATTGGAACAGAAAATTTAGATCAATCATGGAAACTCCTACACGTTTATCCCTTATACTATACATTTATAAAATAAATGAATCTTTCAAATATAGGATCCACTAAATTGTACAACCCATCAATAATCAGTTTATACGAGTTCTTCCTACCCTATACGTATTCTATGTCACAAAATCTATAATACTGCAGTCGGTTATATTTTTATTTTTTTGAGAATTTGGTTCTATTATTATTAACATATCCTTCCATCACATTCCTATTACATCTAATATACATTCCAACAAAAACTGAAATTTTGCGTTCAATATCCAATAGAAAAGTCGTTTATATATGTGAGTTTTTAAAAAAAAATATACAATATAAAATTATTTTGAAAATCTATGATTTAGTTAATAAATCAATGGCAGTGTCTTACTATTTAAAATTTTGAATAGAATGAATTTATCTTCTTTAAAAATCCAACAAATAATCTATGTTTTCCCATAAAAAGGATATTAAGATTCTCGGTTGTTCAAACAATTTGAAATTTTAAAATACCAGAAATATTCATCTTTGTAGGCTATCTTATATATTATTAGATGGATATATAGATTGGTCACGTCTCCTAAATATTTTTTTGAAAAAGAACAATTTCCCTGATATATTCAACCAGATCATTTTAATCTATCTACATTTATGTTTTCTCCATGAATTCAGATATTTTAACAACAAAATCAAGATTTCACAGCTAATGCCATAATCAGTTATAGAAATTTCTTCAGCATTTATTTTAATAATTACTAGATTTTGTTCCGCGCTTCGAAAGCGCGGGTTTTAAGATTATATTATAATATAAAGTCGTATTATATTAAAGAAAAAGGAATTCTTGAAAATTATATATTCCATGAGTAGTTTATCTGAGATTTTATATGTACACTTTTATATAACTTTCTCTTAAGCTTGGATATTTTGTTCGAACCAAAAACCAAACCAATGCCGACTCAAAAACATAGGTTTATTTTGGGTCCGGGTTCAGAGAAAATTACCTATTAGGTATATCTTTTGGACCCGGGTTTTTGTTTGAGTTAGGGTCCTACCTGAGACCTGATCGGAATTATTTTGTGTATATTAAATATATTTGAGTATTTTGAATATGTTTCCGGTATTACAGATATTTGTTTAAGTTTTGTGTTCGGGTTTACAATATTTTTGGGTTTCAGTAAAATTTCAATTTAAAAAAAAAAGAAGTTGGGTATTCAGATAAAATTTTGGGTATTTTCGGTTCATCGGGTCAGATTTTGAATAAAATTTTGTATTTTAGTTATTTAAACATTTCAGATATTTGTTTGGAGTTTTAAGTATTTTTTTTGTGTTTCGAGTATTATTTATATTTTTGGATATTTCAAAATTTTTTTGGTCCTAAATACCCGAACTGATATGTCCAGATCCGATATGCTTACCATTTGAGTTTGGGAAAATATTTGGAATATATACCGCAAAGATTTATTTATATTTATAGGTTATAACCTGTCTTATGATGTGATATTGTGAAAATTATAACCAAAGCAAAAAAAAACATCCAACATCCTTGTTTGACATGGAACTATAAACCGAGAACCAACATTGAATCATAACCAAAGCAAAAAAAAACTCAAAAATAAATTGATATTCACAAATAATTAAGAGGTTCCTATATCTATAAAACCAAAAAAATCAAAATCAAACCTTTAAAAAATATAATTGTTTTTTTTTTGATAAATATAGATTTCAAATATAGTGGCTCCTATGTTTGAAGAGATATACAAATTTTAAAGATGTGATTTTTTTTCAAAATATAGTGGTTCCTATATCTCTGTTGAAAATGTAATATTAATCTATTTATGTAAAGTATTCAAAATTTAATAACAATGCAATTTATATAATTATTATCATAAAGATATTTAACAAAACTATGAAATTGTTTTTTGAACTCATTTCTGAAACACTTAAAGAAAGAAATCATAGTATTTTTTTATCAAAGATACACTTAATCATATACAATATGAATATGTTAGCATATCACGTAATTGCAATAGGAGGTGAACCTGAGAGGTTATAATATTGCATGTCTAACCTATTACATAATTAAGAGCATTAAACGTAATTATTTTGGTGTATGCCGTTGTAAAATTTACATTTGTGATATGTTTGGTTTTGGAAATAATAGTCATTGGTTTCTTGTTTTGGTGGGCCTTATTATAATGTATTAAGTTTATAAATATAAAATTGGTTGTGTAGAATAGGTTGGGTCAAAATTAAATCGGTGCAACAACATTACATAGGTAGATTTTTTAAAAAAATTCCGTTTTAATAGTAAAGATTAACTAAACATATTATTATGAGTATAGATTCTAAGTTATCTTTTTAATGCCTCTCAAGTTAAATAAAAAGATTGTTTAGTGCTAATCAATCCCATCAAAATTAAAAAGATAACATAGAATCTCACACCAATCACTACACTAGATCATAATGAACCTGCGCAATAAACTTTTTTTTTGTAACTTAATAAAATTTTCATCTAAAACTAAAGGGGTAGTATAAATTGATTTGTGAGTGAAGTTCGTGTTACTGATTTTTTTTCAACTCAAAAAAAAAATCGTGTTATTGATTTTTTGGAGACTAATGCAGTGAACTTTGTTTTTAACTATAAAATCAATCGAACCTCTATAAATTAATAAATTTTACCGGTCCCAATTTAGGTCGTTTCAGAATTTGACACCAATCGATAAAATAATAAGATAATAATATTTTAGAAATTCTATGAAAATATATGGTCCCATTAAAAGTATAAATTAATAATTTATATGTATACATATTTTATATAAATAAGAACCTATTATTATATTATTTGTTTTATATTCACAATGAAATTATCTTTATATTTTCTTAACACTTAATATATTTTTGATGAGATTTAGCAATATTATATCTTAAACCAAATTTAAGTTCTTTACAATATATATATTATATACACCAAATAATATAATAAAATTAATATAAATGTCAAATTTCAAGAATTAACAATTAATGTCTATAAACTAAAATTAAATATTTTTCTTATCATAGAATAAATATATCTTAAAATAAAAAATCTAAATAAGAAATTTTTTGTAAATTAATATCTCTATTAATTAATAAAATTTCAAAGTCCCAACATTATTAATTTATAGATGATTTACTGTAATCTTTATAAATGTTGATATTGTGTTAATTAAAATGGGGACAATCCTCTTGAATCGATGCACAAATACATATTCTCTTCTCAATCTGAGTAATTTATTTCTTCTCCCTATCTCTAATTGACCCAAAATATGGATATCTTTGAGTTATGAGAAATGCAACCGTGATGTAAATACTGATATGTGCATATAGTTAATATTGATCCGTTTATGGGTGTTTAACAAAAGAAGAGATCCGTTTTATGGATATACACCCTAATAATTTCCCTGTAAAAAAAAAGAAAAGTCACTACTCACTAGCATTGAAGTTGTTGGATGCACATGTCTTTGTTGTTCTCTGATATTTAAGCTAGGCCTCATACACAGTTAATATTAACTCGTTTTACAGTACAACAGAAGAAAAAACAGCAACGCGTTTAACTTTATACTATTTTGTCCCTTTTTCTTATCTGATTATAGTATTTTGATGAAAAATTACTTGACCAACCACTTATATTAGAAAAATACTTTTCGTGCATGCGTGCGTAATTAAAGAATCCAATTATTGATTTTCGTCGTCGCCACAACAAATGTCTTTTCCAAATTCAGTTCAATTCTTTTGAATTTTCTCACTTGGAATTAAATCCATTTGCAAAGCTGTAATTGTATATGATTAGACCCCAAAAAAGCTGTATGTGACTCAATAACCCTTTGTTTCTATAGATGTCAATCTCTAATGGACGTATATATGAAGAGACTCGTTGAATAGAATAGATTCCGAGATTTGCATGGTTAACTAATTCCACTTTTTCTTATTCTAATCGTTGGCCAATTCCACTCTTCTCTTTTTCTTCAACCTTTTCTTGCAATTCTTCAATATCTGTTCATATTTATTCTTTACTCAGCAGCCAACTTTCCCCAGTTAAGTACATAAAGAGATTAATCTCAACCAAAAGAGAGGGTTTTGTGATATGATCTGGTTTCTTGAGTTTTTAAAATAGAAATCTAGAGAAGAGAAGAAAACAAAACAATGAAGTTTGGGAAAGAGTTTGCTGCGCAGCTGATTCCAGAATGGCAACAAGCTTACGTGGATTATTCTTGTCTCAAATCCATTCTCCAAGAAATCCAAAATGCACGGAAGCGATCAGGTGCCGTAACACGCAAGCAACCTGTGCACCGCAACTTTAGCGGCCTGACTAACCGTTCAAACCGAGTCGCCACGTCAGAAGAACTTGAAAACCAGGACATAATGGTGAGTGAAATGATTGGTGATGATGGGTTTGAGAGATACGAGACGTCCATCATGAGAGTTGCAGAAGCTGGGAGAGAGCCAGAGCTTGTGTTCTTTAAAACCCTAGATCTTGAGTTCGATAAAGTGAACCATTTCTACAAGTCTAAAGTGGAGGAAATGGTGAAGGAGGCAATGGTTTTGAACAAGCAAATGGATGCTCTGATTGCTTTTAGAATCAAAGTAGATCAACCATCTTCGTCTTGGATCTGTTCTGAAACAGTATCAGTCGATGTGAATGCCTTGGATACTACGGAACATAGTAAGTTCGCTCATATTATTTTGTTTGTTAGGGTATAGTATGAAAGAAGAACAAAACGTTTGAATATTTTTGTGTTTGGTCTTGAAGGAAAGACGTTAGCTGACGTGATGGGAATCATAGTATCCAACCATGGAGATTCAACGAGAGGGAACATGCCAGAGGCTTTAAGTGTTCTTGAACGTATCAGACTAAACAAAGATCAAGAAACTCCTCTGTCCAGGATTAGAAACGTCCTCAAGCTCTCTAGCCACGAAGAGCTCAAATTCACAAGAGAAAATCTCAAGAAAATAGAAGAACGTCTTAAGGATGTCTTCATCAAGTTTTATCGCAAGCTTAGACATCTCAACAATTACAGGTATGCATATTGTTTCTTAAGCACTCGCGTAAGAAAAACTCATAACAGGTTGTTTGTTTTATTCAGCTTCTTGAACACCTTGGCGATTTCAAAGATCATGAAGAAGTATGATAAGGTAATAAAAAACTTGATTAACTTTTATCAAAAAAAAAAAACTTGATTAACTAGATATGTATCTAAGTTTTCTTGATATTTATTAAAATGTTTTCAGTATTTATTCTCTATCAGATTGCTTCAAGAAATGCAGCAAAAACTTACATGGAGACTGTAGATAAGTCCTACCTCACTATCTGTGATGAGGTTATTACAATATCTCTACATAAAACTTAATATGTTCTTTAAAAAAAACTTGCTTTATATGTTCTTTCAATACTACTATAAACTTTACTTACGTTGGACAGATCCGCAAACTTATGGTGAGAGTTGAGTCTATCTTCGTGGAGTATTTCGCTAGCTCGAACCGAAGCAAAGCAATGAATCTCTTAAGACCAAAAGTGAAGAAAGAAAAACATCGGACAACGTTTTCCAGTGGTAACTAATTAAAAACGTTTAATAACATTTAGTTCATGACAAATTGATTCAAGATCTCTAATATTTGTTCTTATTTTCTCAGGCTTTTTTGTTGGCTGCTCAGTCTCTCTAGTGATTGCTCTTGCCTTGTTGATACATGCTCGTAATATAATGGGGGCAGACGGAAAAAACATTTACATGGAGACAATGTTCCCTCTTTACAGTTTGTTTGGATTTGTTGTCCTGCACATGATCATGTATGCTTCAAATATATACTTTTGGAAGAGATATCGAGTGAATTACCCTTTCATATTCGGGTTCAAAGAAGGAACAGAGCTTGGTTATAGACATGTTCTGCTTCTAAGCTTTGGTCTCAACACGCTTGCTCTAGCTGCTGTTATAATGAACCTTGACATGGAGATGGATCCTAACACTAATGATTACAAGACAATCACTGAACTTCTTCCACTTTTTATTGTTGGTGTAAGTTGTTCATCATTACAACCACGAGAATCTTAAAATCATTCTGTTATAAATGTAGTAACAGCTCTCTTGTGTACAATGTTTTCAGCTAGTGATACTAATTACTATATGTCCCTTCAACATCTTTTATCGGTCAAGCCGCTTCTTTTTCATCATGGTTGTATTCCGCTGCATTGCTGCACCGCTCTATAAGGTAACTACTCAAGCACATCCCACTAAAAACAATGTTAAATCACCGTTTCAAAAATCGGTTTAGGCGAGAAATCGGATTATTGAACCTTTTTAAAAAATCGGTCTAGACGTTAAAAAAAATGGCCTAGACATTTAATATCCCGGTTAAAACGTTTTAAAAACCGGTCTTGGCACCCCTATTATCAATAATCTCTTATAAAGCGTCTAATTACCGCATATCTATTTTTTTTTTAAACATTGGTTAAATCTCTTAAATTCTTCTTATCAAACTTGCAGATTAATCTTCCGGATTTTTTCTTGGCGGACCAATTCACAAGCCAGGTTTGTGTGGTTCATAAGATTCATTTCACATTGATGATCATGTTTTCAAAATGTTCCAACTTCATAACCAACCCTTTTTCTTAGGTTCAAGCACTGAGAAGTTTGGAGTTCTACATTTGTTACTATGGTTGGGGAGACTTCAGGCTCAGACAAAACACTTGCAGATCAAGTCATGTCTATAGCACATTCTACTTCATCGTCGCTGTGATTCCTTACTGGTCACGTTTCCTTCAGTGTGTTCGGAGACTAATCGAAGAGAAAGATTCAACAGAAGGCTACAATGCCCTCAAGTATTTCTTGACCATAGTTGCTGTGTGCTTGAGAACAGCTTATAGCCTGAACAGAGGAAACTCCTGGAGAAACGCTGCTTGGTTTTTCTCTGCCTTGGCAACTTTTTACGGCACATATTGGGACATTGTGTTTGATTGGGGACTGCTTCACAAATCATCTAAAAGTTGGTTGAGAGGGAAGCTTCTTGTTCCTCACAAATCCGTATACTACGTTGCAATGGTGAAAACTAAGACAGAACAAAATGAATCTTGATTTTAGGTTTTCTTATTAATTTTGTTTCTTTCTTCTCTTTGCTCTAGGTGGTAAACGTTGTGTTGAGGTTGGCATGGTTGCAGACTGTTCTGGATTTCAATATCCCATTCTTGCATAGAGAAATAATGGTTGCTCTTCTTGCTATTCTCGAGATCATACGTCGTGGTATCTGGAATTTCTTCAGGTAGCGTCTTGACCAAGAACCATTCGATAAATTGGTCAGAAATTATTTCGTTTACTTATTTTGGCTTTGTTTGGGTTATGACTTGTGAACATAGGTTAGAGAACGAGCATTTGAACAATGTGGGGAAGTTCAGAGCATTCAAATCAGTTCCTTTGCCATTCAACTACGATGAAGAGTGAGAGGCGAGATAGTTAGTTCTTGGATTGGTTCTCCTCAAGGTGTTAATATTGGTATTGTTAGGGACTCCTTGTAAGGATATGAAAATTAGATGCTTAGTATATAACAAGCTTACCTAGGTTTTGTTGTGCTCTCTGCTGTGACATTTGAGGAAACCAGAAGCAACTGAAAATGGTATGGTTCCAAGTGAAAAGAAGAGTCATATATATGTTTTACCAAAAATTGTGATCACACTCTGCGAGAGCATCAAATTGTAACCACACAATATACTATAGCCCTCTTCTTTTTGCAGACGCGGCGGCAGCGTCTAGCGTCTTAAAAAATACACTTGATTCATTCCTTTCACTGTCTATAGAATAAGACGCTAACAACATGGCCACTTAAAATTAACGGGGATTTGTGACGCCGTAAAATCCGGCGTCAGAAAAAATGCGGTGGTTTTTTATAAAACGCAGCTGACACCAATTAAATGAGGATGCCGTAAAAAAACTGTTTCCTTTGTATTTTCTTTAACGCGGACGCTGGACGCTGCGTCTAAGAAAAGAACAGGGCTTATGATAAAAAAAGATTACCATGAAACAACATTATAAGAGACTGAGGTTATTCAGACGGCCAACCTATAAAGAAAGCCTATAAACCTTGCATTGATGGTTTCATGGGAAGATTTTTCTTTATTTAAGTAGATGTTGATTTTAAGTCTGAGAGCACATATATAAATGAGCTGTCCTAGACTTTGCAACAAGCAATGACAACAACATAACTTGTCAAAAAAAAGAAGCATGAGCATATTGATCTTGCAGCTGAAACCCAAATAATATGAGTCAACAAAGTCTATAGTATCACTCGAGTCTAGGACTAAGAAACCCAAGATGTACCCCTCTGGATATCCAACAAGGAGTAATCATATAGGAGATCTTGGTGAGCAGTTCTAGTGGCCTTGCTCACTGGGGTTTACCCGCTCACCGCTGCAACAGAAGAAATGTGGCAGCTTGACTCGCCCGCAACTCCTGCAAACACAAGAATGTGTGCACTTAAAACCGGGGGTATATATAAAATTCTGATCAGAGAGGATGAAACGAGTGTTAAATCAAGCATATCTAAGGCCAAAGAAGTCAAGGTCTTCCATAAAACTCATTACCTTTATACTTGAATGCCAAGTGATGGTAGAAAGGGGACATACATTAAATCCTTCACAACCTCAAAACTAAATCTCATACCAAACTCAAACCTACGGATAGATTAAGAACCATCAAACAGATAAAGCAACAAGGGAAGGCAAAGTCTTACCTGCAACGGATGATGACAGGAATAGGCTTAAGAGCCTTTGGCCCATTTCTTATCCCTCTCTTGTGTTTAGAAACCTGCATGTTTCACGAAGAACAGCTTCAATTAACCACTATATCACTCTCCAGTAGGACAAGGCCACCATAAAAGTACACATTTTCATATGATACTAACTAACTCCTAACTACCCAGAAGGTACAAACTATAGATGAAATAAAAGAACTAAATCAATTAAGAATGTAAGCTAAAACCCAAAGGTACACAAGCAACGGTTTAAACATGGACACTCAAAAGCAGCCAATAAGACAACATTTATGAGATGAAATATAACACACTGTATCTAAAATTGCAAAACTTTTATCAGAAACAAGTCCAATAGCGTGTCCCCCTAAAACCCTAGAGAAACCCTGAATCCGAGCTAATCCCAGATGTCACAATAACTCAAAGCCCAAAGAAAGTTTCAATCTTTTAGCAGTGGAAAACGAAGGGAGAGAATCAATGAAGGGAGACTAAGGTTTCCCAAACCTTCTTCTTGGGCACAGCCATCAGGTCCATGGATCCACTGAAAGCGAAACTAGGAAACCCGAATCCGAAGCTCTTCTCATCGATCAAACCCGATTGACTCTGATTCTCATCGAACTCAGGTGAAATCAGCGGCGGCGTAACGATGGGTCGATCGATGACGCTGTTAAAAGGCGGAGGAATAGCCGCGACGTGGCTGAAGCTTCGGGTTTCGAAGATGCGGCATGACTCAACCGCGGCGCGTTTTAGCGATGCCAGTCTCAACGCCATTGTTGATGCAGTTTCTCTCTAAAGCTAATAGCTGCCGGAAGTGGAGAGTGGAGACTCGACAAGATTATGAAAGGTAAAATGAACGCTCAACGGCGCCGTTTTTGTTTAATTGAACCGAATCGAACCGTGAGAGTTCGCTCTTTCTAACTAGATAACCGATCATAGACCGTGATGGACCCGGTTTGATTCATAACCGAGAGTGAGAGGTTTTAAGCGATAACCCTCGTCGTCGTCGGGATTAAAAACATTTACAGATCAAAGCAAAGCTCTATCTGGTCAGCGAGAGACCATGTCGTGGATGAAAGGAGATTTACTATCCAAAAGCAGGAGGCTTGTTGGTGGATTGGCTATGCGTGAGCCTGTTTGGCTTAAAGCCATGGAAGCGTAACTCTCTCTTTCTCGTTTCATCTGTTTTTCCACTTAGATACTTCCTCATTGATTCATCGGGTTTCTATTTCGGGTTCGATTGCATAGAAAGTTGAGATGGTTTCAGTTTCTTAGCGTTGTGGTGGGGTTAATGGCAGATCACCACCTCCTGTCTTTCCTCGCTCTAATGGGAACCTCAAGAAGATTGTTCTCCCTGAAGATTCCTACGTTCGTAGATTCGCACGCAAGCATCCTGAAGCGAAACTCGTCGACCCCATCAAGTAAAGGCTCCATCTTTATGCATCTATACCAAACATGGTTTTGATTATGAGTTTGTCTCTTGCGTTCTGAACTAAGTACTGTCCATGTGACTCTCTTCAATGGAAAAGTTTCTTGTGTCTTTCTGGATTTATCTCTAATATTATATGCTTCACCATATAGGCGTTTATTCCAGATCCAGCTCGGGTATATGGTTGTCGTGTCCTTGAACTGACCAAGAATGGCATCAGCGAGGATGACGCCATGTCTGTTGCTAATGTACTGTGTGTTTTCTTTTCACAGTCATCTTAATGATGCTGAGATGTTTTCTTCTTCTTGCTGATGTATTTTTTGATGTTTGTTTCCAGATGGAGTACCTTGCAGAGAGGAAGGAAATGAAGAAAGCATACAAACGCCTAAAAGAGCTAGCGGTACTGCAAGACAAGACTCCTCCTCCTAAACCGTATCTTAGTTCCAAAACAGAGATGTAAATCCAAGAGAAGAAACCCCCCACGGATCCTCCTAGCGTCCGCAGGCTTGTTAACCAGCTGAAACAGCAGAAAGAGGTGTTGCTCCAGGACAAACCTGGAGGAAATGCTAATCAGGACCATTGGATCGACGAGTAAACTCTCCATCATCCTTTTTCTTTTGTGCAACTTCTCATCCAATTTATATTACCATATGGTAGAACCAGTCTTTTGACATTCTTTATCTAAAATATATTTTCCAACAAACAATTGTTATTTCCATTTGATTATCTTTATAATAATGTCATTGGATGTGATTTCTTTCTTCCATGAGGCAAGGAATTACATGAAAGCAAAGTATCCTTACAAACAATTAGCTTATAATAATGTCATTGGATGTGATTTCTTTCTTCCATGAGGCAAGGAATTACATGAAAGCAAAGTATCCTTGCAAACAATTAGCTTCTACAGTTACAAAAGATTTGTTTTGCAGTTGTCACTCTAGGCCAACAAGAGTCTTCATTGCCTTCTTTTTGGATACAACTTTGCTATAAACACCCTTTCCTAGCTTCAAGACTTTCTCCATCTCTGCAATGCTACTACTACTACAACCTCCATTCTTCTTCTGCTTCATCCCTTCCACCAACATCTTCAACAACCTCTCATCACTTCCAATGACATCACAGACACTGTCCACCACAACTTCCATGGTTGGAACCTTCCTTCCCCATCTCCTCATAAGCCTCTCTGAGTTATAAACCTCTTCATAAACACCCCAATAAGATGCTCTCAACAATCCTTTATCCTTCCCTTTCACCTTCCATCTCTTCATCCCTTCCTCCACCGTATAAACCGCGTTTCCCGCGTCTACGCCTCTCTCTAAACCCATCTCGAACTCTCTAATCTCTTGGTTGGCAACAGACAATAAACTCTCAAACTTACATCTACTGCATTTACAAGAAAACCCCCATGACTCAGCCATCTCTTTCCGCTTCTCCAGCGGAGAAGAAAGCACGTCGAAGTAAGCAGAAGTGATCTCTTCCCCAGCCTTGATATCTCTTGACGCATGAACAACCGCGTAGTCTCCAACGTGAACCCGTCTTGCGTTTGGAACACACGAGTGGTTGATGAATGACGCTAGCGTCCATAGCCCTACACCGTAATACTCTTTGTTCTTCCCTATAACTTTAGCTGAAACCGCATCTTCCACCAGAGAATTCACATCCAAGATGCTTAGCAGCTTCTCCATACCCAAATCTTGTTTCGAGTCATCGTAAGTCTCAGATGCTTCTTCAGGCCTAAAGAGAGATATGTCAGGAATCTCCAGCTTCTCTTCCTCTTCTCCAGTGGATAAACTCGAGACAAGTCGCCGTGTTCTGTCACATCTCCTCACAGATTTAGTAACTTCTTCCACGAAGTTCTTCCACATAATCATCTGCGCTTTTTCACCAGACTCTTCACTCCCTAAGATCCCTCTCTCAGTAGCAACTGCTCTTGTGACTAAGATCAAAGTTCCTACAACGATGTTCTTCGTTGCAAACAACCCACGCCCACTACCCTCAGACTTCTTAATCTCGACCGACCCAATGAACTCAGCAAGCTCCGGAGTTATCCCACGAAACCCACTTAGGATCCAATCAGACAGATCGAAAGCTCCAGTCTTTGCCTTAAACTCGAGCTTCTTGCACTTCTCCATGTACTCAGTAACACTCTCGCTCGCCTGAGGGTCGAGCAGAGCCGTTTTGAAACACTCCAAGGCCGATGAGTATTTGCTCAAACCGAGCAAGACTTTACCTTTACAGAGGAGAGTCTTGAAATGGGTGTTTTCGATCTCGAGTGCTTGATCACAGTCCCGCATCGCTTCGGAGGAGTCGTGAAGCCTTGCTCTGGCTTCGGCTCGGTTGCATAGAGCTAAGCAGAGGGATTTCTTGAGCTTATGGATCGAATCCGGGTCGGATCCAGCAAGCTTTGTGATTTTGGTCCTGGAGAGATCGATGAACTTGGTGTAAAGCTGGATAGACTCTTCCCATTCTTCCCGGAAAAGAAGCTCCGTCGCTTTGGATCTGAGGCTCTGCAACAGCTCCGGTGATCCTTCCTTTTGCTCAAATTGCTCTCCTCCCATTGGTTGATTTCTTGTAATTTGTCAATTATTAATTTAATAAAAGAAAGTTTTGGCTTTGGATTTGATTTGCAGAATCGTATTGTGTTTCCTCCAGAAACATATAAATGTTAGCGTTTTGTAACGGTCGGATTTTGTAGCTATGCTTTTTTTTACACTATTGTTTTTGTCCCCACATGATGCTGTAACGGTCATGAACATCTTTAACAATTACATCTCAGTTTCTTTGTCTTTTTGATAAAAGTATATAATTCAGAATCACTGCAAATTGCAATTTAACATTAATTTCATCTGACGTATTACTCATGTAAGAGATTTAGCATCTGTTTAGTTGAGGACAAATGATTTAATCAAATTGTTTCATTACCAATTCAAAGCAAAAAGACATATTAGTCTCACATCTGTTTTGTAAACTTAGTGATCTCACTCCCCTCAGAAACAGCTAAACCTATCCCTGTTCTACCACCATTACCAACACCTCTATAATACAACCTCCACTGATGATCAGAGTCTCCATCCATCTCAATCAAATAAGGACACCCAACTCCTTCGCTATCCCACGCACCGCCTTCACCAACCGCAAGCACTGCTTCCTCGTCCTGGACCCGTTTCCAATCCTTAATCCCATCTATCGAAACCGCCAAGCCAATGCTCATCTTACCATTTCTATCCACACCTTCATAGGCCATCACATAACTCCCATCTCTCTTGTTCCTTGTCACGCAAGGATACCTTCCTCCCATCTCATCAAAGCAAACCAAACCTTCCTTTTCAGATTTTCTTCCTCCTAAGATCTTACCAAACTTCACCCACTTGATCCCTTCCCTAGATCTCGCCATCCCAATGCAAAACTCACCGGTTTTCGCGTCGAAAGAATGGTAATACATCCTTAGATCCCCACTTCCATGGAACACTACATGTGGTGATGCAATGTATAGAAAGTCCCAATCTTTTTCAGACCCAACATCAAACAACGCACCACTATGATGCTCACCTTCGATTCTAGCCCAATGCCTACCGTCTTGACTGATCGCTAACCCGGGGAGTGACCTAAAAACGCTAGCTTTCTCGAATCTTTCTGGATTCCCCAACTCAAAGTTCAAACCTTGGGACTGAAACTCAACGGTCTCGGTCGTGTAGCCTGTGTAATACATCCAGTAAACAGAGCTATCAGCTCTGACTTTGGAGCTAGACATTATCACTACTTCACGGGGCCGAACATTAGCCTTGTCGAAAGCCCACCAGTCTTCACAAGGGGTCATGACCAAACCCACATCGTCCGTCGACTCAACTATCCCTTTCCCTCTTTCCCAGTGAATCCCATTGTTTGAAACCGCTAATCCGACAGAATCTGAAACTAGGTTTTGCTTTGAGGAGGTGCTTCTTCCATGGTACCACATGTACCATCTCTCTTCGTTGTCACTTAGAAATCTCTTCACGACTGGAGATCCAATCTCCTCGCTGTCCCACGAATCAGTACCTAAATCAAGAACCAGTCCTTTCTTCGAAGACGGCAGAGAAGATGACTCCAAGCTCGAATCTTGACATGTTTCGTTACTTCTGGTGGTGGAACATCTTGTGACTGTGAGCGAGAACGGAGAAACTCGTTTGTTCCGGTAATGAATTGAGAGAATGGATGATCTGTGACGTCGAGCTGTACTAGAGGCGGTGACGATGGAAGGAGTTCCATGGAGTTTGATGACATTAGCTTCCATGGCTTGAAGAAAATCTGAAAGCAAAGGTTGCTCTGATTGTAGTGAAATGCCACGGCCACATATTTTGTTTGGATGACTTTTCTACTTGCCAGTTCAAATATGACACGTGACATATGTGCAATGGTGAGCCACGATCTCCTTGACAGATTGGGTAAATCAGGAAAATTGTAGTAGGCTTAAGATATCGGCCCAACTAAGGCCCAATAGTAAACTGAGTTTATTTCTTTCAAGGTTCACAGTAAAGTCAAGACTTATAATCTAGTAGATTTTTATTCACGTGCATGCACAGATGTATTTTTAAAAAAATATGATGCGTTATAAATCATATTGTGGATGTTCATAACTGGCCCGGTTCATAACCGGCCCAATGCTAGAGAGAGAGAGTCGGTCGTGAGAAGAGAGTGAGAGAGAATCGACCTCTTGCATTTTATTTATTAGATTATGATTTGTACTCTTTCCATATTTTGTATTTTCTTTTTTTAGTCTTTCAATTATTCTATGACGATGTAATTCTCTATATATAAAGGGCTTCTTATGTTTATGAATATGACAGAAACATAGATTATATTCTCTAGTTTCACAACACGTTATCAGCACGATTACTCTAAACCCTAAGCTAAAGTTCGAACCCTAAAACCCTAACCTCACCCCGGCGATAAAACCTAAACCCGACGACGAACCCTAATCTGATCGAGAACCTAAAACCCCATACTCAAGGCGTTCCCGATCTCAGCACGCAACCTCAGTCCGCTCCTCAGCTCGCGACTTCAGCCTGTTCGCGAGACACGATCTCAGCCTGCTCGACGCGACCCGATACCGTTCGATAGCCAGCACATTCACGACCCGATAGCTGCTTGCTCCCGTTCGCGACTCGTCTCAGCTTCAATCCGTTCGCGACAGACAGCAACCCGTTCGCGACCCGACAGCAACAATCAGCTCGCGTTCTTCTCTATTCGGTGGTCCATTCAACCCGACTTGAGGTTTAGGTAAAACTAAAACCTAAGAACCAAACCCTAAGGCAATAGATCCAATCTCTAATAACCTAAATTGAATCTTATTGCTTGATTAAAATCGAAACCCTAATTCCCTAAAGCCTATCCGCATGCATACCATGCAAACCCTAATCGAAATTTGATTTGATTGTTTATGTGATTGAATGTTTTGAATCTGATTATCATCACATAGAACCAATTGATAGGATCGATTAATCTCATACTTGAATTTGGTTGATTGAATTGATGAACTAATTGAATGTTATCTTGCGATAGAAATCGCCTAAGTTGATTAGTTCTCATCTTGTTTAAAACTTGAAACCGACCGGCTTGTTCATATTGAAACCCTAATTGCATTAATTGATCGTCAGTTTGATAGTAACTAAACCCCTTGATGCATTGCTTGATTGTTTTATTAAGGTTTCATGATCACTTAGAATCGTTCTTGCTAAAGATGAATAACCGATTGCATTAAGATCATATAGAAACCGATAGCTAAGATTGTTCATACTCTTGGCCGTGCGGCTTGTCTTGCATTATGCATCTTCGGATTGTTTGGCCGTGCGGCTTTTTAGCATATCATGCATGCATAATCGTATGAACTAAATGCATCATATTTGTTTGGTCGTGTGACCAATTTGAATTATATATCTGATTGTCTTGTATGCATTATAAGAACATTATAAATCCTAAGAATGAAATATATGATTTCAGATGTCGAAAATCAACAACTTGGATTTTGCTGCCCTAAATCTCTCTGGAGATAATTACTTGCAATGGGCACTTGATGCTAAGATCATCCTAAAATCCAAGGGACTCGGTGAATGTATCACCGAGGGCAATAATGCAAGTGAGAAAGATAGATATGGAGCTATATTAATTATACGCTATCATCTTATTGAGTGTCTCAAAGATCAGTATTTGACTATTGAGAATCCTCTAGACCTTTTGACAGAGTTGAAAACGAGATATGATCACCAGAGAACGATAAGGGCTTCACAACTTATGCTAATCTGATCTCTTGTCTCTTGCTCGCTGAGTAGAACAATGAACTGTTGATGAGAAACAGAGAATTGAGACCTCCTGAAACAAACTCATTACCTGAGGCACATGCGGCCGTAGAAGATAAGAAAGAGTCGAACCATGTCCAGAGTGATAGCCAACACAGCCGTGGTCGTGAAAAATGGCATGGACGTGGTGGTCGAGGCCAAAAATCGTTTGGTCGAGGCCGAGGCAACTCATATGGCCATGGCCAAGGAAAATCTTATGGAGGCTGTGGTCATGGCCGAGGCCGTGGTACATCATTTAAACCACAAAACTCGACCAAATCCGTGTGCCATAGATGTGGTATGGATAATCATTGGGCTAAGACATGTAGGACTCCCAAACATCTCGTTGACCTCTACCAAGAGAGTTTGAAAGGGAATCCTGAAGCTCATATGACTTATCAAGATGGTGAAGATGATTTCAATCATGAACAAGACGATCTCATGGAGTATGAAACGTCTGATTGTTTAAAAGAATGAAGTTGAATTCGACATCTATGTTTTTGTGTTCTTTGCTTTGTGTTTTCTATGTTTTGATTGCTTTGAACTTATTTTATTAATGAATGAAAGTTTTTGATATAAAAGTCTCTAAAGTCTCATAGAGGGCTACGACCAGGCTAATATCATGTTGCCTAAAGGTACGTATCTAGAGATATCTGATGCATTGTATTCACCCAGCTCTAAGAGAAGCCTATTGAGCTTTAAAGACATTCGAATGAATGACTTTCATATTGAGACTAAGGGGGAAGGAAACAAAGAGTTCCTTCAGATCTTTGAAATCGCCCAAGGCCATAAGAAAGTCTTAGAAACTATACATGCACTCTCTACTGGTCTTTACCATACCAAAGTCAGTATGATTGAGGCCAATGCCACATTTAATAAAATAGCCATCAATGCTTAGATGCGGCCGGTCGACCGGCTTGGCCATCCCGGTTCGACCATGATGCGTGATCTCGAACACTAATGGCCATACATAGAATGAGAAACGAGTTGTTCCTAAGAACCTAACGTGTGTAGCATGTTCACAGGGGAAACTCATCGTTAAGCCATCACCAGTGAAAGTGACTAAGGAAACGATAAACTTTCTGGAAAAAATACAAGGAGACATCTGTGGACCAATACACCCACCTTGTGGGACGTTTAGATATTTCATGGTCATCATTGATGCGTCCACGAGATGGTCGCATGTCTGTCTCCTGTCGACCCTAGAACGGGATTAAACATGTTCTTCGTTACCTGCAAGGAACGAAAGACTTGGATTTATTTTATACTAACCAAAACAAAGAAGGTTTAGTTGATTTTGCTAATGCAGGTTATTTTTCGGATCCACACAATGCTCGATCACAGACAGGCTATGTTTTCACACATGGTGGATCGACCATATCATGGCGTTCCATGAAGCAACGGCCATATCATGGCGTTCCATGAAGCAGACGATCGCGGCCACATCTTCAAACCATTCAGAGATCTTGGCTGTTCATGAGGCCAGCCGCGAGTTGTTCAGAACATGGGGAGTAATACGTGTTGTACTCTTTTTCCTTCACCATGGTTTTGTCCCACTGGGTTTTCCTGGTAAGGTTTTAATGAGGCAACATCTAAAGTGTATTACAATCGATGTATGGTTATGGCATCCAAGGGGGAGTGTTATAAATCATATTGTGGATGTCCATAACCGGCCCGGTTCATAACCGGCCCAATGCTAGAGAGAGAGAGAGTCGGTCGTGAGGAGAGAGAGAGAGAATCGGCATCTTGCATTTTCCTTATTAGATTATGATTTGTACTCTTTCCATATTTTGTATTTCCTTTCTTTAGTCTTTCCATTATTCTATGACGGTGTAATTCTCTATATATAAAGGGCTCCTTATGTTTATGATTAAGACAGAAACATAGATTATATTCTCTAGTTTCACAACATGATGTTAATTCTTTTTTATGTCACTAGTTAGGGGGTGGCAAAAAACTCAAATTCGAAGAACCGAACCGATCACAATCCGAATAAGTAGTACCAAATCAGAACCAAAATTGATTAAATATCAGAATTATTCAAAATTTTGGTATTTGAAGAACAGAAACCTAATCAGAACCGAACCGAAGTATTTTGGGTATCCAAATAAATTTATATACTTATATATATTAATTATTTTTAGATTTAATATATATAAAAACATCCAAAATATATATAATATTTTTAAGTACGTTTAAATACTTGAAATATATATACAAATAATCAAAAGTAAATATCTAAAATAGTTAAAATATACTCAAAACTCCAAAAATACTTAAATAATTATTAATTCTCTATCCAAATATTTAAACCAAACTAATTTATATGTTAAGTTAGGTACTCTGACATATGTTATATTTAAATTTAAATGTAATATATTCTATTATTTATAGATTTTTTAAAAATTAAAGAATATAATAAATTTTAAATTTTATAAAATAATTAAAATTGGTTATCTAAATCCGAACCGAATCCTCAAAG
>NC_027752.1:15125628-15126581 GCF_000695525.1 Brassica oleracea var. oleracea
CCATTTTTTTCCTAACTTACTACTATCTATTTTTCCAAACATCACTATATATTTTTTTTAACTGATATTTATGTTGTCAAACAAAAACTTAAAGTAATAAGATAAATGTTCTGTTTTCTTTCTTTAAAATAAATTTTCATAAATGTCATAATTATGAAATGTTTATGTTTCTATTTTTAAAATCTAAAATGACAGAAAACTGAAATTTAATTTTATATTCAGATATTTATTTAAAGAAAAATGACTAAAAACTCAATAATCTTTAAGACGAATTAATGGACTGGATTGTGTTGTAGGTAGGTGAAGTTAGTTGAAAATCGGTTAGCTACCCAAAAAATACTGTTACCCATTTATATTTCTTATACCATTAATATATAATTCTGAATTGTATCAAAATTAAATGATTGATATGGCGACAACTAGCTAGCTGATGAGTTTAAATGATGTTAATTATACATTTTTTATTATATTATTATAAAATAGTATAGTAAAAGAAACATGTTTTCTGTTTAGACGTCGGTTATGACTGCTTGCTTGGCTGTCTTTTGTTTTTTTATTATCAACGACTGCTTGGCTATCTAAGCTTGCTATGCAAGCACTTGAGCACCTACGTGGCTGCCTTTTAAAATTAATGAAAATTGATAATTTGCTTTAGAGCTAACCATGTCTATTTGACAAATTAAAGAAGATACTATAAGAACATGATCCTTCCCAATCAATTTTTGGTTTAACTTGCAAATAAGAGAACAAGATAAGGAAGCAATAACTATCAGTTAACAATAAATGGCACGACGGAGGAGGTTTTCTCCAAAGGGAAAGATGTGGACTGTTGTGTTTATCTTGTCTGGCTATATAGAAAATTTAGAGGATACGTTATTTTCCTTGTCAAACCGTGTTACATTTTAGGTTGGAGGAACTAGGAAAAATAAGGAAAAATAGAAAATGTGTGATTA
>NC_027752.1:15126681-15161606 GCF_000695525.1 Brassica oleracea var. oleracea
CTATGTATTTATCAAAAATTTCTAAATCCAAGAAAGAATCCTAAATTCATTAAAATACTACAACCAATAACCCCCACTTATTTGATTGCAACTCTGAAAATATGTTAATAATTTACTGAACACGCGCATTTGGAGAAGATGAAGTTAGTGCACTGTTTAGGTCGTTAACAATTTGAGAATATCTACATTCAGTTGCAACAGAATTATCTACATCTATTCTATTTAAATTCAAATGAATTAAAGATTATTAACTTATTCCCTTATAACTAATCAACCGAATATCTACTTTTGGAGAATATATTACTTTCCTGTCTTTACTAAAATATAGAATATTCTACATATTTATTTTAAAGTTTGGAGATGAAGCTCACATATTTATTGTTGTTGTGACCTTTTAAAATGTTTTCCTATATTTTCGAAACAGAATCACGTTAAATACTATACTACCTTAAAAAAAATAACATAATCTATTCTATTAAAATAGAATTCACAATGTTAATTCATGTGTGATTTTTAAGCTGGACTTATCCTAGAAAAAAAAATAGTCAAATATTAGAAGTGTTATAACTAAACAAGATATAAAATAAATTACAACATATATAAATGAAAGCATATAAAAACCAAAAAAATGAAAAATTTGTTTTTTTATCAGCACATATATATATATATATACAAATCATAGAAATTGTATGATTTGGAAATAAATAAACTTAAAAATGGTAAGTTTAGAAATAATAAATATTAGAAAACAAATGATTTATCTAACATACCACTTTAGTTCTTAACATTAATAACATATGTTGTCAACAAATTTATTTTACAAAAAATTAAAACAAATCATAATTATCAAACATAAAAAGTAAAGATAACAACCGCACGGTTGTGCGGATCGAGATCTAATTGTACTTAATTGAGTATTTACTTCATTTTAATCAAAGAGTATAAATTATAATAAATAATTAAATAGTATATATGGATGGGAAATAGGAATGTACATGAGGGGCTGAGTTCCCATTATTTGATTCCCTCAGTTTCGGTAACAATATTTATTGATCGTATAATTATAAAAAAAATAAAATAAGACCAAAAAATAATGAGTCACATGAAAGGGTGCAGAAACTTTTCATTAGTAAATTTTTTCAAAATCTTTTACTATTTTTTTTTTTTTACTTCGAACGGCCATTCTATTACTCAAGCTTGAGCTGGTCTGGTTACGCGGTCATTCTATTACTCAAGCTTGAGGTTGTCTGAGTAACCAGACCGGAATATATAAACCAATGAAAAGTAACTCCCTAAGAAAGATCCTAGCAGACTTAGCAAAAAAAAAAAACAGAAAACTGGTTGCGCACTCGTGGCACATGGGTGATTTTGAAGTCCGGGAAGCAAATCTGCAGCGTCTCTATCTTCTCCAATTATGTCTCGAAGCTTGGCCACTCTTGGGGTTCCTTTATCATTGCAATTAGCTCCTTGCAGTCTGTTCCAAAGCTCTGGTTTGGCGAGTGTTGAAGCATATTCTCCATCGCCCATCGCAGTGTTTCTACCTCTGAATGCAATGCTGATTCACATCGAGTGAAATTCCGTGTTCCCATAAGTTGTGTGTTCTCCCCGCTATCCATCCAGACCCATCCACATCCACTAAAGCGATCAGAAGCTGTCCAAGATCCATCTAACAGGCAAATATTACCCAAGCTTAAGACTTGGCTTTCCTCATTATTGTTGGCCAGTACTACTGGTGGTATCATCTCGTTCGCATTAAACCAGGCTTGACATTCACTTTCTGCGTATCGAACTAATTCCAAGGGGTCTCTGTCTATTCCCTTGAAAAGTTTATCATTACGAGTCTTACAAATATACCATATTATCCAGGGATAAGGATCTATGTCTTGGTCTGGTTCTAAGATTTCATTCTTCCTCCAGAATAGATAGTCCATGTTTGTGTAGACGCTTGCCACTGGAAATATACCTGGGCTTGTAGTAGTTGCTGATAAGGACCATACTTGGAGTGCTGGAGGGCATTCAAATATTGCATGTGGTACAGATTCTTCTAATTTTCCCCACCTTGGGCAATAATTATCGCACCTCATATTCTGCCTTACTAGATTCCTCATTACTGCCACCTGATCCGTTATCAATTGCCATATAAGATGGCACATCTTCCTTGGCGCTTTCAACTTCCAAGCAAAGGCTTGAAGTTTAGTGATACTTGGTTCCAGTATTTTTTTTCCTCTTCTGGCTTCAATAGATTTTGAGCAATCCAGTATCCAGATTTAACTGTGTATTGGCCATTCTTCGTGTAGTTCCAGCAAAAAGTATCACGACGATGAGTAGAGCTTATGGCCATACTACGTATGAGTGATATGTCATCGGGGTGGACATAATCCTCTAGTAGCCCTACGTCCCATTCCTTCAATTCCTTGTTAATGAGTTCACTAACTCTCATATTCGGGTGCATCACAGGTGCTACAGGTGTAGCTGGTCTAGCAGGTATCGTTGGAATCCACGGATCCTCCCACACCTTGACTTCATAACCAGAATGAATCTTCTGTCTGATCCCCAGAAGCAAAAGCTTCCTTGCGGAGTAAATACTTGTCCACACATATGACAGACTACTTGCGGAGATTGCTCCTAATGGCGAGGTCATCCTATAGTATCTGCCCCTCAAGACTCGGACAACCAGTGAATCAGGGTACTGAACCAATCTCCATAATTGTTTTGCCAATAGTGCTAGATTAAACTCATGGATTAAACAGAAGCCAATCCCGCCTTCTTCTTCTGGTAGACAAACCTTTTCTCATTTCCCCAGTGTATTCCTCTTTTGGTGGATTCGAATTCCACCAAAATTGTGCAATGACACTAGCGAGGTTTTCGCAAATCTCCAGTGGGAGTAGAAACGTCGACATAACGTATGTCGGAAGAGCGAGCAAAATGGATTTGATCATTACCTCCTTCCCCCCTTTTGAGAGCCATCTACCTGTCCATCCATTTACTCTATGCATCAGGTTATCCTTTAGAAATGCAAAGAGTTTGCATTTAGAGCCACAAATATCCTCTGGGATTTCCAAGTACTTTCCCATCCCACCATCATTATGTATTCCAAGTGCGTCTTTAATCTTTTGCCTAGTAGTTGCATTAATCCTCTTACCAAAGAGTAAGGAAGATTTGTCAAAGTTAATACATTGGCCAGATGTCGTACCATATGTCTTGACTACTCTCATTACTTCTTCACATTCACGGGGCTCCGCTTTACAGAAGAAAAGGCTATCATCAGCAAAAAGAAGGTGGGATACCGAAGGACATGCGCGTGTGACACGCATCCCCGTCATCTTCCCTTGGTTCTCAGCATGATTGAGAAGGCTAACAAGCGCTTCCGTGCACAGAATAAAAATTAAAGGAGACAAATGATCTCCTTAACGCAGGCCTCTACCTGTAACAATATTTTCTCTTGGCTGCCCATTCATAAGAACTTTATATTTTACCGACGTAATGCACCTCATGATCCAGGTGATCCATGTTTCGGAGAAACCCATCTTTCGCATCACAGCTTCAATAAACGACCATTCCATCCTATCATATGCTTTACTCATGTCTGTCTTGATGGCTATCCTCTTATTACGTCCACTCGGTGTAGTTCGCAGGGCATGAAACATTTCTTGAGCAATCATGATATTATCCGAAATTTGTCTTCCCGCAACAAAGGCTAACTGGGTTTCTGATATCAATCCTGGCAAGACTTTCTTTAGTCTCTGGCATAAGACCTTAGAGACGATCTTGTAGCTGACATTGCACAAGCTTATGGGTGTTAATTGAGTCATATCATTGGGCTTAGTTGTCTTTGGGATAAGACATATATTTGTATCATTCAGACCATTGGCCATAGTCCCATCAAAAAGGAATTTATTAATCATATGAGTTAAATCCTCCTTGACTATATCCCAAAACTTCTGGTAAAAAAGTGCAGTCATCCCATCTGGTCCCGGTGCCTTATCTGGATGCATGGCAAAAATAGTTAGTTTGACTTCCCATTCAGAAACATGAGCTGTGAGGCTGTCATTCATTGATCCCGTAATCGTCGTAGGAACTTCAGATAACGCCTCTTCAATGTCTTTTGGAATAGAAGACTCAAAGATTTGCCGAAAATAGCTAGTAGCAATGGTTACCAGACCTTCCTCGTCCTCAACTATGTTACCATTTGCATCCAGTAGCTGCGTGATTTTGTTCCTTGCTCTCCTTTGCTTCGTTAGGGCATGGAAAAATTTTGTATTTTTATCTCCCTCTCTCAGCCAAAACACTCTACTCTTCTGTTTCCAGAACATTTCTTCTGCTTTAAGAGCATCAGAGAGTTCTTTCAACGCTGTTGCAATTTCCTCAGTAATCGCATTATCGTCTGCGTATAAACCCTCGACTTTCTCCTTGAGCTCCTCCACTAGCTTTGCCGAGTTAATATTGTGTTGTTTCCTCCACTCACTCAAGGCTTTTCGGCAGCTGGAGGTATGTTCCTTTATATTCGCATTGGGGGGAAGATCAGGAGATTTTCATCCCTCGAGAATGACTTGTCTTAGTTCCTCATTGTCTAGCTATCTTCTGTCAAATTTTTTGATCTTTTCCTTTTAATAGTATAGGTTTGTTTATATTTATATTCAGTTATATTCTTATTTTATAGTATTCTATTGCTGGTTAAGTCATGACACGAAGTGTACTCATTAACAGTAGAGATGACTGGAAAAAAAACATTTGTCGTGCAACTAAAACTCTAATCATCAATCAAATTCAAGACAAATTTAGATGAGCCCATGATTTGGATGTCGTATTAAATTGGTAGAGTTATGAGATTTATAGAGCAAGGAAAATTCAAAATATGGCTATGTCAAGGGAGCACACCTAACAGAATCTCATGGATTAGCCTTTGTATTCTGCTGCTCCCTTACGTCCCACTACTTGTCACATTCTTTCGTTTTTATTATTTAATATTAATTATCGTGTTATTTTAGCCTCAAATTCTTCACCATTATTGTCCTTCCATACAATTTTATATATATACACGCAGGCAGAACATAACCGTACCAAGTTCAGCAGGGCCTTAAATTCTTAATTAAACTAAAAATTTATCTAAGAACTCCCGATAATGGTGCCCTAACTGAAGGAACGTTTCTTAATCAAGGCACACAAGATACGCCTCTTAAAAGACACGCGTCGGTGTACTGAGAGGAGAAGAAAAAAAAGCTGAAGAACACGTTGTAGATTGATGGTAATAATCACCATCCGAATCTTAAACACTCAAAATCATCTAATTTTCCTTCATTCAGTTCTAGAGAAAGTTCTCAGAGACAACATCCAAAGGACTTGCTCCGATTTATCCTTCGCCGTCGGTACATATTCGAGTAGTGAGCTGTTTAGCGAAGTGAACTGGGCTTCAGATGTGAGCGAGGCGTAGAGATCGCGGCAAGAGCGGCGGGATTCTGGTGGAGAGGAGGAGGCTTCCGTATTTGGGTTCGCGGTTCGGGTAAACCCGATGGGGAACGAATCTGGGTACAGTTAGCTCCGAGCTCGTGGATGGACTGAGTCTCGTCTCTCTCTCCTGGCAAATCCTTCTCTCACTTCAAGTCTTATTTCTCTCAAAATTGCATTTTCATGTAATTTGGATTCATCTAATGTGCTTTTGGTTTACGATCGTTTCAGCTGCGAATCGCCGTCTTCCTCACATTGCCTGCTCCCTAGGAACTGATCATGAAGATGATCTTTCTTCAGGTGAATGCTTCTTCAGGAGATGAGACTCTCTAATGTTGTATGTTAGTATCTCCTTGCATCTGAGCTAATAATATGTTTTTGCTATGTAAACGAAACTTAATGTTGTATTCTATCTCTCAATAGGTAAGCACTGCCGTGGTGAGCTATTTACTGTGAGGTCAAAAAGACTCTGATTAGTTACTTCAGATTAGATGCCGTGTGTTACTTGATCTTATGTTTAGGCATGGCTCTCTGTTTCCTTCTGCAGAGACATGAGAGTTTTGCTTCCTAAACAAAATGCGACAGGGAAACTATTGGAGATTAACATAAGCCATTAACTAAACGAAGTTTTGTTTCCCTTTAGACACGAATTCATACAAGAAGAAGAACAAGCGGAGGCCACACAAGAGACAACACCGCGGGAATTGAAGATGGGTTTCATCATCAGAATAACCAACACCGTCAGTTTGAGATGGCAGTGGAAGAAGAGAAATGCGGTGGTAATCAACACCGTCAGCTTGAGGCTGGAGATATATGTTCTGGTGTCACCAACTTAGTTCTTTTTACTTGTTTCCTGTTTGTAAAAAATCACTTGTTTGTTTTGTTTGATTGGAAACACATCACAAACTACTTTGATCTGTTATGTTTTGAATGAAAAATGTTTATGTCAAGGCGAAAGAACTTATTATGTCACGGACTTGATAATGCTTTGTGTCTATATAAAGTTTGTAAACACCAAAGTTTTATTAACAACACCATTCACTCTTCTTCTTTCTTTTTATGAAAATCTAAAAACACTTTGATCAAACACCATATATGGCTTATTCTTCTCAAAACACTTCAGAAGAATCAATTGATGATACATTTGATCAATATTTTGATCAACACTTTGATCAAACCTTTGAGAATTTTACCATTCATTATGGTGATCAAGAAGAAGAAAGGAAAAAAAAATAAAAAAAACGAACTTATATCGAAAGAAATCGTGAAGAAGACCATGTACGTTTATGGAATAATTATTCTTAATATGTTTTATTTAATAAATAAATTTTATCTTTAAAACAATGTTTAATATTTTTTTTCTAAGAACCCTTAATTAAGAAATTTTATTTTTTAAATTATAATCGTTTATTTTACTAATCTTTGTTTATGTTTTTTTATTTTTATTTTAAAATCTATGTTTAAAATGTTAGTTTTAATAATATTTTAAGTTTAAGTTTAATAAGAAAAATAAAAAAATAAGTTTAATAAAAAAAATTAATATTTTTTTTAAAAACCCTTAACTAAGAGACTTGTATTGGAGTACGTAAATTTTCGAGTCTCTTAATCCAGTCTCTTAATTCAATTTTGCACTTTAAAAGTATTAAAAAGAAATAAGAGACCCATTTAGGATAATGATGCTTTTATTTTATATGCTGCATTAGGTCGGGTCGCGCCCCCACCATATAAAATCGTTGTTTAAACCGACTGGTGCCTAAAATACTAAATATTATTTTTGTAAATTTACTAAATATTATTTACAGTCCGTTTTTCTACATTTACATGTATAACCCACCGTAAGAATTATGAAAATGATGAACTAAATCTTTGGTTCGGCAAATCATATGGACTAGTTTTGACTCATTCAAACCCTAAAATATTACATGAAAACTTCCAAATGATTAGTTGAAGGGACAAGTTAAGTTAAGCATTTTGGATAACTAAGTCCGGTTATGGAAATAAATAAGCAGTGTGATTGTAACCAAATATACCAATGAAGTTAAGAAAGAGGGTAGAATTTAAGACAAACTTTGTTGGTGGATGTGAAAATAGGTTGAT
Organism: Brassica oleracea var. oleracea; assembly: GCF_000695525.1. NCBI lineage: Eukaryota > Viridiplantae > Streptophyta > Magnoliopsida > Brassicales > Brassicaceae > Brassica > Brassica oleracea. The sequence goes on from NC_027752.1 coordinate 15,134,224, forward strand.
ATAGAGACTTCGTAGGGGCAAAGAAGGCTATAAGATTAGATGGGTCACTGATTCATTCATCTTTGAAAATTGAGAGAGATAGACTTTACTTTGTTAAAAAAAAAAGATAAACTTTACTGTTTGGTTACCTTTCACGTCATCTCTTTTTGGAAACTCCAAAAACAGTATGAGTTTGTGTGCGTCTTCGTGATCTGTTCCCACCATTTATCCTCTCTGTCTCTCCACTTATTTCATTACTCTCACTTCCTTGTTCATTTCGGTTTCCTCGCTAACTTACTCTTCTTTTGATTATCATATCCTCGCCATGTTGCATTTAATTGCTACAAAAATTCCTTCATACCCAACCCAACTAGACCTAATTCAACCGACTTGATGAACAAATATTCTTAGGGACCAAAACTTGAATGTTCCCTTAACCGTGGGGAATATATTATATTATAGAAAGGATGAGTGGCAGAACTAACAAGTTAATATTCATGACTACACCAATACCTGAATTGAATCTCTCGTTGTTAGTCCATGTTCATAGCAGTCACTTTCCAACTTAAGCATAGAAAAAGTCTCCAAGTTTGTTCGATGTTGTTCCGGTGTATGTTCTTCTCCTTTATCCTTTTGCTCTGAACCGAAACCAAAACAAGCATATTACCAAAGTCTCTGAGACTGTTTGATAAATTAATTGCGATAGTAAAATATAATGTAAAGCGTATCTTTATTCATCAACCAATGTTGGTATTTATACAAAGAGAATGTAGTAAGGTAATGAGGAATATGAATATTAACATTCTCCTGAATCCCTTGTATATAGGAATATATTCATATCTATCATTAATCATTTACCCCCGTCAAGTTGGTAATGACATATCTCGAATTCCCAATTTGGACAGCAAATAATGAAATGTCGGAGTAGGCAAGGCTTTAGTAAGCAAGTCCGCAGGCTGGTTCTTCGTTGTAATATGCTCAGTAGTAATAAACTTGTTTTTTACGGCGTCACGCACATAATGACAATCATTCTCGACATGCTTAGTACGCTCATGGAAGACCGGGTTCTTGGCTATGTGTATTGCCGATTGACTGTCACAAAAGAGACGCATAGGTTGAGGATGAGTGAAGCCGAAGTGATGTAGAAGACGTTTGAGCCATTTTAACTCGCAGGTTGTATCAACCATTGATCTATACTCGGCCTCAGCCGAAGAACGAGACACTGTGCGTTGCTTCTTCGTTTTCCAAGAGACAAGAGAATCACCAAGAAGAACAACATACGCACTAAGAGATCGACGCGTCATAGGGCAAGCCGCCCAGTCAGAATCAGAATATGACTGAGATTAGCATCAGAGGATAGCATTATACCTTGGTCTGGACAATCCTTTAAATAACGAATCACCCGCAAGGCTGCTATCCAGTGATCCTCTAGCGGCTTATGCATAAATTGTGATAGGATATGAACAATGTAGTTTAGTTCTGGACGCGTGAAAGTAAGATAAATCAGGTGGCCTACTAGTCGTCAATATTTGCCTGGATCTTGAAGTCGCATACCTTTTGCTAATGCAAGTTTCTGATTCAATTATGTAGGGACCGGAGTTGGTTTCGCACCAAGTAAGCCACACTCGGTTATTATATCAAGAGCATACTTGCGTTGAGACACAAATATTCCTTCAGGACCACGTGCAATCTCTAAGCCAAGAAAATATTTCAACTTGCCCAGGTCCTTCATCTTGAAACACCGGTGTAGATAGTTCTTGAATCTTTGAATGGTAGCAATATCGTTTCCTGCGATAATAAAATCGTCTACATAGACCAAGATATGAAGACAGATATTTGCTTCCATGAAAGAGAACAGAGAATAATCCTCATAACTCTGAACAAACCCAAATGATTTGAGAGCTTTTCTGAGTTTGGAAAACCAACATCGAGGAGATTGTTTAAGACCATATAGAGATTTCCGTAGATGGCAAACCTTGGATGGATCATCAGCTTTAAAACGAGGAGGAAGTTCCATGTAGATTTCTTCTTCGACATCACCATGAAGAAAAGCATTATGAACATCCATCTGATGAATCTCCCATCTCTTAGCGGCTGCGAGTTTGAGAAGAAACCGAACAGTATTCATCTTAGCTACTGGAGCAAAAGTATCTTTGTAATCCAGTCCTTCTTTCTGTCGATTCCCACGAGCCAGTAGTCGAGCTTTGGGGCGTTCAAGTGTTCCATCAGCTTTGTATTTATTTGTATAAATCCAGCCACAACCGATGGCTTTCTTTCCAGGTGGTAGCACGGTGACATCCCATGTATGGTTTTCTTCCAAAGCTGTTACCTCTGTTTTCATTGCTCCATTGAACCGTGGATCATTGACTGCTTCCTTAAAGTTTTTAGGAACATAGTCCGTAGTGATCTTGGCTAGAAATGCCTGGTGTTTATCATTAAAAACAGAGGTAGAAGAGTAGTCAGAGATAGGATACAATGTCTTACCTGGAACCATTGGAGGAGAACTCTGATCTGATGAAGTGTGAACGTGAGAAGGGTTTGTAGTTGCAGCATTAGTGAGGAAATTCTTCAAGAGAACTGATGGTTTCTTTGTGCGATGACCACGACCAAGGAGGTCAAGAAGACATGGAGAAGAACTTGACATAGATGATTCAGTCTCAATAGATTTTGCTGGTGATGTAGAAGGAGAAGGTAATGGTGCAGGAGATGGTATCTCATGTATCATTGGTACCCCCGAATCAACCGTAGGAACCGGAGAAGTTGTAGAAGGTATGGTAGGTGGAGAAGTCGAGGGAACAACCAAAGGTGTTGGAACCGTAGAGTCATTCATAAGTGTGATAGAATCAAGATTTAGTGTTTGCTGCGGTTGCTCTTGTTGATTGAAGTTCATCAGCCAGTCATCGATGGGAAAATCAGGTCGTGAAACGGGTGGAGTAACAGACACAGAGTGTTCAATACCCGGAAACTGATCTTCAAAAAATACCACATCTCGACTGATAATAAACTCATTTGACTCCAAGTCATACAGTCGCCAAGCTTTCTTGCCAAAGGGGTAACTGATAAAGAGACACTTGCGACTTCTTGTAGCGAATTTATCTCTACCTCGAGGTCGTTGATGGGCATAACAGAGACAGCCAAACACCCGTAATTGCTCATATATAGGAGGACGACCATGGAGAACTTCATAAGGTGTTTTCCCATTAAGAACTTTAGTTGGTGTCCGGTTTATGATGTGAGCTGCAGCTAGGATACTTTCTCTCCGAAACTCAATAGGTAAGCGAGACTGGAACATACAAGCTCGAGCCACATTTAATATATGCCTGTGTTTTCTTTCCACTCGACCGTTCTGTTGCGGTGTGTATGTGCAAGAAGTTTGATGCACAATGCCGGTTTCACGAAAGTAAGATGCAAGGGTCATGAACTCGGTTCCATTATCAGTACGTATAGTCTGTACTTTATGTCCAAATTGCCGTTCGCTCATTAATGAAGCAACTTCTAATTTTTCGAGAATTAGGTATGTTCATACTGCTCTAGAATAATCATCTATTATAGTAAGAAAGCAGACAGCCCCACAAGAGGATGGCGTACGGTAAGGTCCCCAAACATCGCAGTGGATTAAAGCAAAAGGAAAATCAGCTTTATTATGACTATCAGGAAACACTTGACGAGTTTGTTTTGCTTTAAAACAGACATCACACTGAGAATCACTAAAATCTATTTTAAAATTCTGAAAAATAGGTAGGGTAGATAAAGCCTTGTAGGATGGATGCCCAAGTCGACGATGCCACAGAGTTGAAGAAGAAGTTTTCGATTTTGAAGCTCCATGAACTCGTGCAACTTTAACACCCAAAAATAGTAAACCCCCTCACGTTCTTCACCTGCTCCAATCAGAGTCCTCGAAAAATGGTCATGTAAAACACACAGTGTATCAGTAAATATGGCTATGCATCCAGTTTGTTTTAGCAATTTAGATACTGATATGAGGGTGCAGAGGAAATCATGAACAAAAAGAACATCAGTAAGCATATAGTCTTTGCTAAGGCGCAATGTTCCTTGTTTCGTAGCATTGGAGTCCTGTCCATTAGGACACGCGACTGATGAGGATGGGATGTCGTGGACATCATATAGTAATGAGAGATCACCCGTCATATGGTGTGATGCCCTTGTATCAATAATAACATCAAAAAGCATTGTTTTACCCGACAAACGTTCGGACGAAAGGTTGCTTTGCTGATTTTGGAGAAGAGCGATCAATGATGCGATTTGATCTGAGTTGTGCTGCACGTTGCTTTGGACTACGCTAGCTCTCCCACGTCCACGTCCACGATTGCTAGTTTAACGACCCCCCCTACCACCTCGAGATGAGTTGTTACGTTGTTCAATAAAAACCATGTACAAGGAAGCATTCAGATATGTCATGGCCTGTCCTCCCACAGTGAGTACAGGTTCGTGAAGGATCCCTGGAACGTGGCGGAGTAGTGTCTTTTGTAGTTAGAGCTGAATCCTTTGAATACTCTGTTTTCGCAGAAAATCCTAAAGCTTCAGTTCTTTGTTCCTTAGAACGAGTAGACGCGATGTTTTGTTCCTCGCGGACGACCCGTGAGTAAACAATGTTAAGGTCGGGAAGCGGGTCTTCATCGGTTATACGAGATCGTATCGCAGAGATTGGAATCGTCCAGGCTAAACAAGAATTTATGAACCTTTGCATCTTCTTTTTCTTTTTCTATATCGGCTGCAGCAGCACACGTACAAGGCCGTGTAGTCTTCATGTTTTTCACCTCTTCCCACAACTTGCTAAGTCGACCATAATATTCAAATACTGTTTGACCGTTCTGTTTGCAGTTTGTGATTTCATCTTGTAGCTGATGGAGACGAGTCCCGTTCTTTACAGACAAGCGAAAGCGTAAAGATTCCCAAAGCTTGTGTGCTTCAGGTACATGAGTGACTGTTGATCTGAGTTTAGAATCAATAGATGTTCGTATCCATCCAACAATCATTGAGTTTGCTGCAAGCCATCGTGATAGGTCGGGTTCTTCTGCAGGTTTCGGTATTGTAGCATCAATAAAACATGTTTTCTGCTTTGCTTGTAGAGAGTTTCGAAGTTCAGTGGCCCATTCCGTGTAGTTCTCTTTTGTAAGTAGTACTGAGGTGATTACGGCTCCAGGATTTTCTGGTGGATGAAGATAGTATGGCGATAGCTCTCTAGAAGAAGCATGCGTCGTCATAGAAGTAGAAGTAGCTGTAGAAGATGACGTATGGTGTTCAGTCATCGTGGTTGATGAAACCGTAGTAGTAGTAGAACGAAAGAAGGAGATCAAACGTATTGATCAAGAAAAAAATTAGGTCATGAGATCTTAGCTCTGATACCATAAAATATAATGTAAAGCGTGTCTTTATTCATCAACCAATGTTGGTATTTATACAAAGAGAATGTAGTAAGGTAATGAGGAATAGGAATATTAACATTCTCCTAAATCCCTTGTAAATAGGAATATATCCATATCTATCATTAACCCTTTAGATCGTGAGCGTGTGTTGTACAAGAGAGAGAAACACGTGATGTTTGTGCGACATCACACGCCAAAATCAGGCCATGGGGACGCATCAGAGTTGAAGAGAAAGTACTTCTTCTTTGAATTGAATTGGATCCTATGTTACTGTTAATGTGCACGTGTTACCTTTCATGCGCTATTACCAATATTTAGTTTAGCGAACGCTATTGCCGTGATACTTCGTTGAACTAGTGAAGAACTTACAATGTGCAGTTTAATCGCATCGTCTACCATAACTCGAGTTTAGATGTATTATTAACATTTTATGCTTTCCGATGATCGTGCTGTTAGAAGATTCTATATACAATGAAGACATGATCTAACATTACTACATGCTTCTTCATTTTTCTCTCTAAAGTATTGCATCCTCAGTTTGTTTTGAGACGGTTTCGATACTAATTTGAAATTTATTTATGTGTGAACACGAGTTCCTTTTATCCTCCGCGTATTGCATCCTCAGTTTGTTTTGAGACGGTTTCGATACTAATTTGAAATTTATTTATGTTTGAACACGAGTTCCTTTTATCCTCCGAGTTATATTAACTCTTTAGTGCTTGCCAAGGACTATGTATACATTTGACATGATGATGATTAATAAACCCATAGACATTCAAAAACTTACGACGATTTTATGATTTTAAACTGCTATGAATGAGTAAAACAATCTAACGACTACTAGATTTTACTAAAAAAGATGGATTCGCACAAAACAAAAGACGAAACAAGTCAGCAAGTCCCTACACTGGCTAATGGCTCTTGTCAGTTGGATTGTAATGTTAAGTCTTTTTAGTAAAACAACATATTATTGTGGTTCCCCATATTTTATTTCACAAAGAAATATATAACTCTATATATATATATATATAATGGTAAGTAAAACTACAATAAAACTACAATAATTATAAATGCTGCTTCTGCCAGATAAATAATTTAGGAAAAATTTGGAGAAATACATTCATATGAGATTTTAATTTGAAAATTACACCATGATTTAAGTTTTTTTTGAAAAATACACTTATGTATTTATGAATTTACTGAATTATCTAATCTGAATACTTAATTATATCATCAATTTTTATCATTATAATTTATTTAAATTATTAGTTATAACAAGAAAATTATTTTTTAAAAAAAATCTCTTAATATCTACACAGTATCTTTTTAAATATATCTGCATATTTATTTTTTGAAAAAATAGAAGAGAACAAGTGAGCGTCATCTGTCGTATTCTTCGTGATATTTTTTCCAACAATATATGAGAAGCTTTTTTAAATGGTCCTTCCTATAAAAAGTGGATACAAAAAATAATATCTAACTTGCGGATACACCTACATATATGAAAAATAATTACATGAAAATTGTCTGAATCACTTTTATGGTTTTCATCTACTTCAGTTTTCACCAAACTATCTTTTTCTTTCACCACTGTATAAAATACACTGATAAAAAGTAGAGATCAAAAGCAGAGATCGTTTGATCAAGAAAAAAATGCAAAGATCTAAATAATAACACTCTAAAGACTTGCAAGAAGTTGATAGTGGAGTTTATTGTACCTTTGCAGATCAACATTTTCTAGCTTCTTTTGTATTGATATTTGATAAAATTCAGAACTCATTATCACAAACCAAAAAAATATCATTCAACACGCAAAGGATCAAAAATCATGTTATTTATTTTATATTTTGAATGCACACACTCTAATGTCTAATGACAAACATTAATTTAGGAAAGAGGCAAAAAGCTAAGGTGCAACAATGCTTTTGAAATAAAATTATGGAACGAAAGAGAAAGATTGCAGATATAGAGAATTATTATTATTAATTTTGATTTTTTGTTTTGTTTAACCAGGATGGGTTCGGGCCTTCGGCCTTAATCCCACCTAGACCTGGAGCCAGCATTTGTCTGTACCTATTACGGTCCTGGACACTCCTTCCCGTCAGAGACTCGAACTCGTGACCTCTCAGATAAATGCCTAAGGTGTTACCAGTTGAGCTAGCTCGTCCGAGTTAATTTTGAATTTATATTGTAGTTATAACAATATCTAATCTGAATAAAATGTCTTTTCATATTTAGTAAAATGTATTTCTCAAAAAGTAAAAAAGAAAATGTACTTTTGAAAATATAAACTATTAATAGAGCATTTTTCAAATTATCCCAATAATTTAACTAAAGCTGCATAACTTTGGTTTCAAAATATTAAATATTTCATACATATATAAATATGTGTTTCGACGGGATTGACTGATTAAAAAGACGGAGAAGAAGCGTGCAGATGGGCAGTTCAAACACTCTCGGGGTTTGGCTATACAGGAGTGATTATTGAGACAGATTCCTTGATGCTGAAGCGACTGATAACTAAGGAGGAAGCTATGTGGCCAACACTACAACCTCTACTGCAGGAAATATCTCTATTGATGGCGGATAATCATGGCTTCGAGGGGGTGTTTGCTCCGAGGAGTGGTAACAAAGGAGCAGACAGAATAGCGAAGGAGACTTCTACGTTCGCGTCCTTTGTCCCTAAGTTGTATTCTGTTTTGCCTGTGTGGTTGAGTTCTTTAGTTGAGTCAGAGAAGTCATTGTATAAACTTTGATCAAGGTTAATAAAAAGTATGTTGTTGAGAAAAAAAAAAAAAAAAAAAAGACGGAGAAGAAGGAAAAAGAGAGTATGCAGTGCATTCGGTTAATCTCAGTGCAGAAAGATCGTACTGCTCTTCGACAGTACTTCTGAATCTGATATTGATAATGGTTAACATCTGCCAATTTGGGTTTCTATTCAAATACGAAAAAGGTCTTAATAGATTATTTATTTTGTTTTCAGGCGGGACAAATTTCTCAAAATACTTTTATTGGAAAAGATAATTTCACATGTTCGTACTTAACCTCATATATCTTTTGCTCTTATTGAAAAAAATAAATCTAATTTGCCTTTATTTTTAAATTTTTAAATTTTAAATTTTTAATTGAGGTATAACTTGTTATAATTGAGTTCTAGTTGTACAAATTATATAGTTTTATCAAGATGTGTTCGATTAACCATCACTTGGTGGCCTAGTGGTAGGTGAGCTCCAGCGTTGCTAAGCAACCTGGGTTCGATGCCCCGCTGGGTTAAACCATTTGGTGGCCACCCGGGCCCATCCTGCTACTTTTGGGGTGGAGTCAACGTGGCTGCTGCGGGTTTCGAGAGATGTCTGGGCTTCGAGAGATGTCTGGGCCCCGGTCTGGGACTCTCGGTCATCAAAAAAAAAAAAAAAAAAAAAGATGTGCTCGATTATACAATTTGATAAAACTATTTTTTTTGTTCTAATTCTATATCTGAGTTTTTAGGTTCTACGAAGAGTAGCACGAAAATCTTAAAAGAATAAAAGAAAAACAGAAACAAAAGGAAGAAGAGAAGATCGAATAAGACTGCGACTGAACAATCAGATGAACAAAAGAAAAAATTAAAAGACTAAAAGGAAAGACCGAAAAAGAAGAGAAACAAGAGAGGAGATTGAGAAGATGAAAAAGAAGAAAACGGAAAACAAGAGAGAAAAATAAGAAGAAGAATAAAAAGATAAAAAAAACAGAAGAAAGGGAGAAAATGTAGAATCTCTAGAGATTAAGAAACAATGAATTATGTTTAGTGTCATATTTTGTAAATAAGTAAATTTATAAGGGTTAACTAAACTTTTAGTCATATTTCAAATTATAAATAAATAAAATTAACATAAATCATAGAAGAGAAGCATTTGTGAAATATTTTTTGGACTCAAGAGCATCTTAGCATTTGTTCAAGTTAGAATGTATAAATTAAAATGAACAAATTAACAAATGGAAGTTTTATAAAATAAAGAGCCAATACACGTATAAGTGATGCTGAAGAAGGAAAATCACACAAGCAAAGATTAAGAACAACTTCAACAATGACTCCAAATTGGTGTTTAGTGTCTTATTTTGTTATTCTTCTTCAACTATAACTCAAATTTTATACCAAAAATAATACTATATATTATTAAATTTTTAACTTTAATACTTTAATTATTTTTAATTGATAATTAATTATTTTATCACATTTAAATTTTGTCTTTGTTTTAATTTTTTAATAAAATTATTAATTAAATTAAAATGTATATTATTTTTAAAAATATAAAAGTATCTTGGATACTTTAATTTGTTATAATATGATGTAAATGATAATATTCATTTAATGATATTAATAACTGAAAAATATTTTTTTTTGTTAAATTAAAATGAAAAATACAAAATAATACCATATATTTATTTTAATTATAAGTTTGAACTTATTAATAATATTAATTTAAAAATATTATTAAATGAGACAGAATAAACTATAGTTTTAAAATATTTGGTTTACTGGGTTGAACATTATTTACAAAACACCAAATTTGAGGAAATTGTGTTATGTTGATGCTTTATTTTAGGTAAAATTACAGAATATTTAGTGTTTTTATATTTTATTGGAGTTGGTCTTAGAGAGAAAAAATGTTAAGTTTAAAGAAGACACTGACCACATTATCAACAAGCCTCTGTTAATCAATGCTAATTTAAATATTTAATAATTAATAGGATCTAAGTGAAAAAAAAACAGCTAAAACATGATTATCCATTGGGGTATACCGTATATGTGGTGTATATGTGGTGTCTTCTTAGCACAATCATTCTCTTACAGCTCTTTTTGTTTTCTCACTTCATCTTCTCAAACTTAACCTTTTTTCTTTCTTATGCCAATTCCAGTGAAATGAGATCCAAATTTACTGTTTTGGTGTTTCATTGAATGTTGTCCAAGATTTTCAAATCCAAATTTAATCTTTTGGTGTTTCATTGGATGTTGTCCAGGGGTTTCACCATATATTAGTATTTTGGGTCGACACTGACCACATTAATTATTTTAAATATATGGAAGCGTAGTGTATTAAACTGTTTACAAATCTCAAGTATGTGATATTTAGCAAATGATCTATTCTAGAAAAACTTTGGACCTTCTATAAATGTAGGTATACCTGGCAGTTTTTGAATAACAGTCCATAGCAAAATCGAATATCGATTGTACATATGTACTGACCCTAATATTTGTACCTTTTATCAAAATAGGACCAGAGCCTGATTATTGGAAAGTTCTTAGGATGAGATTCTCAGCGGAATATAAGAATCCGTCTCTTAACTTTTAACTTTTAACTCTTATTTAAGAACCGGTTTTTAACATTTTTAGTTAAAAGTTAAGAGACGAGTTTTTATATTCCGTTAAGAACTCCACCAACTCCCCAATAATCATGCTCTGATTGTCTAAAGAAAAAAGAGGACCCTGTGCAAATGTGCCCTTGGCATATGGGCTAAGCCGGCACTGCCTATTACAGTGGTATCACTAATAATAACAACGTATAAATGCAAATAACTATGGCGTTTGAATCAGTCCGTGACAGCGGTCCATAACCCTTTTTAACAGTCGTCAGAAAACACGGTCGCGACATGTACGTACACGCACATACCTAATGCCATACATAACACACACCATAATATATAATATAATATATATTTTTAAAAAATCTATATATAGATTTATGACACATACATTTACGTAGGTGTATATATATACGCAGATGCACCGCACAGTTGATCTACTCATATGATGGTGGTCTAAAGCTGACGTGAGTCGTGACATCTCTCTCAAATCTCAGTTACACACTTCTCTTCTTTCTTTTCCTCTCTCCAAACACAACCGAATAAGTCGGAAAATCAACGGTGGATGGATGAGAATGAGATCGCCGCCGCGAGGAGAGAAGCTTCTTCTTGGAACTTCCCTTTTAACGATATTAACATTCAGCTTCATCGTCGCTGCAACACAAGTCATGAATTTGATATCTTGAAGAGTCCTTTTGGAGTTAACGAAGAAGAGAGTAATAATCATAACCCTAACTATAGTAACAGCGAGAGCGGTAAGAAGGAGACGACAGATAGTGGGCAGTCTTGGTCTTCGTCGTCTTCAAAACCGTCGGTCTTGGGTAGAGGACACTGGAGACCAGCTGAAGATGTTAAGCTCAAAGAGCTTGTCGCCATTTACGGTCCACAAAACTGGAATCTAATAGCTGAAAAGCTTCAAGGAAGATCCGGTAATTTATTAAATCAAAATAATATTTAATAATGGGTATTTCAAAATTCCATTAAAACCAATGTGTTTGATCCATCTGGGTAAGCCAAGAGCTTTATTAAGATCTGGTGATTAAAAATAAATCTTTTAAAAAAAATTATTTTTCTGTGTCGTAAAAAGTATGTGTCCAAGATGTGAGTTTTGGTAACTTCATTTTGATTGTTGGTTAAATAGGGAAGAGCTGTAGACTAAGGTGGTTTAACCAATTGGACCCGAGGATAAACCGAAGAGCTTTCACGGAGGAGGAAGAGGAGAGGCTAATGCAAGCACATAGGCTTTATGTTAACAAATGGGCAATGATTGCGAGGCTTTTTCCTGGTAGGACTGATAATTCCGTCAAGAACCATTGGCATGTTATCATGGCTCGTAAGTATAGAGAACACTCCTCTGCTTACCGTAGGAGGAAGCTTATAATTAATAATCCACTTAAACCTCATCTTCCTAATCACCCTAGCCCTAATTGCCCCTCTTTTATCTCCACTAAGCATTACTTTACTCGGCCTTTCCACGAGTTTAATTTGACTCACCACCTGGTTAATCATGCGTCTATGACGACTGACCAAAATCATCTTGTGTTGCCTTTCCATTGTTTTCAAGGTACTCGTTTCTTCTTCGTTACTCCCATTATTTTGTTACATTATCTTTCTCCCTTTGCATATTTTGATAAATTTGTGTGGTTTTATTTTTGGTCTATCTACAACATAAGGTTACGAGAGCACTGAGGCTCCAATGGTCGTGGGTATGTTTGGCAATCAAATGATGATCGAGGATAATGTTGGTGCCACGTCAGAAGCGTTATATAATTTTCCGTACGTTGACTCTATGAGCCAAGGGAAAGGAGTGCCAAATGAAGCAATGAATTTGATTGGAATGGAAGAGGTAGATGAGGAAGTGGCAAAAAAGGCAAAGCAGCAACCACACTTTTTTGATTTTCTTGGCTTGGGGACGGCATGAATCTTGACCTAAGTGTAGTTATAATGAGTCAATAACTGTGATTAATTTGGTTACAGAAAAGCAAGAAGTTATCTCTACTAGCAAGAAGTTATCTCTACTAGCAAGAAAGCAAACAAACCAAGATCCATGTCCGTGTCCTTGTGTTTGCGTTAATTAGCAAACCGTAGATGATTGTTGTCGCCTGTCGGCTGTCTAGTGAAACATTTGATAAACTCCTGCCATTACTAACTAACTAATATATTTATGAACTGAGGGGACTCGTATGAAAAGGTAAAATATTTGGGAAGAGAAGACGTAAAAACGTGTTAAAGATGTGATGAGTAAAAACAAGATGCGTATAAAGAGATGATGAGCTGCCAAAGATTGAGGCAGAGATTGTGCAACAGAAAGGCCAAACATGAACATGCTCACCAAATCTCACACACACATTGCATTTGTTTCTTCCCTCCAAACCGTTTCTCCTACTCTTCAAGCTCCTTACCTATCTGTCTCTCTCATATCACGAGGACCCACATGCTTCTTGATACACTAAAACTGAACATTTCCTACCGTCGAGTTAACAATGATAATTGTAATAATTTAGATTCATTCCAGAGGCCAGTCTACACTTTATTCTTATGAGCTTTCAACTTAGCTAAAACTAAAAATGAGGTTTTGAATTAAGTAGAGACTTGCAAGTAAAGTAAAATATTTTAAAAGGTTTAGATTCGATATTAAAGATAAGCCGATCTAGGGTTTCTCATCGGGTGTTAAAACTTAGCCAAACATTTATTCAAGCTCGTTGAGACATGATCTAGAACACGGATCACTCTTAGTAGAACAACCCACTGTCGCGGCGCTGTTCCCTTTGCGGTTCGACCTTGACGCCTAAACTGTCGTTTGGATCAAGGGTCGATCGCAAGCTATAAAGATCAAGTCCGATGGGTTCACTGAACACTCTAGTATCTACTTTCGCTGACTAGAGATGCTCAGCTCATTCATTCGATATCAGGTAAACTACTACACGGTTAGTGAGTGATTGAGCCTAAGATCTAGCAGTAAGTGATCAGGTTAGGACTAACATTAAGAATTAGAATGAACGAAGAAACAAAAGAGTTGCTTATTTATGTTTAGCCTCGCAATTAACACCCTAGAACCCTAGACAAGCTAGCTGACTACTCAGCCATAACATAAGACGAACAAGACATGATAATTAACTGAATAATACTGCATGTAAATCAAAGGTAAAACAATGGGGTTCAGGATGATCTTTTCTGTCAAGAAGAGGAGCCATCTCCCTTACAATAGCAATATCCAAGAATAAGGTCTAGGTCTCTTACAAAACTAGCGTACTCAAATAAAATAGATAGGGGCCGCTTTTATATGGAGGCTCCCTTAGACTTCAAAGTCGAGAATCGGCAACTAGGGCAAATATTTGTAGGATATGGAAACTTCCATATTTATCGAGAACAATCGTCTGGCTATTCCTGATAGGATCGACCGTCAGACTGCTCCGCGGATTGTTCTTCGGGAGAAATCTCCAATTCTTGCTCCTTTCTTCATGCCTCTTCCTTTAGCTCTTCAATCTTCTACAAACCTGAAATGACTCTAAAAAAACTAGATTAACTCGATAAAACAATGAAAACAAGTTAGAAAGCATATACACAATGATGTCAAAAACACCATATATCAATTCCCCCAGACTTAGATCCTTGTTTGTCCTCGAACAAGGCAAGTATCAAGAACAAGGAAAATGTTTGAAAGTGTGGGAACATTCCTAATCTTCAATAACCATACCTTAACCTCAAATCTCTGAACCATATAAGCAACTGACTAGGACCACACACTTTTACTAGAACTTTCGCTGATTACTGTTAAAAGATCGGCTCCATATTCTATATCTCAATCCTGAAAAGGAACACTTTCTAGACAGAACTCCCTATATTCGTTTTAAAGTGTTATGATCCTCTTGTTACAGACATCATTCAGGGTAGACGAGCTAGGTATGAACATGCTAATTTATAGTGAGTCAAAAGAGTGTTTAGGGTTTACCAAAATTTTTGTAGTGGATGCAGGATATCGCGCAAAATAGCAAGAGATGATGGATCCATTGACGTCCACAACCCCTCACTCGTTTTGCTGACTTCTGGAGCTATCGCTTTTACTGTTCTTCTGCTCCCTTTTATTGGTACTAACTCTCCTTGTTCTAGTTCTGACGGAGGCAACTCAAAAGGGCATCTGACCGACTTAGTCCTCCTTCTCTATCGATGATCTCATATAAAATGGTAAATATACATATATCTCACTTTTTTTTTTTTAACTGGATAACTGATGAGATCATAGATGATGAGGTGACAGAGAAGGAGATAATACACAGAATGATCGGTGCCCTATGGTCGTTCTCCTTTGTTCTCGACTGACTGCTCTTCTGATTGTTCGGGGTGTTCTTGCAGCGATTACGAGTAAGAGGCTGCGTCGATCCTTTCCTCTCCAACCTTTTTGCACATATCTGCACATATGAAACTGAAGAATAGAATGCATGAAAGCGGAATAAAGGCTTAGGTACAAGGTGGATACTAGCTAAAAATGAACTAGCCACTCAGGATCAACAAGATTGGTAAAAATAGTAAGAAGTCCTGAGTGTAAGTCTCGTTTCCCTGATCTAATGTCAATAACAAGAGGAATTTGCTGACAAAATTAGGTTCAAGTTAGATGGAGTTAAGTCGGCCCAGTGTAACCTGATCGGTTGAAAACTTCTGGAGAGTCAGGTGAGATAAGTCAGCGTTGTTCCAGGTCCAAGTGTGGGTCTTTCATCGCTGCTAAGGTCACTGAATAAGAATGTTAGAGCACGAGGTGGTTAAAAGATCATCACAAAATAGGGTCCTAATTCCCAGAAGAGTTTGGACTGACTCAATGAAACACAAAGACTGACTCAAACATAAAAAACGAAAGAGATTAGTTTCACACAATCACCTCCCCCAGACTTAGTTCACACCATCCCTGGTTGTGAAAATAAATTTTAACTGAGAAATGGCGAAGCTCCATCGTTTTCTACACGACCCACAAACATTACTAATGCGATGTGGGGCTAGGTGGGGAAGTGGGGTAGTTACCTTAAATAGGCAAACCCTAACCGCTTCCTCTTCTCTTTTTTATATATTTTTTTTATGTGTCGAAAACTTACCTGGAGGAGCAGTTGTTCTCCAGCGAGAGCAGTCCATGGATTGTTCCTCTGGGAGTCTTCGATTTTATTTTTCCTATAATAAAAAGAAAAAAAAATTGGAACAAAATATGAAAAGAAAAACATATTTACACTTACCAGTGGGTTGCCTCCCACCAAGCGCTCGTTTTAAGTCACTAGCTTGACTTTGATCAGCCTATTGAGCTGGGGATGGATCGCCTAAGGGAATTTCTTCCCCTGCTATGATTGTCATATCAGCTAGGTATGGCTTAAAACGCTGACCATTTACGACGAACTCCCCTCCATTCGGATCCAGTAGGACCACGGCTCCATATGGTCGGACCTCCTTGACAGTAAACGGTCCGGACCACCTGGATTTCAGCTTCCCAGGGAAGAGCTTCAGCTTGGAGTTGAAAAGCAAGACTCGATCATTTGGTTCGAAGCTTCTGCAGATGATCCGCTTATCATGATAGGCTTTGGTCTTTTCCTTGTAGATCTTCGTGCTTTTATAAACCAGGTACCTGATCTCTTCAAGTTCGTGAATCTGAATGGAACGCCTTTCCTTGGCTGATTTGATATCAAAGTTGAGTAGTTTGACAGCCCATGCCGCCTTGTACTCGAGTTCCATAGGGAGGTGACAGGCTTTGCCATATACCAGATGATATGGAGTGGTCCCTAATGGCGTTTTGTAGGTTGTTCAGTAGGCCCATAGCGCATCATCTAACTTTAAAGACCAGTCCTTGCGTGTAGTTCCGATCGTTTTCTGCAGGATGCTCTTGATCTCCCTATTAGACACTTCCACTTGGCCACTTGTTTGGGGGTGGTATGCCGTAACAACTTTGTGCTTGACACCGTTCTTCTTCAAGAGTCCTTGGAAGACCTTGTTGATGAAGTGTGTTCAATGAAGCAAGATTTCCGGAATTTCAGCTTCGGAACACTCCATCTTTGCAGTGTCGATACAAGAACGGTTCATCCCAAAAGTAGAGTTTTGCATCCTTTAGAAATTTTTGCTTCTCATTCCCAGTAAACTCAACCGGTTCTTTCTCTCCTGCTAAGATATTAGCTATCTCAGCGAACTACGGTAGGTGGGAGTACCTCTTTTTTATAGCCGCAACAAAGTGTTCCTGGTCGGTGAAACAATCCGCAGAACAATCAGAGAAGCTTACCGCGGAACAATCAGCAGAAAAGTCTGTGGCGTGAGTATCTGAGCTGTTCTCGGCATACAGACCAATCGAGTAGACTTGTTCTTCAGGGAGACTATCATCAAGAACAGTCTCGTCGTCGATCTTTATTCTAGATAAATGGTCGGGGACTCCATTCTCAATCCCTTTTTTGTCTTTGATCTCAAGGTCGAATTCCTGGAGTAGGAGGATCCATCGGAGCAGGCGCGGTTTGGCATCTTTTTTCGTCAGCAAGTACTTCAGAGCTGCATGATCTGTGTGCACTATCACTTTAGATTCTACTAGGTAGGTCCTAAATTTCTTGAAGGCGTAGACTATGGCCAGAAGCTCCTTCTCCGTTGTCGCATATCGGCATTGCGCTTCATCCATCGTCCTGCTCGCATAGTAGATCACATGCAGTTTCTTATCCTTTCTCTGTCCCAGCACTGCTCTTACCGCGAAATCACTAGCATCTGTCATGATTTCGAAGTGTAAGTCCCAGTCTGGAGGCGGAACGACTGGTGCACTGATCAAGGCTCCTTTGATCGTGTGGAATGCCGTTAAACATTCGCTGTCAAACTCGAATCTGGTATCCTTGCAGAGCAGTCTCGTGAGTGGTCTTGCGATCATTGAGAAATCCTTGATGAATCTCCTGTAAGAACCCGCGTGCCCCAGGAAGCTCCTTATTCCCTTGACTGATGTTGGTGGCTGCAAACTCATCATGACTTCAATCTTTGCCTTGTCGACCTCGATCCCCTTCTCAGAGATCTTGTGCCCAAGAACAATACCATCCTTAGCCATGAAGTGGCACTTCTCCCTGTTCAGCACTAGATCCTTCTCCTCATAGTGCTGCAGTAACCTGCACAAGTTTTTTAAACAAACTGTAAAAGAGCTTCCATAGACACTGAAATCGTCCATGAAAACCTCCATTATATCCTCAATCAGGTCAGTGAAAATAAACATCATGCAACGTTGAAATGTCGCAGGAGCTTTGCACAAGCCGAATGGCATTCTTCTGTATGCAAACGTGTCGTATGGGCACGTGAACGTCGTCTTCTCCTGATCATCCGGGTGGATAGGGATCTGAAAGAAACCTGGATATCCATTTAAAAAGCAATAGTATGAGTGGTTAGCTAATCGTTCAAGCATTTGATCAATGAAAGGTAATGGAAAGTGATCCTTGCGAGTCGCATCATTCAATTTGCGAAAATCTATGCACATGCGATGTCCGGTTACTGTTCGAGTAGGGATCAGTTCATTCTTCTCATTTGTTATGACAGTTATTCCACCTTCTTAGGAGCTACATGAACATGGCTAAACCAGTTACTATCAGACATGACATAAATCACACCAGCCTATAGAAGTTTCATTATCTCTTTCTTTACAACATCTTTCAGATTTGGATTTAACCTCCTCTGATGCTCTATAGAAGTCATCGATTCATCGTCTAGGTGTATTCTATGCATGCAAAGATTAGGTGAAATGCCATGAATGACAGCTAGTGAATAACCTAATGCCTTACGGTATTTTCTCAGCTCACACAGGAGTTTAGTTGTTTCCACATTGTTCAGTTCAGAATTCACAATAACAGGATAAGTAGAATTTGGCCTTAAGAACGCGTACCTGGGCCCCGTAGTGAGGGATTTGAGCTCGATCTTTGGAGCTTTCAGTTCGCTCCATGGATCGTCGCGAGGCGTGCTCAGCTTAGTAGCGCCCTTCGAAGCGAATGCTCCAGAGGTATCGCTCTGATTGCTCTCGTCTTTCTCCCCCAAACTTAGATAGCTTACAAGTCTCTCCATGCTTTTGGCTGAGTCAAGCATCTTGTCGTAGCCGTCCACGTCCACGCTCATGACATTGTGCTCTGTCTCAGAGCGGATCAGAGCTAGCGCTCTATCTCAGAGCAGATCAGAGCTAGCTTGAGCGGATCGTCGGTAAGGATCTCCTCGATCATCCCTTCTTGAGGGAGTAGCACCTGATTGTTATCCTCAACGGTGTATGTTCGCGCATCTAGCATTGGTTTCTTCAGCAATTTGTTCATTTCGAACTTCATCGCAAAGTCTTCTAGGTGAAGATCAATCCTTCCTTGCCGAACATCAATGATCGTACCAGCTGTGCACAAGAAAGGACGTCCCAGGATGAGTGGATCTATCGGGTCTTCTTCAACTTCCAGAACCACAAAATCTGTCGGAACAAAAGTGTTCCCCACTCGGACATGAAGATATTCCAGAATACCCACCGGTGACTTGACTGATCTGTCGGCGAACACCAGGGAGAGTCTTGTCGGTTTGAAGTTTGTGAAACCCAGTCGTTTTGCCACAGAGTAAGGCATGAGATTGACGCTGGAACCCATATCGCATAGAGAACAGGCGAATACAGTTCTCCCAATTTGTATGGAGAGAACAAACTTGCTTGGATCATCCAATTTTTTTATCGGCTTGTTCTGAAGTACAGCAGTGCACTCTTTTGAAACCATCAGTAGCTCACTGTCTCCAGTCACCTTACCAGAGATCAACCCTTTCATTAAGCTGCGCATAGAAAGGATCATTTGTATCGCATCTAGAAGAGGTAATTTGATAGTTAGATCTTCCAGCATCTTTTTACACTTGGTCTCCTCCCGATCATTGCGAGACGTCTTTGCTGGAACAGGATATGGAACCTTGGGGGGTGTATTCGCGCGTAGGAACAGGCTCAACTGGTTGAGTGACAGGTGTCGGATCAGTCGCAGCAGACAGTTCTGGTTCCTCGTCAGATAAAGGAAGTGCTTCAGATCTTGGTTGCTCACCCTCTTTCTGCTTACCCTTTTCCGCTGCTGAAAACTTCTTGGAAATTGTATCCGGTAGGTTTCTTCCACTCCTTAGGATTCTTGTTGGTCTTTCCAGGTAGAGTACCTTGCTGCCTCTTGATGCTCTCAGCTGTTTGTGCGATCTGAACATCCATCTGGCGCATATGGCTGGCTACGTTATCATATTTGGTACTCAGGTCATTGAACATGTGGTTCATCCTGGAGTTGATGTTCGTGGTGACTTGATTCAACGCTTTCCCTTGAATCTGTTGACCCTGGAGCAGCTGCTGCATCATCGTTGCTAGACCCTTTATTTCGTCTTGCGGAGCAGTTGTAGGCGAAGGAGTGGTCGGTTGAACAGTTTGTTGTTTCTGGTTCTGGAACTGGTTATGCTGCGCTTGGCTCAGGACATATGTTCTTCCCTAATATGGTTTCTGATAGCCGTTGTCCTGCCCTTGACTGTTCTGAGCGTTGTCAACCGGATTGTCAGCCTTGGAATATGAAAATAGGTGAGGATTGTTCCTAACGTTAGGGTTCGGGTGGTAGTTCTTGTACTTCCATCCTTGTCCATTGACGTAGATCACTTCTTGCTGATCATCCACTCCCTTAGTTGTAGTGTCTCAAACATTGTTCTCTGATGCAGCTTCCTCCATGATGAACACTTGGCTCTGATTACCTTTCAACAGCTGGTCAACCTTAGCCGCAAGGTCGTCTATGCTGTTTACGCTTTTGGAGCGATCATGTTCCTTGTTATTGTTGAGGGAGCTGGACGCCATATTTTCGATCAGTGCGAATACGCCTTGTGTTGTTTGTGTCATGAAATCCCGCATTGCTCGAGGAATCCAGACCATTGCAAAATTCATAGCTCACTCCATCATAGAACACTTCCAGAATATAGTCATCCTCAAACCCATGGTGAGGGCCCTCCCTTCGGTATTCCTTGTAACGTTCCCAAGCATCATAGAAAGGTTCGTCCGTCTTTTGCTTGAAATTCGAGATCTTATGCCTTAGAGCTGCGGTTTTGGACTTCGTATAGAAGTGGCTCAAGAACGCCGCTCTGACTTGTTCCCATGTAGTGAGCGTACCAGTTGGGAGCGAATCAAGCCAGCGAGCTGCTTTCACTTCCAAGGAGAATGGGAACAGGTGCACTTGATGTAATCTAGTGAAGTTGCAGACTCTCTCGAAATTCTCAATGTGGTCCAAAGGGATTTCAGCTACGAGACCGTTGAACGTTTTCTTCTGCACCAAGCTGATCAAAGCGGGTTTGATTTCATAGTCCTGTCTAATGCAGTGAGGCGAATTGATTGCGGAGCGAGTGGTGGGGAAGTTACGCAGAAGGTTCCGCTCTCCGATGGGAGCGCCTTGTTGCTCGACTTGCTGAGCAGCGAGGTCGGCGGCTGCTTGCCGAGCAGCCTCTTGTGCGTTGATTGTCTGTTGCATCTGCTGCATCTGTTGTTGCATGAGCGCCATTGCAGCAGTGAGATCGTCTTGGCGTCTGTGATTAACCATTGTGTTGTTAGTAGGCCGCGGTTGTTGTCTGTTATGTCTTTCTAATCTTGCGAGCTCCTCGTTTCTTAGCGTGAATAATGGCCCTTGTGCGTTTCTCCGAGTATGTCTACTGGTCATGCACCTGGATCATCAGCTGGAACAAAGAGAGAAAAGCAAGTTAGATGCTTTAGACTTAGTATAGAACTGAAAAACAAAGGTAAAATATTTGGTCCACGGCAACGGTGCCAAAACTTGATACACTAAAACTGAACCTTTCCTACTGTCAAGTTAACAGTGATAATTGTAGTAATTTAGATTCATTCCAGAGGACCAGTCTACACTTTATTCTTATGAGCTTTCAACTTAGCTAAAACTAAAAATGAGGTTTTGAATTATTTAGAGACTTGCATGTAAAGTAAAAGATTTTAAAAAGTTTAGATTCGATATTAAAGATAAGTCGATATAGGGTTTCTCATCGGGTGTTAAAACTTAGCCAAACATTTATTCAAGTTCGTTGAGACATGATCTAGAACACGGATCACTCTTAGTAGAACAACCCACTGTCGTGGCGCTGTCCCCTTTGCGGTTCGACCTTGACGCCTAAACTGTCGTTTGGATCAAGGGTCCATCGCAAGCTATAGAGATCAAGTCCGATGGGTTCACTGAACACTCTAGTATCTACTTTCGCTGACTAGAGATGCTCAGCTCATTCATTCGATATCAGGTAAACTACTACACGATTAGTGAGTGATTGAGCCTAAGATCTAGCAGTAAGTGATCAGGTTAGGACTAGCATTAAGAACTAGAATGTACGAAGAAACAAAAGAGTTGCTTATTTATGTTTAGCCTCGCGATTAACACCCTAGAACCCTAGACAAGCTAGCCGACTACTCAGCCATAACACAAGACGAACAAGACATGATAACTGAATAATATTTCATGTAAATCAAAGGTAAAACAATGGGGTTCAGGATTGATCTTCTCTGTCAAGAAGAGGAGCCGTTTCCCTAACAATAGCAATATCCAAGAATAAGGTCTAGGTCTCTTGCAATAACTAGCGTACTCAAATAAAATAGATAGGGGCCGCTTTTATATGGAGGCTCCCCTAGACTTCAAAGTCGAGAATCAGCAACTAGGGCAAATCTTTGGAGGATATGGAAACTTCCATAATTATCGAGAACAATCGTCTGGTTGTTTCTGGTAGGATCGACCGTCAGACTGCTCCGCAGATTGTTCTTCGGGAGAAATCTCCAATTCTTGCTCCTTTCTTCATGCCTCTTCCTTTAGCTATTCAATCTTCTCCTAACCTGAAATTTTCAGACTCTAAAAAAACTAGACTAACTCGATAAAACAATGAAAACAAATTAGAAAACATATACACAATGATGTCAAAAACACCATATATCACTTCTTTTCCTCTTTTATATTTTTTTTACGTTGTAGACATAAAAGAATAGTTGCACTTTTGGGAGTAAAATTTGTTTTGGTTTTGAATATTGGCTATTTTAGTATATCGTATAGGTAAAAATGTAGGGGTTTTGTTAGGTTTTTAAATAAGTTGACAAAAATGGTAAAAACGTTGTATATACTATGCTA
This sequence comes from Brassica oleracea var. oleracea, assembly GCF_000695525.1. Classification (NCBI taxonomy): domain Eukaryota; kingdom Viridiplantae; phylum Streptophyta; class Magnoliopsida; order Brassicales; family Brassicaceae; genus Brassica; species Brassica oleracea. The sequence continues at coordinate 15,157,040 of NC_027752.1, forward strand.
ATTAATTAATCAATTAGTAACGGACAAGTTTAATTAGGATTCCTACATTTACATCGTTTTATACATAAGCTAAAGTCTAAAGATTTTCCATCCTTTTTTATAACCACAGATTTTCACATATCCCAAATGATGATTTTTTTAATCTGTAAATCCTAGTTACTTTCGTAGACAGAAAATAAACTATAGAAATTGACAAACCCGTAATGTTATGTTGTGAACTTGTGAATTGTGATCATTAATAAATTGGGGTCACGACTCACGTAGAACACTGTTTCTGTATTGTAGGAGCAAATTGAAGGATTTAGGGTAAGATCAATCCAACCTGAAGCTAACTTCGATTTGGGCTTTCGTGTCAATCCCCATAGAACAACCACGTATACATGCAGTTTGCATGGCGAGAAATACCGCGGCGACGTTCGATATTTTGTAGGAGTGAGCAAGCTCCTACTAATACACGCAAAGCCCAATATTGTGATTCATGACAAGTCCAAAATGATGGTAGCGGATCCGATAACTAAATGTTTACCACCCAAGCCATGTAGAACGTATGGGTATTATAGATAAAGCTTTGCTATTTTAGTTATGGGATGTTCATTATGTATTTGACACTGAGAATTCACATAAAGTTATGTTTCTGATTTATTTATTATGTTATCATTAAAGTATTGTGTAAACACTTATGGTTTTTAGATAACATATGGTTGGTTTGAGAAATAAAAGTTCTTCTCATATAAGGATTGATAGAAAATTAGAATTGATTTGTGATACATGGAAGGGACTCTGTCGTTTAATGGCATACAACCGCCATGATTCGATCAATCCAAATTTTAGTAAAGATCAAGTGAACTTGATATAAAAGTGCACATTAAAGTTATTGAACCCTTAAGTCGACACAAAGGTCAAGTGGGAGAATGTAAGAATATTTTATATTCTATGTGACCTTTGTATCTATTGGTTTAATATAAGGTTCAAGTTCATATTAATGTTTTTAGATTCTAATATAAAAGACGATACCGTGATGGATCGGTTTCGATTAATGAGTTAGAATATGAGTGTATTGATAACCCTCCTGGTTTACTTTCGCTTATAAATATCCTTAATCCTATATGATTATACACATATATATACAAGGTAGTAATAATAGAATATATTACCATAATGTAATATATATGTGAGTATATGTTGTAGTGCAGTTATAAAGAAGAGTTTTGTTACACACATCCTTTTGATGGATATAAACCAACACGTCTCTTAGATTATTATAAAAGGACTCGTACTCCTTTTATCAACATAACGAGAAGTCTCTTTACAACATTACACTAATAGATTTTACTAAAAGGGGAGATTAAGGAAGGTTTGGGATTTCCTGTCCATCAAGGAAATCACGAAAGAGAAGGTTAAAGAGGGGAAGATCAATTGGTGGAATTGCATCCAAGCATGGATCAAGGTTAGTGTTTCTACCTTCTTTAGAAATGTGTTAGGATTGAATTAAATCAAATCTAGATTAGGTCTTGGGTGTAGATTTCATAAATGAAATCATAGAATTAATTAACATGTGGAGAGAATGTAAGAATATTTTATATTCTATGTGACCTATGTATCTATTGGTTTAATATAAAGTTCAAGTTCATATCAATGTTTTTAGATTCTAATATAAAAGGCGATACCGTGATAGATCGGTTTCGATTAATGAGTTAGAATATGGGTGTATTGATAACCCTCATGCTTCACCTTCGCTTATAAATATCCTTAATCCTATGATTATACACATATATATACAAGGTAGTAATAATAGAATATATTACCATAATGTAATATATATGTGAGTATATGTTGTAGTGCGGTTATAAAGAAGAGTTGTGTTACAGACATCCGTTTGATGGATATAAACCAACACGTCTCTTAGATTATTATAAAAGGACTCGTCCTCCTTTTATCAACATAACGAGAAGTCTCTTTACAACATTGCACTAATAGCTTTTACTAAAAGGGGAGATTAAGGAAGGTTTGGGCTTTCCTGTCCATCAAGGAAATCACCAAAGAGAAGGTTAAAGAGGAGAAGATCAATTGGTGGAATTGCATCCAAGCATGGATCAAGGTTAGTGTTTCTACCTTCTTTAGAAATGTGATAGGATTGAATTAAATCAAATCTAGATTAGGTCTTGGGTGTAGATTTCATAAATGAAATCATAAAATTAATTAACATGTAGTATCAGAGCCTATCTAGATTTAATCAATTCATTCTAGAATTGATTCTCATTAGTTCATGAACATATACGGATGAATCCGCTTCAAAGAGTGTTCATGATTTAATTATTGAGAAGTTTAGGATGAGGCCGTATGTAGTTGTGCTTTGTCCGACGGTCTCGTAATCTCATTACTGTACGGTCTCGTAATCTATCGAATCAGTATGGCATCGTAATGAAACCAATGCACTAGAACGAGTGTTTGATAATTGTATGAAACATTAGAATCTTACGATGCTGTAAAGGACTTAGATGTCGATCCTTGAATAAATGGGTTGTTGTTGATTTGGAAATTTAATAATCAGTCAACAATCTCGACAATCATAACGATCGATTTCATCATCGAAAAGAGTCGGTGTAATCAAAGAGCATAAAGACCAAAATGGTTAAGTATTTACGTTACGGAAAAGAATAATCATTTTTGTCTTCAATCTGAAAATAGAATTGATTGCATGCAAGATTCTGGAATTTACGTAAACGGTTATACAAGTTTGAAAAAGTCACCATCTAAAAGTTGTGAAATGATAGTTAATGCAAATTAGTGTGAACGGTCACTAACTAGCCGAAAGGTGACAAACAAAATAATAGCCGCATAATATTTCTCAATTATTTGATAAACATTATGGTTTATGAAATGATTCAAATAAAGTAATATTTAGTTATATGGTTAAGTGTTTCATATAGTTTTAGAAACACATTTAGTTATAAAATATTTTATTAATTAAAAATATTCTTACTCAAAAGCCCATATAATTAGGCTTTTTTTAGCAAGTACATGTTCATCTATATAAACATACTAGATTTTATACTCGCACATAGCTTAGTTTTATAATAACTTTGAAGCTAACAATTTAACTGATTTATATAATTTTTTTATTTGAAATATGATTTGTTGATTTTAATATTTATGTTTATTTATAATTATATCATGTTATTAGCTTGTATTTATAGATGCAATAATTATGTTTATAAACACATTCATAGTTTTTGAAATATTAAATTATATTTTAAAATATTATGTAGATTATTCAATGTATGTAAACTGTTAATAAATTATAATATTTTTATCAAAAATTTATACATATTTTATTTGAATAACATAAATGATTAAACTACATGTATAATATCTAATTTTGCTTTATATTCAGAAAAACTTTACAATTAATCTGTGATTGTTATACATATATATATGTAATATTATAATATTTAGATTTAATGTAATATTATAATATTTAGATTTAAAATTTAATCGCAACAAATATTTTGATAAACTTTAATTAATATTAAATAAACTTTGTAAGATAATATAAATTTAAAGTAAATATAATGAATTACACAAATGTTAAATAATATTTTATTTATTGAATTAATAATATAGAGAACCTAAAGTATAATATTTATAAATTACTTGATCTAATTATTTAGTTGTATAGCATCACAATATATCATAATTTACTCTTTTTATATGAAAAATATTATTTTGGTACGATAGATAATATATGTTTGTTTCGGAGTTTCCATGAATATTTTTAAGATCCTTTATAAACTATTATATAATTTGATAAAAAAAATATTTCTAGTGGCTAAATGCTGGTGATGAGATAACGAACTTATATTACGTGTATACGCACACCAATTAACCTAATATGCACATTACCACAATCGAATGATATGTCGATGTATCACTTTAGGATTGAATCCATAGAGACCAACGATTACACTTTATTTCTATAGGATCAATATCAAGCTAAAACAATATGGGGGTTTTGAGATAAGGGTATCGTGACCGAAAATAACAGACTAGTTTAAGGGTTTTCAGATGATTAAAAGTGCTAGGTTCAGGGTGATTCATCGGGATACTTAGGATCATGAGCTACACAACTATTCAGAAAGGCAATAAGAGCCAATCTAGAACTTGAACAACAAGAATAGATAAACCCACTGTCGTGGTGTCTACCAATTTATCAAGCAATCCTAATGCCTAAACTGTCGTTTGGATCAGAGAATGATGACAAGCATTAAGTTTGGATTCAATTGGTTTACGATTTGCCTTAACATCAGCTTTCGTTGGCTAAGGAAAAATCGCATATCTATGCTTTTTCTAGCAACCAAAAACACTTTTAATGATTAGATTAAACCTATGATCAGATGATAAATGGTCAGTTTAACACAAGCATTAAGATTAGAAATAGATAGAGATATCAAAGAATAACAATCCTATTTGTGTCTAACTCATTGATCCATGATCCCTAACACCCTAAACCTAACAAGCGACTACTCAGCCATGAACAGAGAAATCACAGAGACAATAGATGAAGAAA
>NC_027752.1:15166237-15169661 GCF_000695525.1 Brassica oleracea var. oleracea
GGTTAAACCCGGGTCTATTAAAGACACAGACCTAACCCCGGGTGGGAGGTGCAACCCACGGATGGATCCTCTCCCGGGTATTCAAATGGGCCGTAAGCATGGGTCCATATCCGCGTGGCCACATGTGGAGCTAGTAGTCTAGTGGTATCACCTCCTTAGGAGGGGGAGGTCGGCTGTTCGACTCGCGGGGAGGGGGAGGCGTGTCCAGGGCCCGTAAAAAGGTACAGACAAAGGCTGGCGCCGGGCCTAGGTGGTGGACTGCAAGGTCAACACCTGGTTAATCAAAAAAAAATTCTGGAATTTACGTAAACGGTTATACAAGTTTGAAAAAAGTCACCATCTAAAAGTTGTGAAATGATAGTTAATGCAAATTAGTGTGAACGGTCACTAACTAGCCGAAAGGTGACAAACAAAATAATAGCCGCATAATATTTCTTAATTATTTGATAAACATTATGGTTTATGAAATGATTCAAATAAAGTAATATTTAGTTATATGGTTAAGTGTTTCATATAGTTTTAGAAACACATTTAGTTATAAAATATTTTATTAATTAAAAATATTCTTACTCAAAAGCCCATATAATTAGGCTTTTTTTAGCAAGTACATGTTCATCTATATAAACATACTAGATTTTATACTCGCACATAGCTTAGTTTTATAATAACTTTGAAGCTAACAATTTAACTGATTTATATAATTTTTTTATTTGAAATATGATTTGTTGATTTTAATATTTATGTTTATTTATAATTATATCATGTTATTAGCTTGTATTTATAGATGCAATAATTATGTTTATAAACACATTCATAGTTTTTGAAATATTAAATTATATTTTAAAATATTATGTAGATTATTCAATGTATGTAAACTGTTAATAAATTATAATATTTTTATCAAAAATTTATACATATTTTATTTGAATAACATAAATGATTAAACTACATGTATAATATCTAATTTTGCTTTATATTCAGAAAAACTTTACAATTAATCTGTGATTGTTATACATATATATATGTAATATTATAATATTTAGATTTAATGTAATATTATAATATTTAGATTTAAAATTTAATCGCAACAAATATTTTGATAAACTTTAATTAATATTAAATAAACTTTGTAAGATAATATAAATTTAAAGTAAATATAATGAATTACACAAATGTTAAATAATATTTTATTTATTGAATTAATAATATAGAGAACCTAAAGTATAATATTTATAAATTACTTGATCTAATTATTTAGTTGTATAGCATCACAATATATCATAATTTACTCTTTTTATATGAAAAATATTATTTTGGTACGATAGATAATATATGTTTGTTTCGGAGTTTCCATGAATATTTTTAAGATCCTTTATAAACTATTATATAATTTGATAAAAAAAATATTTCTAGTGGCTAAATGCTGGTGATGAGATAACGAACTTATATTACGTGTATACGCACACCAATTAACCTAATATGCACATTACCACAATCGAATGATATGTCGATGTATCACTTTAGGATTGAATCCATAGAGACCAACGATTACACTTTATTTCTATAGGATCAATATCAAGCTAAAACAATATGGGGGTTTTGAGATAAGGGTATCGTGACCGAAAATAACAGACTAGTTTAAGGGTTTTCAGATGATTAAAAGTGCTAGGTTCAGGGTGATTCATCGGGATACTTAGGATCATGAGCTACACAACTATTCAGAAAGGCAATAAGAGCCAATCTAGAACTTGAACAACAAGAATAGATAAACCCACTGTCGTGGTGTCTACCAATTTATCAAGCAATCCTAATGCCTAAACTGTCGTTTGGATCAGAGAATGATGACAAGCATTAAGTTTGGATTCAATTGGTTTACGATTTGCCTTAACATCAGCTTTCGTTGGCTAAGGAAAAATCGCATATCTATGCTTTTTCTAGCAACCAAAAACACTTTTAATGATTAGATTAAACCTATGATCAGATGATAAATGGTCAGTTTAACACAAGCATTAAGATTAGAAATAGATAGAGATATCAAAGAATAACAATCCTATTTGTGTCTAACTCATTGATCCATGATCCCTAACACCCTAAACCTAACAAGCGACTACTCAGCCATGAACAGAGAAATCACAGAGACAATAGATGAAGAAAACATGATGAATCAATAAATAAATAAGATAGGGTTTAGGAATCTTCTCAAGGTGAAAGAGATGAAGACTTTTCCCTTTCAAGGTAGCAAATTTTCAAGTACAAAAGTCTCCAATGGTTTCTTGTGTAAAAACTAGCTTCCAATGATAATAAAAAATAAGAAAAGATATATATGCAGGTCTATGGCGGCCTGGGAGTAAAAGGGGGAAGCCCTAAGTAAAATCCCAAAATATTTGGAAACTTCCTTAAAAATCTCTGCCGCTGGAACAGGCACTCGGATTGCTCCGCGCGACTGTTCTGCGTGAAAATCAACAAATTGCACTGTTTTCTGCCTCTTTTGTTCCAGCTGGTCTATCTCCCATCCAATGCAACTCCAGACCTGTAATGACTCGAAAAGGACTAGGAAGTCTCGATAAAGACTTGAAAATCAATTGAAAAGCATATATACAAGATGTCTAAAACACCATATATCAATTTCCCCAGACTTAGATCCTTGTTTGTCCTCAAACAATGTCACGTATCAAGAACGGGGAGAAAGGTTTGAAAATGTGGGAGCTCTCCTATTCTCAGCAACCATAATTTAACCACGAATCTCTGAACCATATAAACAGTAAGCTAGGACAACACATCCTTACCAGAACCCCACTGACTACTGTTCAAAAATCGGCTCCATACTCTACATCTCAAACCTGAAAAAGCAACACTATCGAGACAAAACTTCCTACATTCATTTAAGAGTAGCGTGAGCTTCTCATCACAGGCACTATTCAGGATAGACGGGCTAGGTGTTAAACGAGCTATTTAATGGTGGAGTTAAAAGTGTTTAGGGGCTACCATTTCATTGTAGAGGATGCATGATATCACACAAAATGGCAAGAGATGATAGATCCATTGATGTCCACAACCTCTACTCTTTTTTGTTTTCTCTCGTGTGGCTGATTTGATGATGGAACAGACGACTGTTTGTTCTGCTTTCCACTTTCCTCTACATACTCTTCAACACTTGGTACCAACTTCTTGCTCGACCTTCCCAGTGGCAACATGTTTCTTTTCTTTCTTCCCCTTCTCCACCATATTATTATTATTTTTTTTTTTTTTTGAAGACTGATATGGTGATGTGACGAAGAAGGACGTAATACACTGGTGGTTCTGATTTCGCAACCATTCTGGTTCTCCACCCCTGCTCTTGCGCAGTTCATTGGTTATAGAGCGGTTGCTCCCTTAATCTGCTTGTTCTCCTTTCTGACTGAATTTCTGCAGCAGTAACGAGTAA
>NC_027752.1:15169701-15204134 GCF_000695525.1 Brassica oleracea var. oleracea
TGCACATATGACACTGAAAAACAAATGCATGAAGGTGGAATAAAGGCTAAGTTGCTGGGTGGGAGCTAGCTAAAGATGAGTTAGCCACTCAGGATCAACAAGATGGATAAAAAGGATAAGAAGTCTTGAGTGTGTACTCGTTTCCCTGATCTAATGCCCATAACAAGAAGAAATTCAGTCAAGATTAGGTTCAAGTTAGGTGGAGTTAAGTCTACCCAGTGTAACCTGATCGGCTGAGAACTTCTGGAGAATCAAATGAGATATGTCAGGGTGTTCCAGGTCCACGCTAAGGTCACTGAATAAGATAACTAAAGCACTAGGTGGTCAGTGATCAACACGGAATAAGGTCCTAATTCCCACAAGTTTTGACTAACTCGATCATAAAAACTGACTCAAAAGAAAAACAAAAGAAAGAAACGAGTTAGTAAACGACGAAAACCCTCCCCCAGACTTACTTCACACCGTCTCTGGTGTGAAAATAAATCAGAAAGAAGGTGAAAACAAGAATAAACATTTTTTTTTGGGTTGATATACTTACCTAAGTGGAGTGGGGGCTCCATGAAAATTTTGGGTGTTCTATCGTCAGATGGTCGCCTGGAACAACCGCTCTTTTCAGAGGGCAGGTTGTTCCGTTGCTGCCACCTAGAATTTTTGAAGTATCTCGGATTTTTTTTTGTTTTTTGACCTGAGACTCAATAAACTAAAACAAAAAATAAGTAAACAAAAACAAAACCAACTTATATTTACACTTACCAGTGGGTTGCCTCCCACCAAGCGCTTGGTTTAAGTCACTAGCTTGACTTGGTGACAGAGATCATTCGGGTTGATCATGAGGGCTTGTTCCAAAACAAGCTCCACAATTAGACATGTTCAACTTCAGAACTCTGCTCAGCCTTCACAGCAGCTTCTCCTTTCTCTTTCTGCTCATGTGTGAGAATTACTCTGACTTTAGAAAAAGGTTTAGAGGTACCCTTGCACTTTATCTCATACTCAATGGATTTCTCATCACACAAGCGAGGTATCAAAGTCATCATAGGGTCACCCTTGACCCTTTTCTTCTGAACTTTTTCATTCACCTTTGCATTCCCAATGAGTTTCTTTATATCAGTGTGAGGATCTCCATCCAGGACTTCTTTGATCTCACCCTTTTTACCAAGTTCCTTCTTAGGAATAATTTCCAGCTGTTCTCCACTAACCACTGAGATGCAAGAGGCGTAGCGGATTTGTGATCTGGTTGGGACAGCCGCCTTGTAGAAAACCTTCTTGTTGATGTTGGAGAAGGAGACTCTCTTATTAGGCATGTCGACGACTGCTCCTACTGTAGCCATAAATGACCTTCCAAATATTAGAGGCATCTCCTGATCCTTGCTCATCTCAACAACCTGAAATTCGGTATGGAGAATACAGTTCCCAACTTGGATAGGAAGGTTGTGAATTGTGCCATAAGGGACTGCCATGGAAGAGTTTGCAAAATCCAGAGTCACCAGAGAAGGCTCAACATCAACATTGCTCAACTCGTCTCCAATCGCTTTTGAGACAAGGTTTACACTAGACCCAGAATCACAAAGAGCTTCCTTGAATTCCACTCCAGCAATGGAACAAGGAAAAAAAAAACTTTCCAGGGTCATCAACCTTAGGCAGTACCTTCAGCGATGGTGTCAGTGCTTCAGTAAAGAGTGCCTTGATATCCTCCTGAGATTCTCTGCAATTTTTGAAGAACATATGCAATGACCGAATCTCCCAAGCATGTTCAAATGAGATATTTTGATAAAGCCTTCTCACCATCTTCCTAAACCCAGCTAGCTGCTTTGCACTAATAGGATCCATCAGATGTTTAGGTGGAATTGGATAGGGAACCTTAGGAACATAGACTCGCACTGGTGGAGTCTCAGCAAGTTCGTCGGGAGAAGTCACTTTAGAGCTAGTATAGTGCTCTGTTCTCTCTTCTCCGTCTGGAACAGTCTCAACAGACAGTTGCTCTGGTTCCTTTCCCTCAGATTCCTCACATCTCAGCTCTGCTGCATTACAGTGCTCAACCCTAGGATTCATCACATTCTTTCTAGGAAGGGTACCTTGCTGACTCTTGATACTCTCAGTTGTTTGAGCAAGTTGAACATCAATCCTCTTTATGTGGTTGCTCACAGTATCATACTTTGTATTCAGTTCAGTGAACATGTTGTCCATCTTAGTGTTGATGTCTGTAGAAACCTGATTCAATGCCTTGCCATGAATCTGCATACCCTGCAACAATTGTTGCATCATCATACCCAGACCCTTCAGCTTATCTGGTTGACTGTTCCCGGTAGCTGGAGCAGCTTGCCGATTGCTCTGCGGTTGTCGCTGGTTCTGGTTCTGAATCTGCCCGGCCATAGCTTGTTCCATGCTGAAGACGTGCCCTTGGTTGTTTTTCAGGAGCTAGTCAACCTTGGCAGTCAGCTCATCTATCTTCTGGGTGGTGGAACTGTTCCCTTTCTTGGAGCAATCACTTCTCGTTCTTATTGGCTGAGGTAGCAGCCATGTTCTCAATCAGCTCAAATGCTCCATCAGTGGTCTGAGTCATGAAGTCTCTATTGCTGGCAGAGTTCATAGCACTCTGAAATTCCCAGTCAACTCCATCATTGAAAATTCCCAAGAGGTAATTATCATCAAATCCATGGTGAGGGCATTCTCTGCGGTAGTCATTATAATGCTCCCATGCATCACAAAAAGGCTCATCAGTGAGCTGTCTGAAGGAGGTGATCTTGTTCCTCAATGCAACTGTTCTCGCCTTAGAATAGAAATGGTTGAGGAACGCTGATCGGACATGTTCCCATGTAGTGAGAGAGCCGGTAGGGAGAGAGTTCAACCACCGTGCAGCTTTTCCATCAAGAGAGAATGAGAATAACATGCACCTGATGTAATCTGGTGGGACACCATTCGCACGAGTGAAACTGCAGAATTTTTCGAAGCTCTCAATATGCTCCATTGGAAATTCTGTAAAGAGACCAGAAAACACCTTTCTCTGTACTAGACCGATCAAAGAAGGCTTGATCTCGAAGTCCTGCCTTGTGCAGGGTGGAGGAACTATGGCAGAACGAGTAGTAGGGATGTTGCAAGGAAGGTTTCTCTGCCCGATTGAAGCAGTCTGCGCCTGTTGTTCCTGCCGCGTGAGAGCAGCCTGTTCAGCAGCATCCTGCTGAGCTTGGATGGTCTGCTGCATTTGAAGCATCTGTTGCAACTGAGCAGTGAGTTTCTCTTGATTGCCGTAGTCGCCCATTATGGCGTTGTTCGGCCCTGATTGTTGACGGTTTGTTCTTTCTAACCTTGCTAGCTCCTGGTCGCTAAATGTAACTCTCTTTGTGCATTTCTCTGAGTATGTCTACTGGTCATGCACCTGAAAAGATTAGCTGCAACAAAAAGAATAGAGCAAGTGAGCCTAATGTGCATACGCACACCAATTAACCTAATGTGCACACTACCACAATCGAATGGTATGTCGATGTATCACTTTAGGATCGAATCCACAGAGACCAACGATTACACTTTATTTCTTTTTATAGGATCAATATCAAGCTAAAACAATATGGGGGTTTTGAGATAAGGGTAACGTGACCGAAAATAACAAACTGGTTTAAGGGTTTTCAGATGATTAAAAGAGCTAGGTTCAGGGTGGTTCATCGGGATACTTAGGATCATGAGCTACACAACTATTCAGGAAGGCAATAAGAGCCAATCCAAAACTTGAACAACAAGAATAGATAAACCCACTGTCGTGGTGTCTACCAATTTATCAAGCAATCCTAATGCCTAAACTGTCGTTTGGATCAGAGAATGATGACAAGCATTAAGTTTGGATTCAATTGGTTCACGATTTGCTTTAACATCAGCTTTCATTGGCTAAGGAAAAATCGCCTATCTATGCTCTTTCTAGCAACCTAAAACACTTTTGATGATTATATTAAACCAATGATCAGATGATAAATGACCAGTTTAACACAAGCATTAAGAATATCAATAGATAGAGATATCAAAGAATAACAATCCTATTTGTGTCTAACTCATTGATCCATGATCCCTAACACCCTAAACCAAACAAGCGACTACTAAGCCATGAACAGAGAAATCACAGAGACAATAGATGAAGAAAACATGATGAATCAATAAATAAATTAGATAGGGTTCAAGAATCTTCTCAAGGTGAAAGAGATGAAGCCTTTTCCCTTTCAAGGTAGCAAATTTTCAAGTACAAAAGTCTCCAATGGTTTCTTGTGTAAAAACTAGCGTCCAATGATAATAAAAATAAGAAAAGATATATATGCAGGTCTATGGCTGTCTGGGAGTAAAAGAAGGAAGCCCTAGGTAAAATCCCGAAATATTTGGAAACTTCCTTAAAAATCTCTGCTGCTGTAACATGCACTCGGGTTGCTCCGCTCGACTGTTCAGCGTGAAAAATCACCAAATTGCATTGTTTTCTGCCTCTTTTGTTCCAGCTGGTCTATCTCCCATCCAATGAAACTCCAGACTTGTAATGACTCGAAAAGGACTAGGAAGACTCGATAAAGATTTGAAAACTAATTGAAAAGCATATATACAAGATGTCTAAAACACCATATATAACAAACATTTTAGATAGCGTATTCATTGTAATCTTGAGATTTTTTAAAATGTTATAAGTTTGTAAATTTGTATGTTTTTAGTTTGTTGATGATAAATTCATATTGATTATTTTTTTTATCATTTTTTATGTTATCCTTCATGCTAATTTATTGATGGTCGTCTTTATAATTTTATTAAAAATCTTAACTAATTTATTTGACATGCTTTCTTAGACTCTTTATTTTTTTATCTAACTTGTAAACATTGTTTTTTAAATATTTTCTTCAACATAACTCAACAGAGAGCATCTTAAACTTTATATGTTATATGAGGTGGATCAGACTAATGATTATAGGAATTCATCATTTAGTTTGCTTTAATAACAAATGTTTTAAAAAATATTGTAAATTACATCATGTTAGATTTATTTCAGTATAACTTATTTGTTTAGTTTCTATGAAGATTTTGACTGTAACTGACTAAAAACATATTTGTACAAACATAAAATAATAATGTTGATTAATATTTAAAAATTTAATGGATAAATAAATTCGTTAGTTTTTTGATTGATTAAAAATAATTCGAAGCTCATAACTAAATTATGGCTTGCGATTATCTCTCTCTATCTTTGTTCTCTTACTTAACATCTTTCAGAGAGAGAATGTAAATTTCAAAAAAAAAATCTTATACTGGAATTATTCTCTACTCTATCCATTTTTTTGGTGTGATACATTTTTTGTCTATTGGATTTTGTCTTTGGCTTTGTATGTCTACTTTCTGTCGCGGATTTTTTACATTTTTTTTTGTACTATTTCTCATTCACTAGTATTGTTCATTCACTTCAAGTCATATATTTTTGACGCGTTCCTTGTTCATGAAGATTATGTTTGGTTTTTCGATTTGGATATTATTAAAGAAAACACATTTGATATTGATTTATAATTTATTTTGAAAATACACTTTTGAAATTTTATTTTAAAGAGTATATTTTTATTTTGTGTTCCTGGAAGGAAAAATATTGTATCTATATCTATGAATCAATTTAATTTTAATGATTTATTTATTAGTTTACCTTATTTGATGTTGAATTCCATTTTGTATTATCAATTTTGGAAATTTTAACATTTTAAAAATAGTAAACTATAATTATGATTTTTCATATTTTGATTGTTTTTTCTAATCCTATGTGTATACTCTCAATGACATATAGCCTCATACATAAGTATATGTTATTTTTGAATATTTTCAATAGTATATAGCCGAAACTTTGAAAACCATGAGTTAAATTAATTTACTTATAATTGTTTGAAAGTCTTGTATTCTTAATATTAATTCTTATTTTTTATTTTTTTTTAATGTTAAATTTTGAGAAATATTATATATTAAGTAAATTTATTTATAGTGTTTTACTTTTGTTAACTTACCTTGTTTTATATAATGAATTGTTTCTCACTGATTTATAGTCTTAGGTTATATATAATGCATGTTATTCATGAATATTTTCAAAAGCATATAGCCTAAATTTTGAAAATCATGAGTTAAATTTATAGTTATAATTGTTTGAATTATTTTATTTTAAAATTAATTATTATTTTTAGTTAATTTATGTTAAATTTAAAAATTATTAATATATATATATATATTAAGTTAATATATGTATAATGTTTTTACTTTTTTTAGTTTGCCATATTCGATATTGATTTTTTTTATTATGAAATAAACAGTTTTTTTTTGAATATTGACATATTTAAAAATAACAAATTAAAATGCATCACAAGTTGGATATTTAAAATTCTCATTGTTGATGAGAACCAACTTTTCAAGGGCATCTATATAAAATAGGTATATCATTAGAACATTCTGATAAAATCGTATATTTTTTATATGGACTGTAATAAAGTTCGTCTCATATATTCCTAGGTAATCCTAATTTTTTTCCTTTCAATATCGTGGCATCCTTGTCTGGACGTACGAAAATTGTAGGCTAAGTGAATTAAATTATGAACTTGTGACAAGTTAACTTATAACATGTTTTGTTGTTGATGACCAAGAAGTTCTTAATCTGGAATGCATGTATCATTGTTGTTGCCTGTAAAATTCGTGTCAAACTTAATATATTTTCATGAACATATAGATTAGTAATGACTAAATAAACTTCCTTATGCCTTTTGATCAATAAGAAGCAACTCAAACCCATAACAAACAACTCTTTTTGATGTTACTTATGATATGGGCGGGTTAAACAATGAACCCATAAGTAAACTCCCAAAAAATAACCACTCTGCAAAACCCATAATAAACAACTTCTTATTAAAACTATGCTCGAGGTCGTGGAATACTAAGGAAGAAGCAGAAGCAACCATAGTTTAAATTTTTTTTTTTTCACTATCTATTACTTTCTCAAAGTAAGCAGAAACAACCATAGTTTAGACTCTCTTGGAAATTTAGACAATTATTTATAGTCACGCAATACTTCATATACTAGAAGTTAGAAATTTTCTTATTTTATATATTAGTCAAAAAAAATTTAATTGTTTTTGTTATTTTAACTATTTTAACATTAAAATATACCTAAGAAGACATATTTTTTTGTTAATATTACTATTTTCTATTGAATTTCCATTTTACTTTAATAGTTAGCATTTTCTAGTAAGTTATGAAAAGTTAATATCTATTTTGTTAGTTTAGTATATTTACGTAATATTAATTTCGTTTTTAAAGATTATTTTTAATATTACCATTTTTTAAAAGATAATAAATTAATATTTTTATTTGTCGTATTTTGATTGGTGGTTTTAAATCATACGTGGACGCTCGCAATGGCTTATAGCCTCAGCTTTTATATAGTATAAACTAGATTTTATATTCGAATCTGTATCAATAATTTAGTTTAGTTGTATAATAAATTTTAAACTAATTATTTAATTGATTTATATAATTTTATTATCTGAAATATGATTTATTGATTTTATTATTTATAACTATACCCTCTTATTAGCTATTTAGTTATTTGTATTATAAATGTAATAATTATGTTTATAAGCATATTCCTAATTTTGGTAAAATATTAATTTGTATTTTAAAATATTATATAAATTGCTTGATGCATGTAAAATGTTAATACACTCTAATATTTTATCATACATTTTACTTATATTTTATTTGAATACATAAATAATTGAACTATCTGCATAATATCTAATTTTACTTTGTAGTTAGAAAAAATTTACAATTAATGTGTGATTGTTATATATATATATATGTGTGTGTGTGTGTGTGTGTGTGTATGTGTGATAGTACAATATTTAATTTTAAATTTAATCATAATCAATATTTTGATGAACTTTAAATAATATTAAATAGCCTTTGTAAGATTATATAAAAAGTAAAGTAAATATAATGAGTTTAACTAATGCTATGTAACATTTTATTTATTGAATTAATAATATTGATAATCTAAAGTATTAGAGTTATCTACTACTTGATCTTATTATATTTGTATTGTAGTTAAGCTTGTATGATCGTACCCAGTTTAACAATTTTATTAATTATATTACATTAACCATACATCACATCATTATATCACCACAGTAATAATAGTGCAAAATTTTATTTATTAGTTAATCAACATTAACTTTATACCAATTATAAAATAAAAAATGTAAAATAACTAGGTTTTGCATATGATTAAACGGTTTAGTTTTTTTTACTAAATTTCATTTATTTATTTTAATTTCAATCAGTGGAATATTACGTAGTTAAAAACATAATTGAAAGACATGTTTTTATGAATAATATAATAAAAATGTATTACATGTATTGTCACTTAATTTTTAACTCCATATAATTATTTTACTAATAAAAAACTCTTTCTATTTCATTTAATTTAGCCAAACACATAGAAATAGTCCTTTTTATTAGTTTATAAAATCAGTTAGGCATGAACATTGACTATCCATTTAGGTACGAATTGTTCTTTTCGGGTATCATTTTTTTGTTTTGAAATTAGGTATCGTTTGAATATTATAAATTTATGTGTGGGTTTTGAGTATAGTCCTTGTGGGTCGGATGAGTTCGGTTATGATGTATAGAAACCCAAAAAATTATAAATAACAAATGTATATGAAACGGGTGCAGATATTTGTACCAAAAATAATCATATTACCCGATTCAGTCCAGGTCTTTAAAATACAATTAGTTATATTACAACTCATCTCAAAAATTAATAATACTAATTATGAAAAATAAATATCAATATATAAAATTGTAAGAACCAATATCCACGCGTATGCGCTGATCACTGGTTATAGCTTATTTGGTTAAATTTCGAAAAATAATTATATTTTTATGCTAAATTTCGAAAAAATATTTTATATATTAAGTTAACTTATTTATAATGCTTTACTTTTGTAAATTTACCTTATTTGACATGAATTATATTTTATTTTGAAATAAATAATTTTTTCGTAATATTGACATTTTATATAAATTAAAAATTAAAAATCTGAATATTGAATTCCATTTTGTATTCAAATAAATTTTTTTAAATTTTTTTTTAACATTTTTAAAATAGTAAACTAAAATTATGATTTTAAAATAGTAAACTAAAATTATGATTTTTATATTTTTATTGGTTGCTAAATAATTTTTTTTTTTAAAAAAATTTAACATTTAAAAAAATAGTAAACTAAAATTATAATTTTTTATATTTTTATTTGTTGCTTATAATCGTATGTGTATATTCTCAATGGATTTTAGCCTCCATTTTCATATAGTAAATAAAATGATGATTGAACATATTTTGGTGTTTTAAAAATATTATGTGAACATTCTCAATTATTTATACATTTAACAGATATATAGTATATGTTATTTGTGAATATTTTCATTAGCATATGGCCTTAAATTTGGAAATCATGAGTTAAATTTATTTACTTATAATTTTTTTAAAGTCTTGCATTTTAAATTAATTATTATTTGTATTTATATTTTTATGTTAAATTTCGAAAAAAAATTATATAATAAGTTAAATTATTTATAATATTTTACTTTTGTAGATTTACCTTATTTGACATTGAATTATATTTTATTTTGAAATAAACGATTTTTTTGGTAATATTGAAATTTTTATGCAAATTAAAAATCTGATTTGTCATAATACGATTGGTCGTTTAACATCCTACGTGGACGTCCTCAATAGCTTATAGCCTCAACTTTTATATAGTATAGATTCATCATATATAATTTTTGTACTGAAGAACCAAAAGTAATTATGGGAGTTGCCATGTTATGAAAATGTATAAGGAGGAGCATAAAGTCTCTTTCGTCAGATCTCCAAAGTCGGGTCTAGCCTCTCTTCCACCTGCTGATTGGAGCTTTCGTCTCCTCCGCCCTTCAAGTTTCAGAAGGAAGCTGTCAGACGTTACCTGCCTTTCCGATGCCATGTAGCCAATCCTTCTGTGCGGTACTTGCGTGATGGGACCGGAGCTGAGCCGTATAACCTCTGCTTCCATCAGCCTGTCCCTCACCTGCTCTTCCTCTCCTGGCCTATTTGTTTTGGGTGGGACTCACAGGGAAACGCCTTACCGTCTTATGGAGTGGACAACGTCTGGAGTAGATTTCACTGGGTCTTGATGGCCGGACCAAGGCTTGGTCTCCCTTGCTTCGCATGTTGCCCCTGTCGGGTCGCCTTCGGGATGGTCTGCGGGTCCTTGGACCATTCTCCGGTTGAATCCTCCATTGATCTCTGTTGTTTGATGCAGGTCCCGGCATCATGTCTGTTCCGAGATCTACTGAAGCTAAATGTTTGCTCCTGATATCTTCAATTGCCAAGCTTTGGTCACATTCTTTGATTGTGATCAAACCTTTCATTGTCCTAGAAGAGTCTTTTTTACTTTTTTTTTGTGGCTTTTTTAGGCAGCTTACTTTGATAAGCTTCTCAGATGCTAGGATTTGATCTTTCAAAACCTTTGTATCCCCTGTGTCATTAGATTCTAATGAAAATTCACATACTTAACAAAAAAGATGAAGCTTTTGTATACTTTTTCCTCGACAACTCTAACTCAAGTTGCTATAGAATAACAAATTGATGTAGCGAAAGTTTTATAGGATAGAATTAGAGATCCGTTGATTCTGAAAATACCCGGGAAACTAAAATAATCACAAAGATCTTATTTAGTCTAAGACTACCTAAGATCAATGTCTTCTTAAATTCGTTGAGATCACCTATGATCTACCGAAAACAAGGAACAAAGAGAGAACTCTCAATTTTTATTAATCAAATCATAAACTACATAAAACCATAGCCTCAAAGACTATATATAAGAAAACATAAAAACCCTAAGACATTAGAGATAATTATCCCAATAATAAATAAAACTTTGAATAATTAGAATATTTTGAATATTCCTAAATATTCTCTCTGCATCATTTTTTCCGGGTTAGAAAGATTCGTCCTCGAATCTTAACCGTGGTCTTCAATTAATTTGTTTCTTCTCTTCCTTAGCATCCAATGACAATATTCTTGCCAAACAAGTAAGCAATGTTGACATATTTCATCAACTTCGACTTGCACCGTGAACCATGTAATCATCATGAAGCTGATATCCATGTGCTCCTCCTTATTACGATGATATGTGAAAGCACTTGTTGGGCCATCTTCTGTCAAAGCCCAATTGGCACCATAATCATCAAAACGTGGATTGTTTACCTCCAAGTTGTTGACTTCGACGAGAATCTTTTGGGGAAGAACTTCATCTCTCCAACTGCCTACGTCTTTGACCTCGACGTCATTGTCTTCGTCTCGAATCCGACCTTCATCATCATAAAGGTTAAAAATCGGACCACCCCGAATTTCTCTAAAAACTATTTCTTCGCTTTCCACGAACAAATTTACCATGATTCCAGAATCGAGTTTTGATGAAAAAACCAAAACAACAGCTCTGATACCACGTGATGTAGCGGAAGCTTTATAGGATAGAATTAGAGATCCGTTGATTCTGAGAATACCCGGAAAACTAGAATAATCACAAAGATCTTATTTAGTCTAAGAATACCTAAGATCATTGTATTTTTAAATTCGTTGAGATCACCTATAATCTACCGAAAACAAAAAATAAAGAGAGAACTCTCAGTTTTTATTAATCAAATCATAAACTACATAAAACCATAGCCTCAAATACTATATATAAGAAAACATAAAAACCAATAAACATTATAGATAGTTATCCCAATAATAAATAAAATTTTGAATAATTAGAATATTTAGAATATTCCTGAATATTCTCTCTGCATCACAAATTCAGTTAAAAACATCTCACAGATGACCTGACCACATACAAACCCAGAAAGGTTCAACACCTTATAATACGTCTTGGTTATAATAGTAAAAACAAGTAATGTTTGTAAAATAGAATGATGCATGTACTAAATATAATTCCTTTGAAGATAACAACATTTATTGCTGATGCAATTAATCTAATTCCGTGAACAAAAGACATTTCTTGCTACCAAAAAAGAATTCTTAGAATCATTGTCTTTATATACATCAACAAATCTTTTTCTCCCATTTAGACTCAATGAAGAGACTTCCTTTTACCCCAAAGAGACTTTTGCTCCTCCTTTGGCTTTTCTTCTTAACAACTAGATGGATTCTATGACCAAGGACTTATAGTTATGGTGCTCTGCTTTTTCTCCTTTACATAAAAATATAAACTCATCTTTTATTTATTCTTTTCTCACATTATTCTGTACACTAGGACAAATAAAAGAATAAACATTATTTCAGAGTCTTGCTCAAAAAACATTATTTCGGAGTCAGATTTACCTATGACGTCGTTAGGATGATGCACAAAACGATAACCGTAGCAAATAAATAAAATTACTCCCTCCGTTTCACTTTATTTGTCGGTTTAGCCTTATGCACACGGATTAAGAAAACGTTTAATTTTGTACATTTTCAAAATAAAAAAATCATTATCCATACACCTAACAATATTTCAACCAATAAAAAAATAAACAGAAGAATCTTATTAATAAATTTTGCATTAAAATCATAAAATGACACTTATTTTGAAACCAAAATTTTCCTCTAGAACGACATTTAAACCGAAACGGAGGGAGTATATATCAAAAGTTATATGCAGCTCCATAAGCACAAAACAAAAATACCTTAAGTTTTTTTTTCCTTTCTCTACAAGGTAGCAATCAATACAGTACTAAATCTCACTTCATGAATAAACACACGAACGATTGTTCTATACTCTAATCTCTTTAATGTTACATGCTCTCCCTGAAGTTCATAGATCTTGACATGGCTGCAGGGTTTGCTTGCAGGTTTAGATACGTTTCAGGAACGAACCTATTGTTGCCGCTCTTTGTTTCAGACCCATTTACGAATAAGCTGAACTGATGTGTCTTCTCACGTTCCATCGGCAGTGGATAAAACACACGATTCTTCGTAGCGACGTTTGCTTCATCAGTATTACTTCGAGATTGTGAAACCAGTCTTGCTCTTACAGAAGTGTCTTCGTTCTCTCCAACACTTACATGTGAAGCTTCGTCTCTTGTCCTTTTCCCTAGACACGTAGAAGTCTGTAGAGTAGACCAAAAAGGTACCGTGCAGCCCCAGTAGACAGGGATTTGGTAGAAAGCAGGGTTAGGAGGGTACTGGTAAGGCCAAGGAGGGGAAACAGAGGATGTTACTTGCGGAGGAAGAAATCTTTGGAATTTGTTGAATTTTTTTGAAACAGAGTCGCTTGATTGATTCTTATCATTCTCAGTAACCAAAGACTCTTCGCCCGAAGAGTCGAAGCTAAGAATTTTCGCCGGTGAGCTATTGTAACTGTTAGTATCCTCGGACTTGATGTGCATGTAATTGTCTGAAGAAACCCATCCCTTGTTCTTACGGCGGCCTGAACCAACTGGGACGGTCCTCATGGATCCACCGGAAGTCCAATACCTCTGGCAGCTTCTACAGAAGTGACGTGGCTGGCTAACGTTGTAGTTGTTGTAGTAACAGAACTTGGTGTCCGAGCTGTTGCATCTTGGACATGGAAGAATCTTGTCTGGTTTCTTCAAGTCATCAGTTGTTTTCTCTTCCGATGTAGTTGTTGTTGTTGTGATCTCGCTGTTCTCAGATGTTTCTTTTGACTCCTCGGTGAGATCAGATGATCTCTGAAGACTTGTGCTGTCTTGTTCGATGTCGTCAGTAGCAGATTGGTTGCTCATCTGAGAATTTTAAGGAACTTGGATTAGAACTAACATCATGAAACTAGTTTCAAAGTGATAAACACTAAAGAAAAAATATTCAGTTTGATTTTCAGCACTACTTATCTTGAAGTGCTAAGATTAACAAGGTCTTAATCCGTTTTTAAAAATGTTTATAAAAAATATTAAAAACGTATATTCAACTCGGAAACATACCAGGGACGACAAAGAAGATGTAATTGTCCAACCAAACAATTTGACCGGGGTATCTCTAAGTTCTGACATATCAAACGTTGCAAGTACGGTACAGAAGAAATAAGAAAGTGAAGGAGAGATGATGGTATGTGTTGATTCTTTAAACGAAGATGTGGGACAAGAGTATATAACGTATAAAAGTATGCGGTTGGTATGAATGGATCGAACAGAGCCACACAGAGAGAAAAAAGTGGGGAAGATGACACATCAGGAGAGAAAGGGACATGTAGAGATGAGAGAGCCACATGTTTGTTGGCAATAAAGTGAACTTTTGCAATCTTTAATCACGTCTCTTTTTGTTATCTCTTTCTGTGCCACTCAAAAGATTTCATAACTTTATTTGCCATGTCAGATTGTTTTATTAGTAAATTGTGGAAGTTTTTTTCCTAGGAATATTCGTTTAGCAAAAATACATACCACTATGCAATACAATCACGTGGCAATATGCGAACTTTTTTTGTCCACGTCAGCTGTACATGGTCTGTATGAATTGTGAAGTATGTCTACTACTACTACCAGTCTACCAGCATTAGCCTAACACTTAATGTATGGAAGCTTAAATACTTGGTCTATCAATTCTCGCAAAATGCAGAAACAAAGAAACATAGTATTTTCATTTTGAATCCAGATTGAAAACAGTTACAAAATCTTCATATCCGAGATTCAACCTTCTATGGAGTAGCATCAATGGTCAATAGAAGCTGTCTCAGCTCTTCCTTTTTTGGGACTAAGTCACTGAATCAGGCAGAGGAGATGATGATGAAGAAGAAAAAGAGGAAGAAGAATGTTTCTTGAAAGCCAAGAAATCTTAATACCGAGGGATTGAACCGACTAGGAGTTCAGTTGATAGTTCATTGGCGTCATCAGATAGCTCAGATGCGAAAATAGATTCCCATTTATGTGGACCAACATATTCGAAGAGAGCCTTTGGAGGTCAAGACGGTGAGAACTTGGGACAGAGTTTGAAAAGTTTCAAGGACATTGAAACGTGAGAACTTGGGACTGAGCTCCTCTTTATCTTAAATATTTTCATTGTAATGTTTATTTTACTTATATAATGAAATATTTATATTAAATTACTTGGAATAATAATTTAAAGTTCAATACATAAATAATGAATTAATTTGAAGTTCAATGCATAAATTAAGAATTATTTATCTTATACATTTGTTTATGAATGTATTGTTACTTTTTTCTTTTATATGTTTCGTTCAAATCTATTGATTCAGATAATATTTAAAGTGAATTGATATAAAACTTGTTTTCTAAAATTTGGTAGATAGTATAAAAATCTAATATTTAATGTTGCTGTCTAAAACTATACATACTTATAGAAAATTTTAAATAAACTATATCATGCAAACTGATTAGATTTAAAAAATAATAATATTATTGCTAGATTTAGAGTATGATTGATTTATATTTTTAAATAATTACATTTTAAAGAATATTTTTGTACATTTGTCTTATTAAATATATATAATTAACTTATTATTTACTTTACAATTTTTGACCATATTTATCATTTTTGAACAATTTTTATTTTAATAATATATATTTTATTTATAAGATATATTGCGTACTACATTTTTGGATCAAGTAACACTTTCAATGGTTTGTAAAGTTTGAACTTTAAAAATATTAAAATATCAAATTTATCATTAGATGATATATAATAATATAACAGTTATAATAAATAAACATTAATTGGTGCACACATAAATGATGAACCATACACATCACATACACATTATACATGCTTGTTAAACTATAATCTAATCTCTCCTTAATACATTTACATAAGTTAGTTATTTATGTTATTACACAAAGAGTTGTAACTGTTCATGTTGTGTCTTTTAGTATAAAGAGTTGTGTCTCTTATACTTGTAATGATTCTATCTCTATATAAAGATCAATCATTTGTTGTAAACAATATCACAGAATCTCAATAATACAAAAGTATTTTCAGAAAAGTTTATAAGCCTGATACGTCTATCTTATTCTTTCTCTCGAACTCGTGTATAACACACTGTGATCGTTGTGTAACACAAGCGGTTGGTAAAAGATTAACATGGTATCAGAGCTTTACGTTTGAGAAGACAAAGAAGAAAGCACTAGTAAGAGAAACACTTGGCGTGGAGAAAAGGAGGCTAGCGAATTTTGGCATACGATTTCAGAACCACACGAAACGATGAAGAATCAAGTAATCCCCATATTTGATGGAGAGAAGTACGACTTCTGGTGCATTAAGATGACAACCATTCTCAAGACCAGGAAGTTATGGTTTGTGTTTGAAGAAGGCGTAGGAGCCCCACCAGCACAAGTGGATGAAACCCCTGAAACAGCAAGGGCAAGATCGCTTAGAGAAGAAGCGATGATGAACGATACATTGGCTTTGCAAATTTTGCAAACTGCCGTATCGAATCATATCTTCTCAGGGATTGCAGCAGCATCAACATCCAAAGAGGCGTGAGATGCATTGAAGGAAGAGTATGAAGGCTCTCCTCAAGTTCGTTTGATTAAACTTCAAATGTTGCGAAGGGAGGACGAGAATCTGAAGATGTATGAGAATGAAGACATTAAGGTCTTCACGGATAAGATAGTTGAATTGGCAAATAAATTAAATTATCATGGTGAACAGAAGACAGATGTTCAACTCATACAGAAGATACTCATCTCTCTCCCAGCCAAGTTCGATAGCATAGTCAGTGTATTGGAGCAAACAAGCGATATGACTTCAACAAAGATGGCAGAGTTGATCGGGATTTTGAAGGCTCATGAAGCAAGGCTGGCTGCAAGAGAAGAAAGCACCAGTGAAGGAGCATTTGATGCTCGTGTTAAACATAGAAATTATGGTATTACACAAGACAACTCAAAGCGCCAAGGAGGCAAGAAGTGGTGTGGTTACTGCAAGAAGAACAACCATACCGAGAGCGAGTGTCTGAAGAAACAGAAGAAGGATGATCCAAAGAAGGGTCACAGAAGGAGTGTTACAATTGTGGCAAGTTAGGCCTTTTTGTAAGTCTCGAAGAAGACTTGAATGAAGATCACATGTTGTTCAGTGCAAGCGAAGCATCAACAACAGTGATGGAAGATGTCTGGTTGGTAGACAGTGGAGCAACTAATCATATGACAAAGGAGGAGAGTTACTTCTCAAGGCTTGATAGGAGTATCAAGGTTCCAATAAAGATTGGAAATGGAAGCACGGTCATGACAGCCGATAAAGGAGACATTACTGTCATGACTAAAGGTGGCAAGAGGACCATCAGAAATGTGTTCTTGGTTCCGGGTTTGGCGAAAAATTTGTTGAGTGTTCCACAAATTGTTTCAAGCGGATATCGGGTGAATTTCCAAGAAAAGAGATGCATGATAGAGGATGCAAAAGGAAGGAGGATAATGGATATCCCAATGACTCACAAAAGCTATCGAATCAGGATTAGTTTGGCTCAGGTAGAAGAAGCCATGAGCGCTAGTGAGCAAGGAAAGATGGAAACATGGCACAAGAGACTTGGTCATGTAGGCGACAAAAGGTTGCAACAAATGCAAGACAAAGACTTGGTAAAGGGATTACCAAAGTTTAAAGTCGAGAAGGAAGCATGTGAGGCATGTAGACTTGGAAAGCAACCACGCAAAATCTTTCTAAAGGAATCTCAAACTAAGACAAGAGAAAAGCTTGAGATTATACATACGGATGTATGTGGGCCGATGCAGCACCAGTCTGTTGATGCAAGCCGATACTTTTCGCTATTCTTGGATGATCATACTCACATGTGTTGGGTATACTTCATGAAGCAAAAGTCAGAGACATTCTCACTGTTCAAGAAATTCAAAGCAGTGGTGGAGAAGCAATCAGATTGTACCACCAAGACGCTGAGATCAGATGGAGGTGGTGAGTTCACTTCACGAGAATTCAACCGGTTCTGTGAAGAAGAAGGAATCAATAAGCAAGTCACCTTGCCTTATTCACCACAACAAAATGGTTCAGCGGAGCGCATGAATAGGACCTTGGTGGAGATGACTAGATCAATGTTGGCAGAGCAAGACTTACCACTCAAGTTATGGGCAAAAGCGGTATACACTGCCTCATATCTTCAAAACCGCCTGCCATTAAAGGCAATAGAAGAAGATGTCACTCCTATAGAGAAGTGGTGTGGACACAAGCCAGATGTGTCATACATGAGAATGTTTGGTAGCATATGCTACATACATGTCCTGAATTAAAAGAGGAGGAAGCTAGATGTCAAGGCAAAGCGTGGAATCTTTGTTGGATATAGCAACCAATCCAAAGGCTATAGAGTTCTCATCTTGGAGAATGAGAAGATTGAAGTATCAAGAGATGTCGAGTTTGAAGAAAGCAAGAAGTGGGGTTGGAAAAGGCAAGAAGAAGTGAGGAAGACATTGGAGTTGTCTATGGAAGATCTCACTCGCCTGAGGAACAAACCGAAGTCACATCCAGCCCTGAGGAACAAACCGAAGGTACTTTCAGTTCTGTTTTCATTCAAAATGATGATCATGATACTAGTAGTGGAGATGAAGAAGCTTCTGAGGCACCAAGGAAGTTCAGGTCCATGGTTGATATCATGTAAAGGGCACCGAGAGTAGAGCTTGATGAAGCGGCTCAAGCTATAGAAGCTTGTCTTCATGCACATGAAGAACCATACACTTATGATGAAGCGTGTGGTACCAAGGAATGGAGAGAAGCAATGAATGAGGAAATAGCCATGATTGAGAAGAACAAGACGTGGGAACTAGTGGACAAGCCAAAGAAGAAGAATGTGATAAGTGTGAAGTGGATCTACAAGATCAAGACTGATGCAAACGACAATCACATCAAGCACAAGGCACGGCTAGTTGCAAGAGGGTTCTCTCAAGAGTATGGTGTTGACTACCTTGAGACGTTTGCTCCTGTCTCAAGACATGATACAATACGACCCATACTTGCCTATGCGGCTCAGATGAAGTGGCGATTGTACCAGATGGATGTGAAGTCAGCCTTTCTCAATGGCGACCTCAAGGAAGAAGTGTATGTCACATGACCTCAAGGAAGAAGTGTATATCACACAACCGCCTGGGTATGTGACACACGGGAAGGAACACAAATTTTTAAGGCTACACAAAGCTTTATATGGTTTAAAGCAATCCCCAAGGGCATGGTATGGAAGGATAGATTCATACTTTCTTCAAAACGGCTTTGAGAGGAGTATGAATGATGCGGCCTTATACATCATAAAGCAAGGAGGAGATGTGTTGATCGTGAGTCTATATGTGGATGATATAATCATCACAGGAAGCAACATTCAGAGCATCAACACATTCAAGAAGAACATGAAGAAAGAATTCGAGATGGTGGATCTTGGATTGTTGAACTACTTTCTTGGAATGGAAGTAATTCAAGACGATGGAGGCATATTTTTTTCACAAGAAAATTATGCAAACAAACTTGTAGACAAGTTTGGGATGCGAGACAGCAAGAGTGTAAGCAACCCACTTACACCACAAGGAAAAGGAGTTGAGGATGACAAGGAGTATGGAGATCCGACTAAGTATAGAAGCATCGTTGGAGGGCTTTTGTACTTGTGTGCATCAAGACCTGATGTGATGTATGCAAGCGCCTATCTCTCAAGATACATGTCATCACCTCACATGAAGCACTACCAAGAAGCCAAAAGGGTGCTAAGATATGTCAAAGGAACATCAAGCTTTGGAGTGTACTTCACAAGCGTGAAAGAACCAAGACATGTAGGCTACTCGGACAGCGATTGGGGTGGTTCTAAGGAAGACAAGAAAATCTCTTCAGGTTATGTGTTTACTCTTGGTTCAGCCATGTTTTGTTGGCAATCAAGCAAGCACTACAAGAAAACACATGCTTAACGACGAAAATTAACGAGGAAAAACAATCCTCGTAAATTTGCGTCGAGTTTACGACGAATTTACGTGAAAAACTAAAATGGTTACAAAGACTATTTGAAGATTTTGGTCAGAAGTTTGAAGGAGGCATTCCGATCTTATGTGACAATAAATCAGCAATAGCAATTGGGAAGAATCCGGTGCAACACAGAAAGACGAAGCACATAGAGATCAAGTACCATTTCGTGAGAGAAGCTGAGCAAAAAGGAATCATTGAACTAGAGTATTGCAAAGGGGATGATCAACTCGCAGACATTCTCACAAATGCATTGGGCGGTTCAAGGTTTGAAGATCTAAGGAAGCAGCTTGGAGTCAAGTCGAGATATGATTAAGGAGGAGTGTTAAACTATAATCTAATCTCTCCTTAATACATTTACATAAGTTAGTTATTTATGTTATTACACAAAGAGTTGTAACTCTTCATGTTGTGTCATTTAGTATAAAGAATTGTGTTTCTTATACTTGTAATGATTTGATCTCTATATAAAGATTAATCATTTGTTGTAAACAATATCACAGAATCTCAATAATACAAAAGTTTATAAGCCTGAAACGTATCTTATTCTTTCTCTCGAACTCGTGTGTAACACACTGTGATCGTTGTGTAACACAAGCGGTTGGTAAAAGATTAACAATGCTATGTTTAATTCATGTAAACATACACTATGGAGTGACAGTCAAAGGATGGAGGTTGATGTCATAGATTTGATCGTGTGTTGCAGATATGGCCAGAACCAGTGTTGCTTCGATAGTGTTCCGTTCCGTGGTGCTTGAGAAAAGTGGCAGTTAATGTAGACTTGAATTTTTTTAGGGGGACTTTCCATGTGAGAGAGACTGTGATGGTGCCCATGTTGACTTCTGCAGAAGTGTTTTCTGAATCTATGATGATGTGTGGTTTCTGAGAGTTGTAGTATTTATAGGTGAATGGTGAGTTGTTGTTAATGTGCAGATTTTCTGGCGCACCTGGAGATCTCATCAACTCTTCATGTGCAGCTTGATTACCGTTTTTTCGAGCAATTTCATTTTTTTCTGTAACAAGATCCTCCTCTTCTATCTGCAAAAGTTTTCATTATCATGATATGAAGCATATTAGTTGAAAAAAGTAAGGGAATGATGATGATAAGTCTGACTCAGATAGAACCCAGCCTTATCATTAATCAAACATCGAACTATTATGTAAAGTCCGACTCACATACCCAATATCAAACATAGTAGAGATTTTTTTATTTTTGTGTGTGTGTGCATAATATGGTGTTGGGAGATATGTGTACCTTCGTAAGCTATCAGAAGCAGATGATCTGCGAAGAGGGGCTCAAGACTCAAGGCTTGATGAAGACTCAGCTTCTGATTCTCTCCTTGAATTACCATTCATGGTCTCTGTCTTTCTCTGTAAGAAAAAAAGAAAATTGAGATCACTGAACCAGAGCAGAACACAACAAAGACAAAGAGTAAAAGGATTTTACTTTACTAAGAAACATGATTCGTAAGTGCAGGGAATTCAGGGCTTTTTTCTTAACCTTTCAAAGACTTTTAATCATCATTTTCTCCTACTGTAGGTTTAGGTGGACTCATATCAGTGATGACAGTCAAACTTAAGCTTTAATCTGTTGTGTACCTTTTCGTTTCTTGTGCAACCATGAGGTAGAGATAGAACCGTCAGATTCTGCGGTATTCTTATGGGAGCTAGTGTTTGAGAATTTGCGATGGTGACTTTGTCTTTTTTTTGGAACGCTCCTTCTTCACCATCTTTGGAGAAGAGGTGATGCCAGTGCCGTGTCGTGGATTTTGTTGGTGACTAAATGTACATCTAAATAGTCATAGATGTATGTTATTTCGTGATGAAATCATGAAACCTGTTGGAGTGACTATTTACTTTCCCCAAATACATCGATTGTAAGTGGCGTTCTCTGTTTGTGGAAAGCTTTGAAGGCTTGCTTTAGGGAACACCACGTTGCTTCTCCACAGACCTAATGTATTTTACAATCTTGTTAGGCTAAATGATCGATGTATGATATTGAGTAGCAGAAATTCTATGTCTTAATGCTAAGTTTAAACATGAAACTTCTTCACCAAATGGCTCGATTGTCCGACAGTAGTTACACCATATGAGTCAGTGGCTGCGTGGAGACGTAGCAAACAAATTTAGCAGTTGTTGGATATTTATGCTAATTAATTGTTAATAAATCAGTGTGACGTTACATTAGATGAGTGTCTAAGGATGTCGTTGATTTCATTTCTCTAACCACCTAACTAATTTAATTATTTTCGTAACCAGAACTTAGCAATATGTCAACCAATGCACATGCCATATAGTATTAATTTTATGTATTAATTAAGTGGCAAACTGTGTTACGGAAGAAAAAAAATTTAAGTGGCAAACATGGAAGAAGATTAAACAAAAGACTCTGATTTTTTTTTAAAGCATAACGTCAACGAAGGTTCGGAAAAATAAGAGGGTCTTGATGTGGAGAGCTTAAGTAACCATTCTTTGCATGCCTTCTTGAGTGCACTCCTACTGCCGGAACCAGGTGTTCCTTTGCAGAGCCCTCAGCACATGTTGGCTGGACATATGATGCCTTTGCAGCCAAACCTACGCATGTGGATGGCATTGTTTGTGTTATTTTTTTAAATAAAATTATTGACTTCTCTTAACATCAAGAGGATTTCATGAACCAGATAAATAAGAATACAGAGTGAAAAGAGGCTTGCTCCATGACATAAACCAGCAAAAGAAGCAAAAGACCCAAAATCCACAATTGCTTTGGATTTGCGTAATCCTAATTACTTTGCTGTCTAAATACCAATGACTTTTTGCAACCACCTGTACTCTTCTGAAAAGTTCATGCCAATTTGAAGCCCTAAAGAAAATCAGATACCAAACATTTAAACGAAAAATACACAAACATCTGACAATGCAAAATGAAAAAATATGATGATGACCGAAGCTTTACTCCAATGCTTTAAATGACTAATCCTAGCTTTAACATAAATAATAGATTGTGGATATGGTTTTAAGCTAATTGTTCTTCATACATGTTGGAGGAGACCAGTATAGCAATCTGGAGATCGATGTATACCTGAGAAACTATGCAGTCATCTCGACAGCCATGATGGTGTTTAAACCCTGAACTTCTTGTGAGATCCAGTCTTTTCATTATATATATTAGGATCATCAGTTTCCATTTCTTGAGACTTGATTAGTCACTGGGAACTCGAGTCTTGACTTGGGTCTATTAAAGCTTCATCACTTAAGCATGCATCTAGCCAATCACATGAATAGATCCTTAGAGCGATGACTTTTTAACGGAAAGCCATGACAAAATATTAGAGAAGCAACATAATAAATCAGATTCTATCATCAAAGGGATATGAAGAGCTACCTTTTCATAAAACAGCAGCATGTTGAATCCCATGAGCTCTCCTCTTTTCTTGACAGTGCGTGCTCCCCAGAAACACAGAAAAAGCGTCACCACCATCTGGGACAACGACCGGACTTTAAATCGGAAATAAGGATATGAGATGACACCATCATTACAGGCTGGATTTGTATGGAAGGAATATGATTAATCTCTTGAAGCAGTGAGATTTGGTGAGGTATTTATCCATGTTTATAGTCTCATGAATTATGGATTTGAGATGGAAATTGATAAAAGGGGTCATTAAAGTCAAGTTAGTGGCAGAGTTGAATGGAGGGAGTTAATGGAAAGACGTTATGAAGTGGATTCAATGAGGAAAACGGCGTTACACAGATTCTGCAATCGGTCGTGGAGGATAAGAAGTTACGAAGAAGACGACGACGTTAGAAGACAGAGAAGGTGTTAGTGGGTTTCGTGTTTAGTATAGGCTGAGATTGGGCTTTGGCCCTACTCAAACACAAAAATAAAAACTCGTTAAAGAAAAGGACACGTGCCATGTTCCCAATAACCTAATTACTGACGTGGCAAGAGGAGAAGAGAGTGAAGTTCTTCTTCATAGTATAAGATATGTTAAAGTACAGATTGCGTAGATTATCATATTATAAAGTTACGTAGACTTTGATCAGAAAAAAGTTACGTAGAATGTTTTTTGGGTGAATTAATAGGTACATTGAATTAGTGAATTACAAGATGTACGCATTTTGAAGCTCGAGCACGTATCAAACTTCATATATAGGATAGGATATTGATGTGGAAAATAGAAAGATTTGGCCATAACATGTAGAGAAATGGTAAGGAATTCATGGGACTTGTCCTGAAACAAGTCATGTAGAATGGAAATTCAATAAGTTCTTGAAAACCCCCAAGTATATAGTACATGAATTCAAGTAGCATATAACTGTGCCACATTATTTTGATTTTTGTTGTTGTTTAAACTGAACTTATACAACTGTCTAAATTTTCAATTTTTTTCAGGTAGTATATACTTCTAGGAAATGTCACTTCAACAGTTTAGACAGCAGTGTTCTCACCCTGATTCTCCTTCCTCTCAATTTCACCCATCCTCTTCCTCCTCAAAGCTTTCTCATGCGAGCTGTGGGATCTTCTTCTTTCCATTTCCTTTTTTTTTTCTCTCTCACAGGCAAGAGCTACAGCTAGGTAATTTGGAGGCTTAGGTTCAACAATAGCCTGAGAAATATCTGTATATTTTAACCATAAGGTAGTGGTCTACTGGTAGGCAGAATTTGAGTTGTTAAGCAATCCAGGCTCGAAACAACCTAGGACACTAAACCCTTTTTGTCACGCGGATATAAAATCATGATTTAGATTTCATTTAAATTTTTGAAGAAATGATCTATCTGTAGATTGCATATCTTTATAGAGATTAGTCTAGACTATTTCATAGGTTTGGGATATCCTCATGTGAAAAAAAAACATGTAAATATATTCAATTTGAGACAACTTTAAAACTGTTGATTGAAAGAAATCACAATGAAATTTCAGAGATCATCAAAATATGCATCGAAATACACAAATAACATATCAATGATCATGGATTGTTATGCAAAGCCTAAAATTATCTTAGATTAACTTAGGTTCAATTTGTTCACGTGAGCTTTATCATCCTCATCAATCAGCTCAATGTTATCACCCTCATCATTCAGCTCAGCCTCACACCCCCATCAAACAACACAACCATGTAAGTGAGAAACTCCTCCTACTCAAGCAACCTGTCATTTCAATGTCGAAATAAAGCAATATAACAAATACAAAAATATGAAAATGAAAAGCGAGTAAATATCAATTTAAAATCATGATCATTGAAAAGAACTCTAAAATTGTCAGTATTCGTAAGTGACACAGCTTTCAGATCATTGCAATCATCTCTTTTCACTTTTTATTCTTCTTTCAGATCATTGCAATCATCAAATCATCAACAATTCTTTTTATTTCCTTTAATTATTTATTGTATATATATATTAACCATAATTAAATATAATCAGTCTAGCTAATGATTGCCCGAAAGTTGCTCACTTCACTAAAACAATATTGAACTCAACTCCTACCCAAAACAAAATCTTCTTACATCTCAAGAATCCAATACGCCGAAATACAGCTTTGTACACAATTCCCAGATCTCTCTTGATATTCATGGTTTCTCCAAAAGTTCCCATCTTTGGTTTCTTCAATAGAAGAAATCTCGTGGTTCATTCCGGTTTGTTTCAGTTATGATTAACAAGGATTCTGAGTGTAAATATATCATGATTAAAAATTACCTCTCACGTGTTATATAACTTCTATTGAATAATAATATAATTCATTTGTAATATATTTTAATTCACCTGTTTAAATTATGTGTATGTCTTATACATTTTTCATAACTTATGATTTAGGTTTTCTGTAATTTTGATTATTTGAAATATTTTAATTGTGATTTTTAATTTAAAGGTAATATTGTATGATGTGCCTTACAAATGATTATATTTATATCTAAAAAGGTTCAACAAAAAGAAGTATTAATGTATTTAAGGGGTTGTTATCATGAAAAATAAAGAATAGTATTGGTTAAAAATGATACTGTTATTAGTTTGCTAGCTGTAATATTTGAATGAGAGTGATAATGTTTATAAAAAAATTCACTGGACTTTTTGGTTATCTTAAATACAGTATATGATATCAGTTTTTGGTTATGAAATTAATTATCTACTGCATGCTTGTTGTCCAAGCTGTTGTCGATCACTGTCGCATTAGCCGGGTCCGGGCCACCTCAGCCTCATTTAGACGCAACTTTGGAACATAACGCCGGGGACGCGGTATATCATATTTTTTTATCTCCTTTCCGATTGTGTTATCATAGTATTAGGTTGGATTAGCTAGTTAAAAGTATAGATTTACTAATTAACAACAAATGGAGACAAAGATGTTCCGTCAACATCTAAACCTCCATTCCACTTGAGTGGGGAATAGAAGCTGACATGATGATAAAATTCTTGAAAGAATATGTCAAATATTCTTATTCTGTTTTGGTATATAGTAGAGATACTCTCCTGTAATATAGTAAGATCAAACCAACTTGTAACAGAATAGACTTTATAAACTCTTGTACAGACGATGAATGAATCAAGAGAATTATTCATTCAGTTCTTGGCAAAGATTCTAACTCCTTTTGTTTTTCTTCAAGATTAGAGGTATCTAAGAAGGATATCTCCACTTTCTTTAAACACTCTTGAGTTAGGTAGAATGTATGTAATTAGTTTTTTCTCGTCCTTCTCCTCCATAGTCTACCCACCCAAAGAGTAGAAGACAGGCATCCGAGAATAGAATTCGGCTGGTTCCAGGATGGTGGGATGCTCTCGGTTTCCTGTAATTCAAAACGTTTCACTTTAATTAATTAAGTTGGTCAAAGCTACATGCGCCTGTTAATTTTAAGGGAGGAGGGTGCTTAATTAATCACCGTTTTGATCATAAGAGTTTTTACTTTAGTAGTCCAACCAATCAACTGATTCTTCTGGAGAAGATAAAACTCTATGAGGCAAGCGAACTAATGGCGGTACAACACTCAACCTGTGATTAAAACAACAACCACATTAGTTGACAAAGGAAAAAAAAGAGTTTAGGGAGATATGAAATAGCTACCATCGGTTTGGTCAAAAGTTATCTGCAGCTTCACCACACAACAAAATTACCTACAGTTTTTTACCTTCCTCTACAAGGTAGCAATCAATACACTACTAAATCTCTCTTCATGAATAAACAAACAAACGATTATTATATACTGAAATCGCTTTAACGTTACATGCTCCCTTGAATTCATGGATCTCGACATGGCTGCAGGGTTTGCTTGCAGGTTTAGATACGTTTCAGAAACAAATCTATTGCTGATGCTCTTTGTTTCAGACCCATTAACGACTATGTTGAACTGCTGTGTCTTCTCACGTTTCATCAGTATTGAATAAAACACACGATTCTTCGTAGCTACGTTTGTTCATCATTAATGCTTTGAGACTTTGAATCTAATCTTGCTCTTACAAAAGTGGCTTTGTTCTTTTCAACACTTTCATGTGAAGCTTCGTCTCATGTGTTTTTCCCTAGACACGTGTAAGTCTGTAGAGTAGACCAAAAAGGTACCGTGCAGCCCCAGTAGACAGGTATGTGGTAGAAGGTTGGGATATGAGGGTACTGGTAAGGCCAAGGACGCGAAACAGAGGATGTTACTTGCGGAGGAAGAAATCTCTGAAAGTTGTTGAAATTTTTTGAAACAGAGTCACTTGATTGATTCTTACCATTCTCGGTAACCAAAGACTCGTCGCCCGAAGAATCGAAGCTAAGAATTTTCGCCGAGGAGTCATTGTAGTTGTTAGTATTCTCGGACTTGATGTGCATGTAATGGTCTGAAGAAACCCATCCCTTATTCTGGCCTGAACCAACTGGGACGGTCCTCATGGATCCACCGGAAGTCCAGTACCTCTGGCAGCTCCTACAGAAGTGACGTGGCTGTGTAACGTTGTAGTTGTTGTAGTAACAGAACTTGGTGTCCGAGCTTTTGCATCTTGGACATGGAAGAATCTTGTCTGGCTTCTTCAAGTCATCAGTTGTTTTCTCTTCGGATGCAGTTGTTGTTGTTGTTGTTGTGATCTCGCTGTTCTCAGACGTTTCTTTTGACCCCTCAGACTTGTGCTGTCTTGTTCGATGTTGTCAGTAGCAGATTTGCATGGATTAGGATTAACATCATGAAACTAGTTTTCAAAAAAAAAAAAGACGAGATAAAAAAGATTCAGTTTAATTTTTTGCATTACTTAGCAAGAAATATAAGATCAACATGGTCTTAATCCGTTCTTTAAACTGTTAAAGAATATTAAAAACTTATATTCAACTCGGAACATACCAGGGACAAAAAAGATGTGATTGTCCAACCAAACAATTTGACCGGGGTATCTCTAAGTTCTTACATACCAAACGTTGCAAGTACGGTACTCAAGAAAGAAGAAAGTGAAGAAGAAGAGATGGTATTGTGTTTGTTTATTCCTTAAACGATGTGTCTGTGTTTATTCTTTAAACGATGTGTGACAAGAGTATATAACGTATAATGAATGGATCGCAGAGAGCCACGCAGAGAGAAAAAAGTGGGGAAGATGAGTAGATGACACATCAGGAGAGAAAGGGGCATGTAGAGATGAGAGAGCCACACACACATGTTGTTTGCAATAAAAGTGAGCTTTTATAATCTTTATTAGTCACGGCTCTTTTTGTTATCTCTTTCTCTGCCACTCGAAAGATTTCTTTTAGGCCAGGGGCATTCGGAGTCCCAATCGGATTTTGGTTTAGTCCAATCGGATTTCGATTTTTCGGATTTATCAAAATCAGCCCTATTCGGGTTATATTAAAATTTGGTTCGGGATCGGTTCGGGTTCTATTAGGTTCGTGTCGGGGTTAGTAAATCTTCAAATAACCGATACAACCCGATATACTTTCGGATTCGGGTCGCAATTGGTTCTTCGTTTTAAATGTACCTGATTTATATCTATTTTGTAACCAAAAAGTAAGTAAAATCGGTTCTTCGGTTTTAAAATATTTGATTTGTACCTATTTTGTAACCAAAACATAAATAAAATCGATTCAAAAAAAGAAAGGAACATCAAATGTGATCATTCAAAATCAAGTAAAAAGTAAACTTAGTTATTGATCGAAAGAAAACCAAATAAATGAAAGCATAAAACGAAAACCAAGTTCTCATGAAATGAAAAACATTATTCAATGAAAACAAAACCAAAATCTAAAAACTTCAACCGCCACCTTCAACCATCAATCTTCATATAATAGATGATTATTTTAGATGTTTAATATATTTTGAATGCATATTAGGAATTGATATCATGTGTGGTAGAAGTTCTTTTTAAAAATTTTGAATGTTTCGGGTTCTATCGGGTATCCATTTAGGTTCGGGTTCGGTTCGGATAATATCCATAACCCGAAATACCATAAAACAAGATCCATTCGGTATTTATGCCAGGTTCGGATCGGTTCGAATTCATTTTTATCGGATCGGGTTTTCGGATTCGGTTTATTTGCACAGCCCTAATTTCTTTTACTTTATTTACCACGTCAGATAGTTTTATTATTAAAGTGTGGAAGTTTTTTTGGTTTCCCAAGAATATTCGTCAGCTGTACATACCACTATGCAAATACAAATACAACCACGTGGCATTATGCGAACTTTTCTGTCCACGTCAGCTGTACATGGTCTGTATGGATTGTGAGGAAAGTCTGTCTACTACCAGAATTAGCCTAACACTAAGTGACCATTATAAATGAATTACTACTCTATTTTCATAGCTAGAATCGAGGAAATCTTTTGAGTGGTAGCAGCATTATGTTTCTGAATGAATCAGCAATGTGTACAGTGAGAGCTTTCTTGTTTTAGAAACTTGAAAGTTTCTGCATTTGTTTTAGGTGTAGAGGAAGTTAGTTAAATATTTAAATAATTATTTACATATGATTATGATTCTAATCAAGAGTAGCTAGTTGGAGAAGGTAAAAGAAGTGGTGCAACAGTGTTGTGCGTAGTAAGAAATTTACTTGTGAGACTAAGTTAAGTGAGTAATAGATTAAGTGCTATATTAGTCGGAGTTGGTATTTCGTAGGTGTTGAGTGGAGAAAGAGCAGCCTATCTCGGTGTTTTATATTAAGCAACACCAAGAAATGTGTGGAAGCTTAAAATACTTGGTCTATCAATTCTCACAAAACGCAGAACACAAAGAAACAGAGTATTTCCATTTTGAATCCATATTTAGTTATTTATAAAAGTTACAAATATTCATATCCGAGATTTAAACCTCTACGAAGTAGCATCAATGGTTAATAGTAGCTGTCTAAGTTCTTCTACTTTTTTTTTGGGACCGACGCAAGCCGACGAGAGGAAGAAGAACTTGTTTCTTGCGTGCCAAGTAATCTGAATACGGAGGGATTGAACCGACTAGGAGTTCAGTTGACTGTTCATTGACGTGATCAGATAGCTCAAATGCAAAAACGTCATAGAT
The DNA here is from genome assembly GCF_000695525.1 of Brassica oleracea var. oleracea. Classification (NCBI taxonomy): domain Eukaryota; kingdom Viridiplantae; phylum Streptophyta; class Magnoliopsida; order Brassicales; family Brassicaceae; genus Brassica; species Brassica oleracea. The sequence goes on from NC_027752.1 coordinate 15,200,099, forward strand.
ATGATATTCCTATTCGGAAGAGAGTCTTTGGAGGTCAAGACTGTGAGGACTTGTGACTGAGATTGAAAAGTTTCAAGGACATGAAAACGTGTTCCAAATCAAACAAACATTGATTAAAAAAAAAAAAACATTGATTAGGTTTCAAGAAACCTAAGCTCCTCTTTTTGTAAGATACGTAGAATATAATATTATAAAGGTACGTAGACTTTTTGGTGAATTAATAAATTACAATGTACGCTTTTTGAAGATCGAGCACATTTCAAACGTCATAGATACAATATTGATTTGGAAAATAGAAAGATTTGGTCATATTATGTAGATAAATGGTTAAAAATTCATGGGATTGGGACTAATCCTGAAAGACATTTTGCAGAATGGAAATTTAAAAGAAGGTTCATGAAAATCCCTTAGTTTACAGTACATGAATTCAAGATACAAAACTCGAAGAAAAAAACAGAGTTTCCACCGTCACTTTTATTCAACTGTGTAAAAAGTACACAGTCAGACTCTAGTATCTTTCTCTCCCTCTTTCAATGGCCTCCATCCTTTCCTTCCTTATAGCTTGCTCAAGGGTGAGTGGTGGGATTTTCTTCTTTCCCTTACCCCTCTTCTTTTCCCTTTCACTGGCTAGAGCTATGGCTAGGTAGCTTGGAGGCTAAAAAGAACAGAAACACAAATGAAATTAGATAAATATAACCAATAAATAGATTACTGAAAAAAAAACGTAAAACGAATCAATTTTCACCTCCGCTTCAGCAAACAAGATAACCATGTAGCTGAGAACGTCATCAGTATTCAATAATAACATGATAAACATTCTCGAATATGACATTCAATAAATACAACCAATATAAAAGTTACAATTAAACAAAACGATTCAATTGTTCGCATTAGGTTCAACATTCTCAACAATAATCTCTTCAACTCAAGTTTTTTTCAACAATAACCTCCTTTACAATAGACTCCTCTTTAATAGTTTTCTCGACATTAGCCTCTAGAGAACATGTCAAATCATTGTAAAAAAACATATAGCAAACACTAAAGATAGAAAAAAGACATTGAATCTTTGGTGCGATAGTTGTTCAAACGAATATTAGATCCTTCGTTGAAATAAAAGATTAGGTCATCAAACGAAATATAAAAATAGTTAAACTAACTAACGTACCGTTGAATTTACAATCATATAACTTTTTTTTTTCCTTGAGAAAGGGCTTATGAATCCTATAACATTTTAGGATCGTCAATAGTCATAAGAAATATAAAATTACCTTAAATAATTACAGAATTGCGAGAATACAAAACTTCAGATCATTGATAGTCCTGGAAAGTATAAAACTAATTAAACTAATTCATGAGCTGTTGGAATACAATTATCACATGTTTAGTGAGCATTTATAGAAATAGCGAGTAAATGAATGAGAATAATAAATTCCTTTTATTTACTAAAAGCATGTTTAATGCAGACTCTTAAATGAGTCTCTTAGTCTAATTATGAATTAAAAGAAAAAAAAATTGATGAAAACCTAAAGCACGTCTCTTAATTAAGAGAGTTAAGAGCAGCATTAACCGGGGTGCTTACCCCGGTGCTTAACTTTAAAAAAAAAAAAAAAAAAAAATAGAAACAGAGCGCTTGTTTAAGCGCAGGAAGCGCCGGTTGTTTCGACTGTTCGCGGACCCCACTGACACGTGGCGGCCCGCGATTGGTTCATTTTTTATTTTTTTTTTTTATCAGCCAAAAACAAAAAAAAAAAAAAAAAAATTAAGCACCCCATTTGGGGTGCTATGGTTAATTATGCTCTAAGGCACATCTCTTAGGATGCACGTGTCAAAAAATTATTGGGTAGAGGATAGAAGAGGAGAAACTCGCCGGCCATCGCTCTTGCAATGTAGAAGCTTTGATCGATCTGGTTCTCGTCGAAGAAGAAGCTTTGATCGAGAAATCATAGCAAGCTGACGCCATTGTCCACTCTGATTCTCTCGAAGAAGAAGCTTTGATCGATCGGTTTCGATCAAGAGACAAGGATTGCTTGAGGTTGATGAATTGAAAGCTATCTCCAACGTCAAAGGTATCAAATTGAGGTTGATGAATTGAAAGCTGTCTCTCTCTCTTGTCTTTGTGTTAATTATATTTTGATTTGTTCGTTGATTAATCGGTTGTTGTTTGATTTCAATTCGATGGAAGATTGCTCGAAACTTGATTTACTATGCTTTTATTTGAATTTGATTAGACGATTTTCATAGAAGATTACCGCAAGTTTCATGAAGTCAAAGTGTGGGAAGATGAGTCCATCTCTTTCTATCCTCTGGAAAACGACTACTTCGCTGGAGACAATGCGAGCCTTGTTGGTTTTTCACAAGTGAGGATCTCTTCTATGTTTTGGCAGATAGTGACAATCTCTTGTCTTTTGACTTAAACTGTTGTTTTCTGGATGTTATTAGCCAGATTATGGTTCTCTTCTGAGAGATGAGAACCTTCTTAGATACACGCCGATCAAGGACTTCACCGGAAACGACTCCTTCTTAGATGTTCTTGAAAGGTTTGTTGGCGCATTTGAGGAGCAGTGGTGGGACGAAGATGGTGGTGGTGGAGGGAAAGGAAGAAGATTGGTGGAGGTTTTGAGTTCTCGGGTGGTGGTGGTGGAGGGAAAGGAAGAAGATTGGTGCAGGTTTTGGTTGGTTCTTGGTGGGAGTGGTGATGCTTTATCTGTTGGTCTAAACGAGAGGTTTACTTACTATATCTCTGATGCTTTCTTTTGGTTCTTTGGAATTGGATCATCTTGAAACTAGAGGCTAAGCGTTTGTAGTGTGATAAAAATCTCAATTTGAAGAGTGTTTGGATTAGTTGTCAATGGATTTCAGTTTTATATTGAAGCTATTGTTTGTGTGTATATATTTTCTATTTTTGATTTTGATGCAATGATGCTGATGTTGAGAAGCTGTTTCGATCGCCTTCCCTAAAACAACACTCATTAATTTCACTATTATTCTCTTCAACGCAGCCATGTCTCTGCTCTCAGATCTCGTCAACCTCAACCTCTCCGACTCCACCAAGCAAATCATTGCCGAATACATATGGTCTCATTATCTCTGTTTCTTACTATGGCTATGATCCAAAAGCTTTTTTGCTATTAATCTCTTCTTATGTTTTGACGTGTACATCATAAAGCTTGTCTCTTTCTTTGTTGTCTGTCTTCTGGGTTTTTGATATTTTCGTATGGATTGTGAATGAACAGGATTGGTGGATCTGGAATGGACATTAGAAGTAAAGCCAGGGTAAGTTGATACTCTGTTTATGCATCCTCTGTATTCCTTTTTTTTTGTTCTTCTTATGATCAATATGATTTGTTTTGGTTATACAGACACTCTGTTCATAAAACAACGACAAAAGAAAAAATTCCCAGTCACACACACATGCACAATTGTTTTTTTCAAGAACCCCTAATGAATTTTTACCATTGGAGCAAAGAAAACAAAAATACTTTAACAAAATCTCTTAATAAAAAATTAGTAATTAAATATTACATAAGAGACCTAATAGTGGCTCTCCCATTGAACATGGTCTAAGTACTACCATACATATTTTTGTCATATGATTTTTTCTTTATTCTTCGCTTATTAAAAAACTATAGAGAAAAACATTCTTTAACAAATTGGAAAAGAAAAACACATTCTTTAACAAAACGATTAAATTATTCTATTGTTATTTTTATGATCACCGATTAGAATCTACATGAAACTCTATCACATTATTCAAGAAATATTTAAAGAAAGCTTAGCATTTAAGAAGACGTGAACATATGAGAAATTCTTGGGTTCACCTAGTTCACCATCCAATAGTATTTGAATATTTGATATTTGATATCTTTTTAAAAAGGAAATAGAATTGAATATCCAAATTAGATTATATTTTTAAAATAAAATAATAAAAATACATAAAAATAGTTACAAAAAATAAATTAATTAATATTGTTAAGTTTTCGGCAAAATACTAAACCCTATACCCTATACCCTAAATCCTAAACCCTAAACCCTAAAC
>NC_027752.1:15204712-15208880 GCF_000695525.1 Brassica oleracea var. oleracea
CAATGGTTTACGGTTTATCCAAGATTTAAGGTTTATAATTTAGGGTTTGGAGTTTAGGATTTAGTATTTTGCTAACGGTTTAACAATATTTATTTATTTATTTTTGTAACTATTTTTATGTATTTTTATTATTTTATTTTAAAAATATAATCTTATTTGGAAATTCAATTTTGTTTTTTTTTTAAAAAGATATCAAATATTAAATACTCAAACACTATTGGTTGGTGAATCTAGAGGTTCAACCCAAGAATTTTTGTGAACATATAAATATCAATATTTGATTGATTAGACAAAAAAAATTATTTTAATCTCTAATGTAACTTTATTAATCTATCCGAATATTTTTAATTGATAAATGTCTGTTCTCCATGTACCCTTAACATTTAATGATAGGGAAAATTAGATGGTTAGAAGACATATTTTGCAAAATAGCTTAGATCTTGGCATTTAGACCTGTTGATTTCATACTTATAAAGATTAGTCGTTATCCAAGTTCACGTGTTGAATATGTAATGTCAAGATATTTGACGATGGGCTTCCGATCTGCGACTGAAATGTCTCTGTGAGATATGATTAACCTTAATACAAAATGAACTTTTATCCTAAATGGGCATTCGAATAGAACAAACGAACTTTTCTTACCACTACTAGATTTTGGATCCTATGATGGAGTGTAGCCCACCTCGAGATTTTATTTTGGAACAAAAGAATGTATAATATACCATATGGTTCGTAAACCGCTGGCTGAGACGGAGAGTCCACTTCTATTATTTCTCTTCGGCTCCATCCTCTCTAAATCATCTTCAATCATCAAAAAACTCCACCTTCAAATCTCTTCCCCTATATCTTCTCTACACACCGACGCTACATAATTAATTAAACAAAGATATCCATACTTGTTCCTTTAATTTCTCGTTTATTCTGTTATTAATCTCTTCGCGCAAGGAAAGAATACATTCCAAACCCTAATCCGATCATCTCCCCCCTTCCCCCGATTCTCTCCGGTCAGTCTCCGATCTAACCATTTGATTTCGAATTCAGATTGATTTTGCGATACTCTTTGGTTTTGGTTGCGCAGATTCAGGTTTTGATTTATCCGTCTTTGATCGCTAGGTGTTTTTGAATTATGAGTAATCAGAAGAAGAGGAATTTCCAGATTGAGGCGTTCAAGCACCGCGTCGTCGTGGATCCCAAATACGCCGATAAAACCTGGCAGATTCTCGAGCGTGCGATTCATCAGATTTACAATCAAGATGCTAGCGGCCTCAGCTTCGAAGAGCTTTACAGGTCTCTCTCTCTTCTCTCTAGATTTAGTGTAGAAATGTTTCTTAATTTCTCTGTTGAGCTGTTGGTGTGAGTCTCTCTCTTTCATTCAGCTGTTAAATGGCTAGCGATTTGAGAATGATCAGTTTTCATGCCAATTTATCAGGAACGCGTACAACATGGTTCTGCACAAGTTTGGCGATAAGCTCTACACCGGCTTTATCGCCACCATGACTGCTCATCTCAAGGACAAGTCCAAGCTCATCGAGGCTGCTCAGGGAGGATCGTTTCTTGAAGAGCTCAACAAGAAATGGAACGAGCACAACAAAGCGTTGGAAATGATACGGGACATCCTCATGTACATGGACAGAACCTACATCGAGAGCACCAAGAAGCCTCACGTTCATCCCATGGGGCTTAGTTTGTGGAGGGACAACGTGGTGCATTCCCCTAAGATTCACTCGAGGCTTCTGAACACACTTCTTGATCTAGTCCATAAGGAACGCACTGGTGAGGTTATTGACAGAGGGTTGGTGAGGAATGTTACCAAGATGTTTATGGACTTGGGAGAGTCTGTGTATCAGGATGATTTTGAGAAGCCCTTTTTGGATGCTTCTTCCGAGTTTTACAAGGTTGAGTCTCAGGAGTTTATTGAGTCTTGTGATTGTGGGGATTACCTGAAGAAAGCTGAGAAACGTCTGACTGAGGAGATAGATAGGGTAGGACACTACTTGGATGCCAAGAGTGAAGACAAGATTACTAGTGTGGTTGAGAAAGAGATGATTGCTAACCACATGCAGAGGCTGGTTCTCATGGAGAATTCAGGTCTCGTTACTATGCTTCTGAATGATAAGTATGAGGATTTGGGTAGGATGTACAACTTGTTCCGCAGGGTTACCAACGGTCTTGCTACCGTCAGAGACGTTATGACCTCGCATCTAAGGGAAATGGGGAAGCAGCTTGTTACTGATCCGGAGAAGTCCAAGGATCCGGTGGAGTTCGTGCAGCGGCTATTGGACGAGCGGGATAAGTATGACAAAATCACCAGCACCGCGTTTGGTAATGATAAAACGTTTCAGAACGCGTCGAATTCTTCGTTTGAGTATTTCATCAACTTGAATGCTCGTTCTCCTGAGTTCATCTCCTTGTTCGTTGATGACAAGCTACGGAAAGGACTTAAGGGTATCGCAGACGCGGATGTGGAGGTCGTCCTTGATAAAGTCATGATGCTGTTCCGCTACTTACAAGAGAAAGATGTGTTTGAGAAGTACTACAAGCAGCATTTGGCTAAAAGGCTTCTCTCCGGCAAAACCGTGTCAGATGACGCAGAGAAAAGTCTGATAGTGAAACTAAAGACGGAATGTGGATATCAGTTCACTTCGAAATTGGAAGGCATGTTCACTGACATGAAGACTTCAGAGGACACAATGAGAGGGTTTTACGGCAGTCACCCTGAGCTTTCAGAAGGACCAACGCTTATTGTTCAGGTTCTTACAACTGGTTCATGGCCCACACAGCCTGCAGTACCTTGTAATCTCCCAGCTGAAGTTTCGGTTCTCTGCGAGAAGTTCCGCTCTTATTACCTTGGAACCCATACCGGTAGGAGATTGTCTTGGCAAACTAACATGGGCACAGCCGATATCAAAGCAATCTTTGGAAAAGGTCAGAAACATGAACTCAACGTGTCGACTTTCCAGATGTGTGTCCTCATGCTTTTCAACAACTCCGATCGTCTCAGCTACAAGGAGATCGAACAGGCTACTGAAATCCCAGCACCAGATCTGAAACGTTGCTTGCAATCGCTAGCGTGTGTAAAAGGCAAAAACGTGATAAAGAAAGAACCGATGAGCAAAGACATAGGAGAAGAAGATCTGTTTTGTGTGAACGACAAGTTCACAAGCAAGTTTTACAAAGTGAAGATTGGAACAGTTGTTGCACAAAAGGAGACAGAGCCGGAGAAGCAAGAGACGAGACAGAGAGTGGAGGAAGACAGGAAACCTCAGATTGAAGCAGCGATTGTGAGGATCATGAAGTCTAGGAAAATACTGGATCACAACAACATAATAGCGGAGGTGACTAAACAGTTACAGCCACGGTTCTTGGCTAACCCGACCGAGATAAAGAAGAGGATCGAGTCGCTCATTGAACGTGATTTCTTGGAAAGGGATAATACGGACCGGAAACTTTACCGCTATTTAGCCTAATAAGTTGATTACCTCAACAACAACAAAAGGCCGTTCGTCCCTGTTTATTTGCTTTGTTTCTTCCGTTTTGGTGTAAAAGCTTATGATCTGTACGGTAGTAGGTAAAATCAATCGAACGAACATGGTGTTACTGCCGTTGGTCGAATATAACATTTGCTTCCTTTTTTGTCTTCTTACAAGACTATTATGGGATATTGTTTCAATTTATTGGCGAACTAGTAAAACTTCATTAAACTAATGCAGACAAGTTATTACACAAGTAGTCATGTGTAATATGCTGTAAACGATATTAAAATATAAGATTCACGATGCGTTTAGAACGTCTTACTAAGCATCAATATATCTAGACACTCTTTGCTCCGTCCGGTATCTTTTCTCTTATGTTTATTCAGCTGCCTTAAAGACATGTTTACAGGAATTAAGATGCTATATGGGCCAAACCAGGGCCTTATTTGTAGGCCCATAAATGAGAGGGAAAATGAAACCAAAATTTCAAGCGCGGTTAACATTTTAACTAGGAAACAAAAATCCCGCCAAACGTTGGCAACTCTTGCTTCATTTATTTTATAATATAACTGCGGTTCTTAATCCCTCCTCGTAGCTATTCGCCATTGACAATACATCTGTTGAAAAACCTCTCAGTCGGATCTTTCTTCTCCGAAACTAAGGATATGGATATCTCCGACATAGCGAGAAAGCTC
>NC_027752.1:15208987-15226628 GCF_000695525.1 Brassica oleracea var. oleracea
AACAAGCTTGTGGTCCGAAAAGCTGCCGAGATTCGACGTCTCTGTGATGCCCAGTTCGATTCATCCGTCATCGGCGTTGTAAGACATTTCGATCCCGAATCCAAAACTCAATCACCTTTTGATGTTTAATTGCCTTCCGTCTTAACTATATATGTAATCGGATTCGCAGGGTGAGATCTGTAAAGCTGTGATCTGTCTTGAAATGGCAGCGTCTAGGTAATGTCGCAATTGAAATCATATGCTTATTCAATCTCCATCGTGGGTATCTTACTTTTCTTTCGAATCTATTACAGGTTGCAGGTTATTTTCGACAGACAAGCAGCGATTAAGTTGAGTGGCATGTCTGAAAAGGCATACACGAGATCATTCAATAGCCTCCAAAACGTTATCGGAGTCAAGTGGGTTTCCTTTTCCACTAGATCTCCACTTCAATTACATGAATCTGTTGGTTGAGTTATTTAAAAAATGTGCATTTCAGGATTAAGCTCAATGTTAAAGAGCTTGCGATTCAGTTTGGGTGCGTTAGGATCATTAAATCAGTGCACAACATGCTATCTTTGTAAGTTTTTTTATCCCCTTTATGGTATATGCATGGGATGTGTTTGATTAAATGTCTCATAGAAACTCCTGGTCATGTTTTGCTTACTCTTTTCGGCTTTTGGTTGACCTCTAGGTATAAAGAGAGGTTTCTTGCGTCGCTACCAGCGTCAAGACGGGCGAATGCTGATTTCACTAGACCTGTATTTACCGCTGCTGCTTTCTATTTGTGTGCTAAAAAGCAGAAGGTTATTAGTTCTTCTACTAGTCTGGATTTCTTTCCTTTTTGAGGGATGTTTAGAGTATCTTTGTTGGGTTAACCTTTCTGAATATCAAGCTTTGTTTCTCTGTGTTGCAGCTTAAGGTAGATAAGCTTAGGTTGGTTGAAGTTTGTGGAACTTCAGAATCTGAATTCTCTTGTGTGAGTGTGACATTGTTTTTGTTCTTCTTTTTTTTATGTGCGAGTTGATTGCTCAAGTACTGATATATAGCTACATGGATTATTCAAACAGGTGTCTACATCCATGACAGACCTTTGCTTTGACTGTGTTGGGGTCTCCAAGGAGAAGAAAGATGCAAAAGACGTTAAAGGAAACAGAGGTATGTTTGATATTTATACTCCCTCTACTAGTCTGAACATATACTTCAACGATGCAAAATAATTTGATTATGTGCAACATTCTCCTCAGAGTTGCTTGATGTGTTACCTGAAAAGAGGAAACTAGAGGACGGTGGATATTCATCTGATGATGAGGTACTTTTGTTTCCTCTAGCAATCTTTTCTAGAATCACTCTCTTTTGAGTTTGTTTACCTACTTGTTGTGACCATTTGCTCACGCGACATTTGAATTGGATCTTATGCAGTCTTCGTGCTACAAAAGACACAAGAAGATGGAGGAGGCTAAGTACGAGGATTGGAAATCAACCGTTGTTAATTCGATCAAGAAAAATCCAGAGAAAGGTTCTTTATACTACTCCCTTATCACTTGCAAGAATTTGATTCATTGTATGTTAATCTTTGTTCCTTATGTTTAGTGTGTTCTTTTTCAGGACCTAAGAAAGTTATACAGACCAGTCTCAATTTCACAAAGAAGGCTGAGACACAAGAGTTGCAAGTTGATTCATAGTCAAAGACTCGGATCCTGTTCTATTTCTTCTTCTTGTTTTCACCACTTGATATATGTGTAATTACAATCCTTGAAAGAAATGTTTTTCCTATACCATTCTGCTAACAGTTGGCATATTCTGTAAGCAAACAAGAACATGATACAAGAAAAAAATGCATACCAAATTGAATAAAACATGTTGTCTCCTGAAACCTATTTGCTATACATAGGACCTAGCCAGTGTGTAACCGTCAGGATAGTCCTTGACACATGACAATGCTTCATGCATCGGTATACGCATTATAAGTTCTTATACAAACATATCTACTCTCACGCTGCTCTATACAACCATCAAATACAAGTACTTATCCTCGATACAAATGGTGGTGCCTTATACTTGGTGATTATCTAAATTTGAGTTTGCTAAGAGAAGAAAACAAAATTTAACTATAAATTAAATAGATACTTAGAAAAGTGTAACAAAGATGAGAGTGTAGCTCTCTCACATTCCCTAAGAGGACAAAGAAAGCTTCTCTACCATTTGATCAAAATGTCAGGTCACACCAAGAAATAAAAGAAACTTCACTGAGCCGAGGTGGAGTTGGTGACCCAGTACTGCTTCACGGCAATCAAAACCTTCTCATTAACTAAAGGACCATCCTCATGATCGACCAGCTTCGAGTCCCATCTCATTCCAGATATGATTCTCTTCACCTTGATCAATGTGTCCACATCGTCTCGGATTATAACTGCTCCTTCTGGACGGAGTATTCTATCCATCTCCAGAAGAATGTCATCCGCATTGCACCTACAACGATTCATTACAGTCTCAAAAACACATCTAATAGACAAATGTCTGGTTAAAAGCGAGACACACTTACTTGTTCTTGTACAGACTGAAGAGGTGGTTGGCATGGATTAAGTCATATGTTCTTGGGTATGTAGAGAAAGCCTCACACCTGAAACACACATATTAAACACCACAACAAAGTCTCTAATGAGCTTTTTGAGAAGTTGTCAGAAGAAGAGGGTGTTATATTGTTTTTACTCACCAGTCATGATAGATTCCAATGAGTCCTCGTTCATATACAACTCCAAGTCTATTCTTTTCAGCAATGGTGGGGACAACATTCATAACCCAAAGCTTTTGTGATTCTATAGCAGCAGCAAATCCACCAAACCCTGCGTTCATGTCCATGATGTTACGGTACCTTCCTGTGTCAAGTAGACTGTTGATTCTCTTGTAGGCCTTCACATGTTTCTTCCACTGTCTGTTATCGTCTTCATAGGCATCGACTGTGACACCAGAGATGGAACCGCTAGAGATCCTAGGAGGCACTGCGTTAAGTCTGTCAGGGAAAGCCTGAAGTTCCCCTCCAGCTACCTCATCTGAGCTACTTGTCTCCGGATACGGTGTAATACATGCCTCCATTTTCTTGTACCAGACATCATCGGTGTCATCAGTTTTGCAGAAGTTGGCTCTAGGATCATCTTGTCTTGAACGGCATGCATCATCATTGACTCTCTTCTGCCAAATGGCGATCTCTCCGTGTTCATACTTCTTCTCCCAACAAAGAAGCTTAGCAGCTTCCTCAATCTTTCTTTGTTCCTCTTGAAGCTCCTCCTTGGGACGTTGCCACGCCTTGTAGTTGATTTTCCAGTTGATTGGAGGACCAGATAGAATCCAGTACCCACCAGGTCTAAGCACACGGTCAACTTCCATCAAGTACATACCATCTGTTTAAAACACCAACACAAGATTAAGAAACTGAATCGTTTGTTAAAGAAGTAGAAACTAGTGCTCACCATTTGCTCCCCATGGAATCAAACATCTTGAGCAATGAGCCATGTCGAAAGCCCTAGTTGGATACGGCAGCTTTATGGTACCAAGAACACCAATAACAGCAGGAACACCTCTCTCTAGCGCAAACTGAACCTGAGCCTCGTGTGAATCTCTCGGTGCAAAAGACATTGCACGTACATTCCTGCTCCATAGGTACGCTCCCCAGCTTGCAACCTAACCAAAACGCCTTCAGTTTAGCTACCACAAACTCAGACAAGGACAAACCAAACATAAAGAGAGATTAATTACCCCACAACCAGTGTCCAAAGCAGTCCTAACAGTACCATTCCCCATGGGTATCACAGAAGCAAGCTGATCAATATACTTATCAGCCCCCTGAGGGAACTGAGTCCCACCTCCAGGGAACCTAAAAACCTCACCCTCGTACTGAATCCAATTCTGAATCGCCTTCTCAACAGTCAAGGCCTTATACGGCGCATTGGCATAAGGCACATAGTCTCTACTCTTAGGCCAAGAGAAAGGCGTAACGTATCCCTTAGGCGCGGGGACAAGGCAACGAAGCTTCTCACTCTCTGGAGCGCAATGCCTTTCGCGGTAAATCATGCTGTCTCTAGGGAACGTCATCGCACGCCTCTGGTCTTGGCAGGGAGTGTAATCAGTGTAAAGAGCATCGCACGGCTCGAAAGTTTTGACCTTTGCTGAGGAACCAGAGATGCTCGACTCTCCTGCGTGGTGTGTCTCGAAGTTTAGGCTTGGGACGATGTTGCAGTCAGCTCCACTGTTTGTCATCTGGAGGGCTATGCTGTCTCCTTTGCCGAAGCCGCTTCGTTGCCATGCTCCGAGGATGTAGAAGAAGCAACATAGGCTGAAGACGATGAAGATCTGAACAGAGCTTCTGGTTTTGTTGTCAGCAGAAGTCGACTTTATCGCCATGATTGGTCTAAAAAAGAATGGAACAAAACTCAGATCAGCTCCATAGGATATAAGAAAACAGATCAAAGAGGGAAAAAGTGTGAATCTGTTGGATTTGAATCAGCAAACAAGACATAAGAACAGATTGACATCAAGACAATGATACTAAGGTATGTCTTCAGGAAGAAGCAAAAGATCAATACTTTACGACGTTATTAAACAAATATCCGCAAAGATTAACGAAAACATTTTATTATACAAAGAGAATGTGAACAGATTGAGAAAAAAAAAACAAAAGTAACAACACCCCATGTGGCAAAAAACATAAGGAGACGGGAACTAAAAGTAGATTTGTCGGAATGAAGAAATAAGAACATACAGCAGAATCTGGGAGATAGAATTGGCTAATCAGAAGCTGTTGTTATCGGTGGGGATGGTGATTGGTGATTGATGGAGAAGAAAGGGATTGAATGAAACGTGTAATAAGATAGATTGTGGAGAACCCTAGTTTATGATGTTAATCGTCATCATAATGACCTCAACATGGGATGCGGTGATGATAAATAAAGCTGGCGACTTTGTGTGTGAGGGAGAAAACTATTTTGCCCTTTTTAAAACTGAGCCATATAGAGAGATAGAGAGAAGGGGGGAACTGTGCAGATCTAATCGACGTCTCATATATTTTTGTATAACCTAAAATTGACGGAAATTTATAATTAAAGCCATTACATTTGAGAAAATACATCTAAACAAAGAAAAAGTTGATTTTGTCTTTAGTTAATTATAATTGTTTTTCATACTTTTTAAAAAAAAGGGCTTACTATTACTTTCCATGCTTTTATTTTTATTTTATGTAGCTTTTTCCATCTAGAGTTAATCTCAAAAAATGATTTCTTTTACAGTTAAATGCATAACCGAGAAATATTTTTATTTTTGTCGGCCAAATTGAGAGAGATTACTTGTTACGCTTCAAGTAGTGAGTGACTTTCAAGTTTCAATAAATAAGTCATCATAGTTGCATGAATTATGAAGGTAAGTTTTAATTAGTACTGAGTAGGGAAGAACATACCTCTGAACATAGGACCCTATCATCTGTGAATTATAAAAAAGCATGTTATGTCTGCAAAACCGCGTTGTGATCGTACCTCCCATGATGATTTGTATTTGGATCCGACGGCTCCCATGTAATTTTTGCTGTTGGTTCTTTTCAGTGCAGTGCCGGCCTTTTTAGGGGCCTAAGGCAAATTTTAATTTAACTATATTTATATATATAATTATATATTTTTATAATAGTAGATATTATTTTAAATGATATAAAATAATAAAATGTCTAAAATAAAAATGATAGTGTTTAAAGAATTTTGATTTGTGAGTTTTTGTGCAGAATCATATATATATATATTTCCAACTACTTTAACAAATTAAAAAAAAAAAACAATACTCATTTAATAAAAATACTAAAAAATATATATTTTCATATATCTTATAAAAATGAAACTACATCATGTTAACCAATGTTCACACCACTAAATGTGACAAAATAATTATAAAATGTGAGTGTAAGAAGGTTGTGTGGAAACAAATTTGATAAAAAAGGATAGATGTGGTCTTTAAACTTGAATAGACAAAATTAAACATATAAAATGAAGGAAAGAAAAGCATATTTTCTTGTTGATATTTCGTTTTGAAATCAGATAAGAAACATAAATAAATTTATTTTTGAACTATAAAACCAAGAGAAATTTTGGAGATTTGGGGCCCCAAATTTTGATAAATTATGTGAGGCCTGAGGCCAATGCCTTTTTACTAATACTGTAAGCACGGCTCTGGTTCTTTTCATAGTAGTAGGCTAGTAGCATAAGGCGCATCCACAGATCCACACGGCGTGTAAACAAAGCAGAGCTCCAACCGAAGATCAAACCCAAGGTGTTCTCGATGTAGAAGGTGGTGAGTTAAAGGTTGCTAAGATATCCATAGACGTTTTTAAGGAAGCGTGTAATGAGATGCTGGTACTGGGAGAGCTACCTCTTGCTTTCATCGAGGGTTTAGCGTTTAAACATTTCTGCGACCGGCTCAAAATTTACACCCCTCACTCTAGGCGAACAGCTACACGAGAGATAGTTGAAATGTTTGTGGAAAAGAAAGCAAGAATGAGGAAATTGCTTAATGCTAATAAGCAGAGGGTCTCTCTCACGACTGACATATGGAAGGCTCCAACAACATCATCTAGCTACATGGTCATCACTGCTCACTTCATTGATACAAGCTGGGAGTTGCGAAAGCTGATCATAGGATTTAAGAATGTTGCTGATCACAAAGGGGAGACAATTTCAAAGGTTCTTATCGATTGTTTAGCGGAGTGGGGGATAGATAAGGTTTTCACAATCACAGTTGACAACGCAACAGCCAATACTTCTGCACTAGAAAGGTTTAAGGAAGGATTTGCAGCAGTAGGAAATGAAGCTCTGGTTTTAAATGGTGACTTCTTGCATGTGCGTTGCTGTGCGCACATCATCAATCTGGTCGTCAAGGATGGTTTGCGTGAGGTGGTCAACAGTATTGCTGGGGTAAGAAATGCGATTCAGTATGTAAGATCGTCGACACCAAGGCTGGACTCATTTCATCATCGTGTTGAGTCAGGAAAGATGACTAGAGGAAGTCTACCTTTGGATTGTTTAACAAGGTGGAACTCAACATATATGATGCTATCTCGAGCTCTTAAGTTCAGAAAAGCATTCGACAGAATGGAAGCTGAAGACAAGCTCTATAATGATTACTTTCAAGAAAAAACTGATGGAAGGAAAAGGATTGGCCCTCCACTTAAAGCTGATTGGGATGCAATAGACAGGTTAGAGCAGTTTCTAGAAATCTTTTACGATTCAACACTAGTCGTCTCTGCATCTAAGTCAGTGAGCTCTCCTAAATGTTATAATGAGATCGTTACGATAGAAAGGAACTTGATAAAATTTAGTAACGGTCCTGATGAGGAAATGAGGAAAAAAGCAACTGCTATGAGGGGAAAGTTTGATAAATATTGGGAAGGATTGGAAGAGATCAATAGACTTTTGATCATAGCTAGTGTGTTTGATCCTAGAAGAAAAATGAAGTTTGCAGTGCTGTGTTTTGAGAAGCTTTATGGTAAAGAAACAGTACAGTCCAAGGCACTTTATGATTCGGTTATGAATGTCCTCAACCGGTTGTTTGATGAGTATAACAGCCGAATGACGAATGCAAATACTGTTGAGACAACATCTCAGCCAGCCGATACTGAGACGTAGCATAAGGCGCATCCACAGATCCACACGGCGTGCTCGTTAAGACGTGACATTATTTTAAGAATTTTGCTTAGCGACACTTTCCAACTTTCTAATTACATATTACAAGATCCTTCACACTTGAAACACAAAACACACTTTGTGTCTGACTGGTGATCATTCGAGAAATAAGAGAAACAAATAAAAAAAGAATGTACGGAAATAAAATAACAAGAATGAAAAGGAAAAGTTGTTCCTTATCAAATTTAACAAGGAATAATTTTGTTCTTTAATTCTTTACAAAAAAAAGAATGAAAGAGAATGAGAGGAAATTATTATTCCTCATGAATAGTGATTTTTTTTAGGAACTTTAGGAAATGAATTATTTCTCGCCGTTGTTCCCTGGTCACCATTCATATTATTTCTCTTGTGAAAATAACTCATATGACCCTAAACTAAAGAGACACCTCTCCCTTCTTTCTTATGCATCACACTAATATATTTCCTCTTCTTATTCTACATTTTTTTTTTCATTTCACTTTATGATTTCATTTACTTTTTCTCAAATTTTAAAATATATTAAACAAAAATAATTGTCACAATAAATTATATATAAAACTATCTATCTTTTAAGATCTATTTTTATATATATTATATATATATATATATATATATATATATATATATATATAGTGTTAATCGTTGGTTAGACCGTCTAAGCCACTTTCTTGACCAATGTGGACGTGGACATTTTTAACACGAAGGCCGTTGGTTGATACCTTTAAAAATTTGTTCTTCGCCATAGTCTCCGGGAAGGAGAAACCCACATAACCATATTTCCACCGTTATTCCCACCATCACCGGCACCGCTGACACCCCACCATGATCGAGTTTCGGTTCTAACTCACTAAAGGTCTCATATTTCGAACTGCTGTACACCGATCTGTTGGAGACTTCCCATGTGATAACATCTAATCCAACGCAACTAGCTCTCGATATCCGATAAGACAGCTGGATCAGAGCTGTCTTATCCATTGGTAGAGTTACCTTATCTGAGATCGAGAACTAGTTGTGTTGCGTTGGATTGGATGTGGTCATGGGGAAAGTCTCTAGCACATTGGATCAAAAGATAAAACTTTTAGCGATTTGGAACCAGAACTCAATCGTAGTGGTAATGACGGCAGATAATGAAGACGATGATTTGAGGAGAAACGAGATGGATTTTGGGTTCAAACTTGGGTCTGGTTGTGGTGAGTGAGGAACGAGCCAGGTCGATGGAAAGGATGTGATGTGTTTGTTGGAGAGGAGCAGCTTAACTCAATGATTGATTCCACCAACTCGAGTCGTTCTTCCTGAGTCAATTCAGAAGTCCTGGTGATAACGATCTCAAGCTTTCACGTATTTGATCACACTTGTTTGTAGATGTGGACACAAATTTATGGATAAATTTTCACGTATACAAAACCTTGTCTACAACTTTTGTTTTATATCCATATATTATTGGTTTCCCTTAAAGTTTTTGGCAGTGACAAACAATTGTATCAAAAACATATGTACTGGCTTTGATTCAGTCCACAATTTGTCGTATCAAAACATAGAACTTAGGTATGGACAAAAAAAAAAATTCTTTCGGTGAGGGTTATCTACTATAAAACACATTAACATCATATGCCCACACATTAACATCGTTTGTCCACACATTAACATTGTCTGTCCACATATTATTCATCACTCATCCACACATTACCTATCCACGTATGCTCCGTCCATAAATCACGCATTCACGCATCACTTGTCCACAATTATCGTTTCTATTAAGGGCAAAATTGTCCAGAATCTGTCGCTGGCCCACAACAAAATGTGTCACATGTAAGAAGTGTCTCTAGGTGTAAGAGAAAGTGAAAAAGTGTATGTGAGTGTAATCAACTCTTATTTTAATCAGATGTCTATCTTCATTTTCTACCATCTGAATTAAGTCCTATGCAGTTAACAATGTTTATTAGCCATGGGCGTTCGGATATCCGTTCGGGTTCGGATCGGGTATTTCAGATTTTCGGTTACTTCAGATATCCGTTCGGATATTTTTTACATATCGGGTTGGGTTCAGATAGTTTTAGTTCGGGTTCGGTTATTTCGGATCGGGTTCGGATATACTCAAGGTTCTTATACTTAAAATTCGGATATACTCAAGGTTCTTATACTTAAAATTTACAATTAATTTAACTTATTTTTTAAATTTTTAATAGTTGAGCGATTAATAGGTTTGAAAACAAAATTTTGAAAATAGAAAAACACTAATTTAGTTGTTGTTTTGAGAATTTGAATCCAACTTTTGTTAATGTATGAGACAAGAAGTTTGACATGCATTTTAAGTGAATAGCAAATCATCTTGTCCGCAACTATGTGTATATTATATGATTTTGAACCATATACAACATCTATATAAATATTTTGAATAAAATGAGAGAAATAAACTAGAAATAAATGGTAAAGTATACATATGTTCGGTTATCTTCGGATGTCCGTTCGGGTTTGGATATTACTCGTTCGGGTTCGGTTATCCAATATCTCCTAATTCAATAGTCGTTCGGATATTTTGCTACTTCGGTTCGGATTTCGGTTCGGGTTTTTTGGGTTGGGTTCGGATTCGGATTCGGATATCGGGTCATATGTTCAGCCCTAATGTTTATTGTCTCCTTATACATATAACACTAAGACGTCTTTGGCAACTACTAACTAGCATCTGTTCACACCATGGTGAAGTCAGAACAACTCTAGACAGCTTTTAGTGGTTATCAGTGGATCTCGTCTCCATCGACCACAAATGTCCCCAAAACTTCTTTTAGCGAAGAGAGATATTCCGAGTTCCCCAAGTGAGATTATATTTTAAGATTTTAACATTTCACATTTTCAATTCTAGTGCATCTGAGAGTAAACATTATTTATAATCTCCACTTTTCACTACTGACAAGCAAAACATGCGAGTAATTCTCAGTTATAAAATTCACAAACGGTCACACATAGAATAATATGCCGCATCAGTCTGATCGGACGAGTTACATGAATATCAGATAGTATAAATAGATGATCGATTGTAACAGAATCTTTATGCATCTTGTGGTGGATGTCTGAGAGAGATAGGGATTCTCAGTAAACCCTAGGTTCTGGAGATTGTAATCAGTGTTCTTGTTCAATAAAGGTTTGTGTTCTTATCAGATTATTTTCAAACGTGGAAGAATTGACATATCAAGTCAACATGCGGTTGTGGTCCTTGTGGACAGATGCATCACATATACTCTCGAGGAAAATGCACTTACGACACCATTTTGCATACTTATGTAGTTATGTGTATACATAGATGGTGTATCACGTAACATATATGTTGTTCATATGGGATAATGGGGCCAACAGGCGGACAGTCATTACAAAATACCACTTAAAATAAAAGAACATAATCCAAGTAAGCTTTCTATTAACATTTTAGATTTGCGGGACTTCATTCAACATCTAATGTGTCTGACCTTTTTACAACTTTCCAAACGTTTTAACGATTTGGTGTTCTGAGCTATTGGTAACTTCTTATGATGTAGCATACATTGTTAGCTATCCTTTTGAGCTTTGGTTTTCTAGTTTCCTTTTCTATTATTAAAGTCTTTTGTTTAGATAAACATTAAGTTTGACCAAAAAAAAGATAAACATTAAGTTTCTTATTACTAAAGAGTTTAGGATAAAAACTTTTGGATACAAGGTTATATTCTAATCTTGTAGGAGTTATGACTTTTCATTTTAGTATATATAGCAAACCTTTGAATTGTAAGAGTCATTTTTGATTTGATTTAGAAAATTATTATGAGGTTTGCATAAACTTTTGAATCCTTATTCTTTGGGTATTCTTTAAGAATTTAACAGACTGAAGAAATATAAGTTAATAGACATTCTCAGAATTCAACATTACTTTATCGAGAACCTTAATCAATTACTAGACTTTGACCTGCGCTGGTGTTTATTTTTATTTTTTATAAATACATATATATTTGTATAAGTAATAATATATATTTCTATAATTTACCCCTATTAAATAATTGTTTAACATGACATTTGTAGCAAAATAATTTATAGTTTATATTGATTAATTTTATTTTTTCTTGTAAACAATTGTTTTACCCATATTTTTAGAACATGACCCGTGCATTCACACAAATGCATTTTTATTTTTTATGGATAATTTTTTTATGATAATGTATCGGATAATTGTTTTATATACTATTTAAAATCTTGTGCTATATATTTTATACTCTTCAACATTTATCCATTTACATTCGGCTATTATTTATATGAAAATATACGTAAGCTAATATATTTATATTTTAATTATATCTTATATAAATGGTTCTTTTTAAATTTAGGTGTCTTCTTTAGTATTGATATGAATTTTCTTATTAAGATCCTACTTACTAATTGAAACCTCAGATTCATACGAAAGCCACGATAATTCAATTAAACCTTCAAAGTACAAAGTTCATTGAGTGAGAACCATTGGATCATCATTTATTCGATAAAAAGATGTATCCATGTGCTTCATATTCGCATTGAGTTGGCTCCACTCGTTTAGTTGATAGAATCAAACTTATATTTGTTGGAAAAATGTTACGGAGACATGATTTGAACCCGTTACCTCAAGGTAGGTTTTATGGTTGTTTAATTTGATAAAAAGATAATAAATTCTAAATGTTAGAATTATGTAATTTTTAGTGGCATTATAATATAATTAAGTAGTTGTTTTAGTTTAAGCTCAATTTAGAAAATGATTTATTAAATTAGGAAAAGACAAACCATATTTAAATATATGTTTAATAATTACTCAGTGAAATTATAATGTAAATAAGTTGTAAAACTAAGATGCATTTTTTAGTTGTACTTTTTTTTTTATAATATAGATGTTTGATTTCTAGTGAAAAATAGTCTTCAAGTTGGGTTAGAGTAAGACCCACTCTATCTTCTTTCTAGTACACGATCGACAAGTTATTGTAGATTGGCGGTTGAATGCTCCCAAATTTTCATGAGACCAAAACCTCTGGATTTTCAAATTAATAAAAATATTGATTAGGAAAACAAAAATAGTCGGTTTAGGTCACCCATACCTCACTCCCTTCAGTCCCTTTCAAGAAACATACTTATCATCAATAGTTCATCTATTTAATATAGGACTGCTTGTTAGTATTATTATGAGCGATTTAGGAAAGATGCAAACCCACTCAGAGTCTCGGAGGTTTGGGGAGACGATCGAATCCCATTCAGCTACAACATATATGATTGTGTTTTTACTTTATTGAATGTATCATAATGTTGTGGGGTAGAAGCCAGTGACTTTTTAGCTAAGTTTGAGAATTAAATATGTAAATCTAGATTCAATAATGCACAATCCTAATCTGATCCGGATGTATATCAAAGTTTATACACCTTTGTACGAACGAATGGTTGATCAAAGCTTTTAATATTAGATGAAGCCAATATGTTTTCCTAGTGGTAACTAGTAAGTGACTCCTTTCTTCCTCCTAGGTTAGCTCCCGTAACAGTTTAAAAGTTAAACTCCAAACTAAGCAGATTCGCGAAACTACAAAGAAAACAAAGAAAAAAACCACGACACTGACAATCGGCTAATGTTTATTGACTGGGCCCATGTTGCTGCTTCACCTAGATAACGCCCAATAAAGGTCTTGAGATCCCAGTTTTTCTTTGTTTTTGCCATGAACTCATTTCTCGGCCCAAAAGTCTAAAAAAGAAGGTGGACGCATCCAAACAACTAGTTTTTGGTTTTCTTAATCAAGGAATGTATACAAATGCATAAATGAAACACATATAATAACTTTTTCACTTAAATAAGTATATTGAAATGAAACCTTGATCTAAGCCGAAACTAGAAGTCTCAACACTGTTGGAGTGATGCTAGCTTAGCCTTGTTTATTTTTTGCCAAGGCTGACCTAATTTAGCTCTAAAACTTTTGTAGCATTACAAACTTGTCTCATATTATATATGAAATTCACATTTTGGCAAAAAAAAAAACACTGTTGGAGTGATGGTATAATTAAATCGAGCCAATATGATCAGTCGGTTATGTCATAAGCGTAAGCAAGTGAAATATTAGTGTATGAATTCCAAAATTTAAAAGATAACTTATATAAACATAAATCTCTAAAAAGTATTACATTTTCTGTTATTAAATTTATTAAATTGCTTATAACTCTTTAAATTTTAAGACTTACTCTGGATATGATATACGGCAAAAATCTAATATAAAAATAATTGAGACAAAGGAAGTTAAGCCATTGATTAAATTTATACTGAATGAATGATACGTTTAAATCTATGTTATTAAATCAGTTTTAAATTTTGAAGTAAATTGACCATTTAAAAAAATTAAAGTATTCTGACATACAAAACTCAGATTCATCAAAGAAAATATTGATGAGCTAAATTAAGCAGAATAAATCTAAATACTAAATATAATTTTGAAAAACGAAAACAAAATAAATAAATAGAAGACTAGAACATATTCAATGTACTAATTATTTAGCAGTTTTTGTACCTTTATCTCAGTTTTTAAAGAAAAACTATAGTGATATCATTATCAGTTTTTTTCCACGTTCTATCTTCTCTATAACCTGAAAACTAATTACTAACATGTGAAGTAGTGCTAAAATAGACGAATATAGTTCAAAACATTCAGTATACAAAGAAGATTAACGAGTTACGTTTGGTCAAAGATAAAAGTTCGAAGGAGAGAGACATGATTAGTTAACTGTGGTGAAGAGATGGTTAATAATGTTCACGAAGAAAGAGGTATGGATGCTTGGGCTTGAAGACTTTGGAGTTTTGACTAATATTTTTATTCTATTTATTTTGTACTGTGAATAGCTGGTGAAGACATTTTCTTATATACAATGAAAAAATCAAAGAAATATCTCTAGTACCAAGTGCACACGCTTGGGAAGTAAAAACCAAAAGAGTCAAAACTCAACGAGAGACAAAATGGGTATGAACCGAGGAAACCTGGCTTTTAGGAGTTTCATTGGGTTTGGAGTACCTATGAATTTAGACTTTTGCCTATAGTGCGATCTAGTTTTGGAGTCGGTACCAATAGTAAACTCAGGTGAAGCAGGGCCATCAAGCTACATTCTATTTTTTTCCAGTTTTTCACATGTTAAATTTTAAATATTTTTCCGTCGACGGGCTTGTTGATGCCCCAGTTGTTGAGGTTAAAACAAATTGTAGGCAATTCCTAAAAGTATTTTTTTTGGTACGCCTCAGATAAGTTTTGGGAACTCGGATTGTTTAACATATGGAGTACAAAATAACCTATAAATCACAAAATAACCTATAAAATGACAAAATAATAGGTTAAAAAGTTTATGGTTAATTTATATACGTCATTGAGAAAACAAATTAAAATACGATGCTATTCACATATTTTTGTTGCAATTAAATAGTACTTGTGAAAAAAACCGTACCATAACAATGATTTATGTTTGAAAACTTTGAATGTGAGCAACTATGATGCTAAAATCAGTATAATGTTTGAATATATATTTTTTTGACTAAAGTGCTTGAATAATTTGGAAGTAGGTTATGAAAAATATTGGTAAGTAATGGTACCGTTAAGCCCTTTCTCAAAAATAAAAAAGTGTCGTGAAACTTAGGAGAATAGAATCTTTTATTCTTGTTTTTGTATTATTCATAAACATAAGGAACCCTTTATATATATGGAATTACACCGTCATAGAATAATGGAAAGACTAAAGAAATGAAATACAAATATGGAAAGAGTACAAATCATAGATCTATAAGGAAAAGGGAAACTAGGGTTTCTCTCTCTCTCTCTAGCCGTCGACTCTCTCTCTCTAAGTATGGGCCGGTTATAGACAGAGCCGGTTATGGACATCCACAATATGATTTATAACACTCTCCCTTGGATGCCATAACCATACATGGATTGTAATACGCTGTAGATGTTGCCTCATTAAAACCTTACCTGTAAAACCTAGTGGGACAAAATCATGGTGAAGGAAAAAGAGTACAACACGTATTACTCCCCATGTTCTGAACATCACTGAAGGTCTTTCAGCCTATGCATCCCAATCTGATGCGTGAGCTTTCTGAATGTGTAAGTCGGAAGTGATTTGGTGAACAGGTCGGCTGAGTTGTCACTGGAACGCACTTGGGCTACTTGGACCTCGCCGGCTTTCTGAAGTTCATGCGTGAAGAAGAACTTGGGCAATATGTACTTCGTCTGGTCCCCTTTGATGTAGCCGTCCTTGAGCTGAGCAATGCATGCTGCATTGTCCTCATACATGATCGTTGGTGCGTCTCTCCCTTCGGTCATCCCACAATCAACTCGGACATGGTTGGTCATGGACCGCAACCATATAACTTCACGGCTGGCCTCATGAATGGCCAAGATCTTGGCATGATTGGAAGATGTAGCCGCGATCGTCTGCTTCATGGAACGCCATGATATGGTCGTGCCTCCATGTGTAAAGACATAGCCTGTCTGAGATCGAGCATTGTGTGGATCTGAGAGATAACATGCATCAGCAAAGCCAACTAACCCTTCTTTATTATGGTTAGTATAAAATAAACCCAAGTCTTTCGTTCCTTGCAGGTAACGAAGTATATGTTTAATCTCGTTCTAGTGCCTTTGGGTTGGACAAGAGCTAAATCTGGACAGTAGATTCACAGCAAAACATATATCTGGTCGTGTGTGAGTAGCCAGATACATCAAAGCTCATATGACACTGAGATATGGCACTTCGGGACCTAGGACATCTTCATTGTCCATCTTAGGACGAAATGGATCAGTGTCCAGGCCAAGGGAACTCACAACCATGTGGCTAGATAATGGGTGAAACTCGGCCATATTAAATCTCTTGAGTACTTTTTCTGTATATGCCATTTGTTGCACAAGGATTCCATCATTAATGTACTCAAGTTGTAATCCCAAACAGAACTTCGTTTTTCCTAGATCTTTCATCTCGAATTCTTTCTTAAGATATTTAACTGTTTGGGAAATCTCTCCAGATGTTCCTAGAATATTCAGATCATCAACATACAATGCCATGATCACAAATCCTTTATTGTCGAATTTGTTTATAAAAATACATGGACTGGTCGGGTCATTCTTATAGCTCTCTTTCACTAGGTACTCACTTAGTCTATTGTACCACATTCGACCTGATTGTTTCAATCCATAAAGTGATTTATCCAACTTTATACAATGTTGTTCTCGAGAACTCGATTTGTTTTTCACTTCAATACCCTCTGGAACTTTCATGTATATCTCATTATCCAGTGGACCATATAAGTATGCAGTTACAACATCCATTAACTACAAGTCTAAGTTTTCTCTTATAGCCAGACTTATCAGGAATCTAAAAGTAGTAGCATCCACCACAGGGGAGTACGTCTCCTCATAATCTATTCCTGGTATCTGTGAGAATCCTTGTGCAACGAGCCGTGCTTTATATCTCACTACTTCACCATGTTCATTTCTTTTCCTCACAAAGACCCATTTGTATCCAACTGGTTTAACATTATAGGGTGTTCGGATTATAGGACCGAAGACACCTATTTTCTTTAAAGAATTCAACTCCACGTTTATAGCTTCTTTCCATTTGATCCAATCTGATCGTTGAGTGCACTCATAAATAGACGTGGGTTCATGATCCTCGTTTAAATCCATAAGTTCAAGTGCTACCTTGTATGAAAATATATCATCAATGTTGACATTCTTTATGTTCCATTGTATCTCAGACAAGACATATTTTATTGAGATCTCATTATTATCAGGGCCTTCAGTACCTTGAATCTTGGTGTCCCAAGAATCAGGATTAGATACATCAGGGCCGGCCGCATCAAAGAGTTTATGATCGGCCGTGATCGCTATTAAGGTTTTGCGATCGGCCGCGGCTAAGTCTCGGGATTTAGGAACGGCCGCGGTCGTGTCTAGGGTTTCAACAACCTCGGTTTCATT
>NC_027752.1:15226704-15228663 GCF_000695525.1 Brassica oleracea var. oleracea
GTTGTCTAGACTCTGTAGCAACTTGATTGTGTCACTCTTGAACATCAATTCGAATTGGTGCATTAGCAGCTGGTATATATGACTTAGTCACTCTTTTCGGGTCAGCAAAGGAATCTGTCAATTGATTAGCTAGCTTTTGTAAATGTATAATCTTTTGGACTTCTAAATCACATTCTTGAGTCCGAGGATCTTGCCAAGATAAGGATGTTTGATTCCATATAATTTCTTTTACCAGCTTATTATTATCTCCCCCTAATGTTGGATATTCGGATTCATCAAAATGACAATCCGCATACCTGGCCTTAAATAAATCACCCGTAGTTGGCTCAAGATATTTTATAATCGTGGGAGAATCATATCCAACATATATCCCCATCCTCCGTTGAGGTCCCATCTTTGTTCTCTGTGGTGGTGCAATTGTGAACATAAACGGCACATCCAAATGTCTTAAGATGAGATATTTCTGGCTCATGACCTGTAAGCAATTGTGATGGGGAATATCTATGTTCACTAGATGGCCTGATACGTATGAGTTCGACCGCGTGTAGGACGGCGTGTCCCCAAGTTGAGACCGGAAGTCTCGACCTCATAAGCAATGGTCTAGCTATTAGATGTATTCGCTTAATGAATGATTCGGCCAATCCGTTCTGTGTATGTACATGTGCCACGGAGTGTTCCACACTTACCCCCATGGACATACAGTAATCATTAAACGTTTGGGACGTGAACTCACCAGCATTATCAAGACGTATAGTCTTTAAAGGAAAGTCTGGAAAGTGTGCTTTCAAACGAATGATCTGAGCCAACAATCTCGCAAATGCCAAGTTACGAGTTGATAAGAGACAGACGTTCGACCATCTCATGGACGCATCAATCAGAACCATGTAATATCTAAACGTTCCACAAGGTGGGTGTATTGGTTGATGTTAGGAGTTTTCAAGGCTCCTAATTAGAAAGTTTATTGTTTCCTTAGTCACTTTGACTGGTGATGGCCTAACAATGAGTTTCTCTTGTGAACATGCCACACATGTTAAATTCTTAGGGACAACTCGTTTTTCTTTCAAAGTATGGCCGTTTGTATTTAAAATCAAATTTCGCATCATAGTCGAACCAGAATGGCCGAGCCGGTCGTTCCAAAGATTAAAATTCTCGGTGGCCACTCTGTTCAATACGGCATTGGCCTCAATCATTACGACCTTAGCATAGTACATGCCAGTAGAGAGCGCATGTATAGTCTCTAGGACTTTCTTATAGCCTTGGCCGATCTCTATGATCTGAAAGAACTCTTTGTTTCCTTCGCCCTTAGTCTCAATATGAAAGCCATTCATTCGAATATCTTTAAAGCTCAATAGGCATCTCTTAGAGCTGGGTGAATACAATGCATCAGATATCTCTAGATGCGTTTAGGCAACATGATTTTAGCATGGCTGTAGCCCTCTATGAGACTAACTATACCCGCAATGGTATTGATATTGGCGTTTTTAAGAGTTAGATTTATGAAATATCTTTTGTCTCTTAAGATCGTGTGGCTTGACCCACTGTCCACAACGAATACATCCATATCATCTTTCATTCTTCAAAACAAGATAGAATGATACTTTAAAGACTTTATAAAAGCTTCATTCATTAAGATTCAAAATAAGTTCAAAGAAATCAAAACATAGAAAACACAAAGCAAAGAACACAAAACATAGATGACCGAAATCAACCTTGATCTTTTAAACAATCAGACGTTTCATACTCCATGAGATCGTCTTGTTCATGATTGAAATCTTCTTCACCATCTTGATAAGTCATATGAGCTTCAGGATTCTTCCCTTTCAAACTCTCTTGGTAGAGGTCAATGAGATGTTTGAGAGTCCTACATGTCTTAACCCAATGATTATCCATACCACATCTATGGCACACTGATTTGGTTGAGTTATGTGGCTTGAAAGATGTACCACGGCCTCGGCCATG
>NC_027752.1:15228718-15228896 GCF_000695525.1 Brassica oleracea var. oleracea
GGGTCGTGTTGGCTATCACTCTGGACATGGTTCAACTCTTTCTTAGCCTCTACTGTCGCATGTGCCTCAGGTAATGGGGTTGTTCCAGGAGGTCTCAATTCATTGTTCCTCA
Source organism: Brassica oleracea var. oleracea (assembly GCF_000695525.1). Taxonomy (NCBI): domain Eukaryota; kingdom Viridiplantae; phylum Streptophyta; class Magnoliopsida; order Brassicales; family Brassicaceae; genus Brassica; species Brassica oleracea. The sequence goes on from NC_027752.1 coordinate 15,228,831, forward strand.
TCAACAGTTCATTGTTCCGCTCAGCGAGCAAGAGACAAGAGATCAGATTAGCATAAGTAGAGAAGC
>NC_027752.1:15228904-15258869 GCF_000695525.1 Brassica oleracea var. oleracea
TTGTAACAACACATTGCTTGTGTGGAAGGTGGAAAATGTTTTCTCAAGCATATCCTTATCCGTTATATCCTCACCACACAGTTTCAATTTCGAAACTATTTTAAACAGGGCCGAGTTATACTCGTCCACAGATTTAAAGTCCTGGATTCTGAGATTCCTCCAATCATACATAGCCTTTGGTAATAACACCATTCTCTGGTGATCATATCTCGTTTTCAACTCTGTCCAAAGGTCTAAAGGATTCTCAATAGTCAAATACTGATCTTTGAGACTCTCAATAAGATGATGGCGTATAATCAATATAGCTCTATATCTATCTTTCTCACTTGCATCATTGCCCTCGGTGATATATTCACCGAGTCCCTTGGATTTCAGGATGATCTTAGCATCAAGTGCCCATTGCAAGTAATTATCTCTAGAGAGATTTAGGGCAGCAAAATCCAAGTTGTTGATTCTCGACATCTGAAATTATATGTTTCATTCTTAGGATTTATAATGTTCTTATGATGCATACAAGACAATCAGATATGCAAATTGGTCACACGACCAAACGGATATGATGCATTCAAGTCATATGATTATGCATGCATGCTTTGTTAACAAGCCGCACGGTCAAGGGTATGAACAATCTTATCAAACGGTTTCTATATGTTCATAATGCAATCATTTATACATCTTAGCAAAACGGTTTTCTAAGTGATCATGAAACATGAAACCTCAATCAAACAATCAAGCAATGCAGCAAAGAGTTAATTGCTATCAACCTAACGGATCATATTAAAAATTAATCAGTCAATGCAATTAGGGTTTCAATATGAACAAGCCGGTTAGGTTAAGTCTTTAAACAAGATGAGAACAACTTAAACCTAGGAGATTTATTTAACCTTAATTCATTCAATTGGATCATCAATTCAAACAACCAAATTCAAGTATGAGATTAATCAATCCTAGCAATCGGTTCTATGTGATCAAATTCAGATTCAAAACATTCAATCACATAAACAATCAAATTCGATTTTGATTTTAAATTAGGGTTTGCATGGTATGCAATCTGCATACGTGCGGCTAGGTTTTAAAGGTATTAGGGTTTCAATTTAGATCAAGCAATGAGATTCGATTTTGGTTATTAGGGATTGGATCTATTTACCTTAGGGTTTGGTTATATGGTTTAGTTTTACCTTAACCTCAAGTCGGGTTGAATGAACCTCCAACTAGAAAAGAGCCGCGAGCTGAGCTGAGATCATTGAACAGTATCGAGTTGCTATCGGGTCGCGAACGTGCTGAATGCTGAGATCGTCGCGTGCTGGAGCGGACTGAGGTCGTCTATCGCGAACGGGAGCAGGCAGCTATCGGGTCGCGTCGAACAGGCTGAGTTGTGTCTCGCGAACGGGCTGAGGTCGCGAGCTGGGGAACGGATCGCGATCGAAAATCAGCTTAGTATCGGGTTCAGGGTTCGTGATCGCCGGTAGGTTTTATCGCCGGGGAATTAGGGTTTTAGATTCAGGATTTTAGCTTAGGGTTCTTAGAGTAATCGTGCTGATAACGTGTTGTGAAACTTAGGAGAATAGAATCTTATTTTTGTTTCTGTATTATTCATAAACATAAGGAGCCATTTATATATAGGAATTACACCGTCATAGAATAATAGAAAGACTAAAGAAAAGAAATACAAATATGGAAAAAATACAAATCATAGATCTATAAGGAAAAGGGAAACTAGGGTTTCTCTCTCTCTAGCCGCCGACTCTCTCTCTCTAAATATGGGCCGGTTATAAACGGGGCCGGTTATGAACATCCACAATATATGATTTATAACAAAAAGTAAAGGTACCGTTTCAAAAAAAAAATGCCTCGCACGAACGGGACAGGCAGATCAACACTTTAAAGCTTAATGCCAAAAAAAAAAAGAACGATAACATATGCATAAAAAAAATCCAAATGATTAAACGTCATATCATCCATGATCCATCTATGGTTGCAAAAACGATACATGTCTCGTTAGTGACAAATAGTTGGGACATAACAGCAAACTTCGTATCTACGTTAAATCGTTATCTTCCTTAATCAAACTCAGTCTCATTCATGCATGTCTTCTTCTTTTTTTGTTGTCAATGTTGAATTCTTATTCAAACGTTCGAAGCCAAAAGACTTAGGTTCCAACAATAAAGAAAAATGCTACCAATAGGTGAGATAGAAGAAAAAACTTCCAAAACAAAAAGAAGTAATAAGCAAAACCATGACGATCGCAGTATAGTTAACGCCACACCATGCATGTCTTCGTTTAGTATATTTCCACCGTGCAGTTAGACTTCTCTTTATTTCTTTCAAACTAGGTTAATCATATGTCTATCTGTTTTTCTTCACAAGAAATTCACTTAACAACCTATATAAGTCTTGTTAGAATATATTGACCACCATTTAATTTAGTTGATAGTAACATTTATAAGTCTATGCCTTTCTACTAAGGTTATAAAAACTAATTTCATGTAAATTCTATTTGCCTTGTCACTTAGCAGCTAGTGTTTTATATTACCAGACTCCGGAAACCAATAATTTACTATTTGACGGTCGTGAACGATCAATTAATTGACGGTACTTGTACATACACACCCTTAAAGAAATCAAATTTTAATTTTATTAAAAGCAAGGAAACGTTGAGAAATTCTATACTTTGGTATTCGGTATTTAAAAAATCATCAAGAACTTCGAGTAAATTTGACTTTTGCCTTATAAATGCTACACGCACCTTGTTAATGTTAATGATTTAATTAACCGCGTACCCGATAATATTAGTATAACGTATTTCACCTACTTTTGTACTTCAGAACTAAGATTAATTACTCCTGAAGTCTTTTTATTTATTTTAATTTCACTTCGAACTTTGGAGATTTGTTTATCGAAGAAAAAATTATATGGAGGCAGCATATGTAATCGTATTATTAATTTACATAGACATTTATAGCGTGGGTTTATTTTAATCACATAGATTTTGACCCCTTATTGAATTCAGTTCAGTTTTAATTTTTACTAAAAGTGTTGGTACAAGCAAGCTAGTACTCTATATAAAAGAGAAGGTGAGTTGACAAAAAAAAAAAAAAAAAAAAAAAAAAAAAGAGAAGGCCATTGCTATCGGGACTGAGCATTTTTTTTTTTTTTTTATGAAATGTAAAATTTATTGATTAAGGAAAAAGAATAGACAATTACAATGGAAAGTAAAAAACTATAAGCTAAAAGCTATACACAAGAAAATGCTTGTAATAGACCTATGTGTAATCGAAAACCTCAAACCAGCGTTGCATCAGCCCAGCTAACTTATGGTCCGGTTTGTATCGTAGAGAACTGATTCGGTTTCGTATGACCTTGTCAATGATTTGGATAGCTTGCTCTGTTGTGTGATAACCTTTCTGATGTCTGTGGTCGTTCCTCTCCTTCCACATGTAATAGATGCATGTCTAAAACACCATTTGGACAAGTATCTTGTCCATGTTGCTAAGAGTGTTTCTAGTAACAAACTGCAAAGTGAGACTCCAGTCAGGATTGATCCTTCTACCACATAACCGGCCTGCAAGTCTGTTCCAAACAGTGAAGGTAAAGGGACAAGCAAAAAAGATATGGTCCCTCGACTCATCCCTTTCTCCACACATCAAGCAAATTTGCTGTATACCCCAAGCCCTCATACGCACTCCAATTGATAAGCGATTCTTTATTGCCAGCCATACAATAAAAGAGTATCTAGGAACGCCCTGTTAAAACCATACACTCTTACTCCAAATTACCTTATCCTTTTTCACCCGTATTTGATCCCAGGTTTTACTCGATGAGAAGTGTGATTCATAGGTGTTCTCCGCATGCTTCCATAGCACCACGTCTCTGCCATGCTCGTCAAGAGGTACCCTTTCATTCTGGATACAGTCATGAAGAGCATGACAATGCCTACTTCTATGCCCCCTGATGTTACATCGCTGACGCATAACTGCTTCACTAACTCGAGCGGTTCTCGCAACTCCAAGATAGTACGTACCCACATCACCCGTAATGTCCAAGAGTCTCCCCATCTTTAGCCAGTCATCATACCAAAAAAAATGCAGTGTGACCATCATTAATCTCAAACCGGATGAATGGATATGCCAACGTTCTCAACTTTAGAAGCTTCCTCCAGATCCAAGATCCCTTCCCATCCTCCCTTACTTCCCAAAACGAATTCTGACGCAACAAGTAGCGCTGAATCCAAGAGACCCAAAGAGAGTCAGAGTTCGAAATAATCCTCCAGATTAAGCTTAGCGCAAATACTTTTGATGAATCTCGCAACTTCCGGATGCCAAGACCGCCATCTTCTTTAGGACAACAGAGATCCTCCCATGCCACCTTAGCTTTGTGCGTCTGCGTTGGAGAACCAGACCACAAAAAGCGCTACACATGCTTTCAATTGTATCCAAACAAGCTTTCGGTAGAATAAAAGCTTGACTCCAGAAGTTGACAATACTTGTAATGACTGACCTGATCAACTGTAGCCTCCCCACATAAGACAAATACTTGTTTCTCCAAGATAACATTCTGCCTCTGACCTTGTCTATCAATGGCTGGTAGTCTTGCTTTGTTAAAAGCTTTGGTAGTAAGTGGCATACCCAAATATTTGACTGGCAAACTTCCCACTTTGATCCCCAAACGCACAGCTTCACCCAACAAGGGGTTTATATTCTGACCCGTAGCAAATATGGATGACTTAGAGGCGTTGATATGAAGACCAGAGATTGTTGCAAACTGCTCCATCACCCTCAGAACTCCTCTCATCGAACCAACAGAACCATCAGTGAAAACTAGAATGTCATCGGTGAAGCACAAATGAGTGAGTCTCACTTCTTTACATTGAGGATGATAACCAAACTGATGTTCTTCCGCGGCTTTGTTTAACATCTTAGAGAGGACATTATTCAAGATAACGTAGAGGTATGGTGACAAAGAGCATTCTTGTCAGATACCCCTAGCACTTGTACAGAATCCTTCCAGATTGCCGTTCACAGAGACAGAGAAAGCAGCCGTTGAGATACAGACCTTGATCCAGAGAATAAATTGCAGAGGGAGTCCCATAGCTTGCAAAACAGAAGTAATGAAAGACCATTTAACGGTATCAAAGGCTTTCGAGATGTCAAACTTCACTGTTGATCTGTTGGAGTTGGAGGTTCTATGGTATCCATTTACCAATTCTGAAGCAAGGAGGACATTTTCGAGCAGTAGACGCACCTTAATAAATGCAGTTTGATTAACTTCTATGGCCTCTGGCAAAATTGTCTTGAGCCGACGAGCAAGGACTTTAGAAATGACCTTGTATAGTAAGTTACAACAGGCAATTGGTCGATAATAATTCATGGTCTGCGCTTCCACCAATTTTGGTATGAGGGATAGGATTGTTGCGTTGATACCAGTGGGTAAGAAGCTGAATAAAAAGAAAGATTGCACCGCGATGATAAACTCCTTTCCAACAATTGTCCAAGCAGCAATAAAAAAAATTCCTTAGTAAAACCGTCGGCCCAGAGACCTTATCATTAGGTAAAGCATGCAATGCAGATATAATTTCCTTTTCAGACACCAGAGCTACAAGGCCAGCAGCAGAATCCGACGAGCATCTATAGGTTAACAGTTCCTGCAGCAAGGGGCATGGGTCTTCAACCGTTCCTTGCTCCTTAGTTTGGAGGAATCTCTGAAACTCCAGAACTGCCTCTCTCTTGATATCTGTGAGTTTAGTAAGTTTTGTTCCTGCCTCTGTAACGAGAAAATAGATTGTGTTCCTCGATGATCTAGTCTGCACTGCCCCATGGAAAAAAACTGTATTATGATCCCCTGCTCCAAGCCATCTAATACAGGATTTCTATCAGAAAAACTTCTCCTCAATACTAGCCAGCTTATTCCACCGATCAGACGATGTAGCTGTTGCAGCAACATTTACCGGATTTGGGTCCTGCAGTACCAAGTTTTGGCAGCGACACATCTCCTCAAAAGCTTATTTAGTTCTTGCAGGAAGATCCCCATAATGCGTTTTATTAAGCAAACACATATCATACTTTAAGAGCTTTAATTTAGCATGAAATCTGCTCAAAGCTGTACAGGAGTGATGTATAGGTTGAGTGGAGTCCCAAACTCTCTTCACCGTGGGAAGGAAGTCTTGATGCTCAGTGAGGTAATTGAAGAACCTGAATGGTTTCCTCGCCTCGTTCACTACACCAGAGAGACGCACCACACATCTTGCATGATCTGATATCCCCCTGCCTCAAAACGACAAGATGATCGGAAACGTCCGTAACCAGGGTCCATTTATGAGAGCTCAATCCAGTTTCTTGCCAATAGGGCCTGCTTCCTGATTATTCCACAATGTAAATATCACTCCTGAATGCGTAAGATCAGTTAGAATGCAGTCCCCTACAGCCTCCTGAAACTGCGTCATTCCTATCTGCTTGAACTTGTTAAGCATCCCCTGGAGTGTTCACCAGAAGAAAGAGTCGCATTAAAATCACCAGCCACTATCCAAGGCATGTCTAGGTGGCTGTAAGCAGCCTGAGTTCCCCGCAGTTCCAGCCAAAGACGTCTTCTTTCCACTTCACAATTGGATGCATATATATACCGCTGAACATATGAACTGCTCATGCGTCTCGGGGATCTGAACTGCTCAGGTAATGACCTGTGCACTACTATGAAGCTTAGTGACCACAACCTTGTCAGACCAGCAAAACCAGACGCGCCCTAAAGGATTGAATTCATAGTTTGACATAGCTGTCCAACCAAGTAAAGCCGCTTCCAAAGAATCAGCACAATTACCTTGTTGTACCCTAGTTTCAAACAGACATCCAAACATAAACTTCTCAGCTTGTACCTATCTACGAAGCTCTCTGTGTTTGCGCGGCGAGTTGAACCCCCACATATTCCAGATGAAGAACAAGTCTTTCTTGTGTTGGTCTGATTCTTACCCTTAAGGTCCTTAGCACGAGCTGGGATCTGCTTACTCAACTTAAAACTTGTACCAGTACGGAACCGAGCGGTCTTAGTTGAGTCTTTTGCCTTCAAAGCTACATATTTTGCAACCAGTTCACCCTCTTCAATATCCAAGCCTACATTTTCATCTTCCCCCTTCTCAGCACTAACATCCTCTTCCATCTCATCATTATTTTCCTCCTCCTGCCTTTCTAGAGCTAGTACGCTGAACTTCGAAGGAGAGACTACAACATCACTCTCCTGGTCCTCTCCAACTGAACTCCTCTTCTCAACAATGTCAGATCTACCCACCAAAGCCCACTCTTCCTTCCTCTGCTCAGAACTTACTGAAGTCGATGCATCCCCAACCTCAAACGCTTCCTTTGGATATCACCAACAACATTGCTTCCAAACGTAAGTGGTAACCCCTCAAGTTCGTCTAATAACTCTTGGACCACATTACGCTTCGTACTCTGAAGATCGTTTCTCACTGAACCATCACCATTTATAACCACATCTGAATCCCCCTTATCTACCGCAACCTCCTTACCCTTCTGCATCACTGAGATCTTCTTTGATTGGCAGTTAGAGACTAAATGACCCCATCCATTACAGATGTTACACTTAGGTGGCAACCAGGGATATAAGACCTCAATCATCACCGTCCTTCCATCTCGGTCCAGACAGCTGATTTTCTCCACCAGAGGTTTATTAAGATCCACCTCTACGAGAACACGAGCTGCATCCAACCTGGTACACTTCTTTGTGTGCGGATGTAACTTAACAAAATTTCCTGCTGCTCGACTTAAACATTTCAGAGCCTTATGAGAGAACAAAAGACTCGGTACACCCTTAAGATCAATCCAAATCGGCATGGCAGAGAGGTCCGGGGGATCAAGAGCAGTTTCTGGAGACCACTCGTTAACCACCAATGGGATGTCTGCAATATGCCAATAACGCCTCTGAGTCACTCTTGCACGCATCTGAGGGTTCTCAATCCGGAACAAGACTGTTGTCTTATCAAGAAACTGCACGTCGATTTTGCTTCCCATCTTCGGAGAAGACCAGATCCGATTCACTGTAGTATGGATGGAACCAACATGGGGTGTGTCTCCAATGAAGTAACCAACCACGTAGCACCTCCATAGTGGGTTAGGTTCTACAAGAATCTCGTCGGGTATCTGAATCGAGACTACGTCGTCAACAGCTTCGGAGGGAGGAAGCGGTTCCCCCACTGGTGTTTTCTGCCAAGGAGATCCCGATCCGGGGAGAGGGGGTTTCTCCGCAGTCGAAACCACCACGCCTTGGTCCGTCGTCTCAGACAGGGGAGAGTCGCCGTTCTTGTCGCCTTCGCCATCGCCTAGGTCAGCCGCCATTCTTAGATATTTAATTCGGACTGAGCATTTTATCCGTTAAATTTGATTCGATTCTTTATTCGTTTCGATTCGATCCGAAAAATTCGGATATCTGTACGCCTCCGAAGTAAAGTAAACATTAAAAATCAATATCCATTAAAAGCGAAGCAAATCACAAATACTAAAAAAAATTAGAGGCGGATATCTGATATGCTCCGGCTTATATACATATAGATGTATATCTATAACTAAATATAGAGTTTTAAATGCATAATCTTATACAATTATAATTTAACATATAATTTAAGAGAAAGTATAAAATCTTTAACGAAAACTACAATTTTTCTAAAAATATTTGTTTTATAAGATTTTTTTATTAATTTTAAAAATTCATAAAACACATAGTTTCATTAATTTTTAGTTTATCTTTTGTATTATGTAAATTTTATTTTAAGAAAAAACAAATTTGTGTAATGTTTGGTAGATTTACTTGTATTGTACAAAGTGGATAAAATATCCGTAAACATCCGTGAATATTCGCAAATACCTATAAATTTTTTGAATATCCGTATTTTTTCGAATCAAAGCAAATCGAAAAATCAGATATCCGTGAAGTACGAAGCAAATCATATATACTAAAAAATATGTTACTATCCGATCCGTGCCCACCCCTAATTGTTATACTTTTAGACCTTTAGATAGTTTATTTGGTCACGTGACTGGATGCATAGAGGATTAGTTACATTTTACTGCCGATAGTAGTAAATTTATGCATTGGGATTAGTGTAAACTGGTTTCATGTAATCTAGTTCAATAATTAACAAAAACACGTCCAATTTCTTTGTATCCTTTGTAAAGTTTTGTGAATTTTTTCAAAGATAAAAAATAAGAAATACAAAGATTATTTTTAAATATATGCTAAATATCTTTTTGATAACTGATACGACTTTATCTTTATTTTCTCTTAAATTGTAGTAGCACGTATGTATATCATCAGTAGGGACAGAAAATGACAATCTTTCAACTCTACTGAAATAATTCACGTTCTCATGATAAAAATTTAAACAAGTATGAACATAATCAGGTCATCTCGATGAGTCGTGGACCAAAACTCATAAATTTCTATGTTGGAAAGGTTCGTCCCATCTCTTTCCAAGTGGAATCAGAACTACAGAATCCTAGAAAACAAAACATATGAAGAGTCCTAAAAAGCCTTTCATTCACTTGGTAGACCATATTTGTTGGCATTGTTGCATTTGACTTGATCATTTTTTGGTGTTTGGACCAAATAGATGAGACCTTGTTACGGAGTATGACTCATCGAAGATATATATGGTACTTGCACAACACAAGATTGTGCGAAGAAATGTCTATATATCTTTTTTGCCAACGTTGTGAATTTCATATAAAATATGAGAAGCGTTTGTAAACTTTACGAAAATTTAAAACTAGATGGGCTCACCTTGGCAAAAATAATAAAACAAGGTGAAGCCCTTAGAAAACAAGGTGGTGCATATATCTGTAGATGTGATTCATACATTAACTAATTATTAATGCATGACAAATCAAACATTCGGGGTAGAAGAACAATCAATGCTTTGTGTATCTTTGTTTGAGCGGCGCATACAAGTTTTGTAGCTTTTGCTAGACATGGAGAATTACGAGAACCAAGACTACATATAAAATGCTGATTATGAAAGATCTGGTAGTTTGTGTGTGTGTTTTCTGTATGAAGATTGTGATCATGGTTTGTACTCATATTCGTAGAAACCACTGGAATAAGACGATGTACACGTGTGCCAGAGCTATCTATATTGCGGGATGACACAGTTAAAATTTATATCAATTGAAAACTTACCTTACCTTAAAGATAATTTGCTTATGAAAAGGTATATGTAATTTTTAATAGACATCCCATCCTTTCTTGCTGATTCCGGTGACCGCTCGCGAGATCTGCTCCGGCGTCGTCCGGCGCGTTCGCGCGCGTCCGGCCGCCGGAGGTTTCCCTCCTCCTTGCTCTGTTTTCCACTTTGCTTCCCGGTCACTCCCCTCCGCTGTTGCTTTGTTTCGGGCTCTGGTCAAGCGTCTCTTGCTGATTCCGGTGACCGCTCGCGAGATCTGCTCCGGCGTCGTCCGGCGCGTTCGCGCGCGTCCGGCCGCCGGAGGTTTCCCTCCTCCTTGCTCTGTTTTCCACTTTGCTTCCCGGTCACTCCCCTCCGCTGTTGCTTTGTTTCGGGCTCTGGTCAAGCGTCTCTTGCTGATTCCGGTGACCGCTCGCGAGATCTGCTCCGGCGTCGTCCGGCGCGTTCGCGCGCTCTTTCTACTGGTGTTAGTAGTTGATGAGGTCTCGCTAGGTAAGTTCATCTTCGAGTGCATGGTTGAGCATTTCTTGCTGAAGCTTGGTTTTCACTCTTCTGCCTTTTGTCTCCTTTTTTTTGGTTATATATTAGCTTTAAGAGTGTGTGTTATGTTTATCTTTTAGCTCCGGGTGGTATTTGTTACCTCGCCGGCTCTTGGCTTCGGGTGGTACTTGTTATCTCGCCGACTTTTGGCTTCAGACATTGTCGTAATTGTATGCGTGTAACCGAATGTTTGATATAATCTTAATCTACTAGATGACAAAAAAAGAAAAGGTATATGTAAAACAGTAGAAGCAAAAGAGTAATATTTAGTTTACAGGTTTATGAATAAGACAGTGGATTCAGTCTTTTCTTCTGAATATAGTTCCACTGTGAAAGAATTTTAACTGATCTTTTCTGCTGAGTAATTTCAATCCGAGAGCCTTCTTATTTTGTTTTTCTTTCATTTTTGTTGCAAACTGAATATTTACTTTGGTACCATCTTTTTATTTCAACAATTGTTTTTCTTTCATTTTTGTTGCAAACGGAATATTTACTTTGGTACAATCTTTTTATTTCAACAATAGTGATTTCGTATCCCTTATATATATATTAAAAAGAATCATTCGCAATAAATGTATTCACACACACATTGACACGTATCAGTCTCATAATCATTTCAACTTTAGATTGATTACGTGTCATTCTCACAGTCATTTAATAATTAATGTGTTTACACACTAATTTTCTTAACTCTATCGCAAAATATTTAATGTGTCACACACTAGTTTTTTTAATCATTTCATTTTTAGTTTTTGTATTTTTAACCTCTGTATTAGTGAATTGAAGTTCTCTTCGGGCAAGTACTGAATAATATCATTACTGAAACAATTAAATTACAAAATCATTAAGATTCACGTCAACTAAAATGCCGGAATGAGAATGTTTTTAGAAATTGATAGTTTCGTATATTGCTGGACTTGGTCATGGTTGAGGTTTATGCACACGAAAGCAACAAACAATTGTCATTGGTTATGAATTAAGAAAACTGAGGTGAAAGCGCCACACACAAAGTTGAATCTTTAGTTGAGCCAAGTATTATTTTTTTTATAGAGTTTTCATATCAAATCAAGAACTAGAAACATAATCAGATTGTTAGAAAAAAAAAACAGAAATCATAAAAAGCTTTTAAAAAAAGAAAACTCGCAAAATCAATTGAAAAACATAATTCATATACCGAGTGAAGAGATCACATTATTTTTGACACAACTCTAACCCATTTCACTTGATTCTATCGTGTTTATAACATATTTACCAAGAACTTTCATAAGAAAGTATACGTTATTGGTTATAGACTACGTCGATTTTTAACGTGTCCAACAATATTGACACGACGCGTAACCATTTTTATTGGTGTTCTTAAAATATGGTCCAATAATTATGTATTTAAAATAAGCCTAACATATTAGTTTTACATTGATTTATTTTCTTTATATTTATAGAAGAAAATAAGTCAGGGTAAAATATTTGGATCCGAAGAACCGAACCGAACTTGATTTGAAAGTAATACTAAACACAAATTAAAACTGATTAAGTACTGAAATGGATCTAAAATTTTAATATCAGAATAAATATACCCGAATCCGCTCCAAACTAAAATATTTTGGATACCGAAAATATCTAAAACACAATTATATACTTAAATATATTAGTTTTTTAAAATTTTATATTTATTAGATATTCATTAACATGTAAATATCTAAAATAACAAAATATGTTCAAAATACTGAAAATATTTTATTTTCTCCATCTAAATACTTAAATTGAACTATTTTTATGTAAATTTAAATATTTAGTCTTAAATTATTCAAATTTTTATGTTTTACATTATTTTTATTTTTCGGATTTTGAGGATTAAGTATATTTGAATTTTTGTTAAAAAATTACATAATTAAAATAGGTACGCGAACTCGAACCCGAACCGAAATGATTCGAACCAAATTCAAACCGACATTTGTAAATATCTAATCATATTTAAATTTCTAACTCTAAAAATCAAAATCCGAATAAATCAACTGAATCTAACTGATATCTGAATGTTTATCCTTGAATATTGTAATAAGATATCGTAAAATAAATAATCTAACCACTTATTTTATTCTGCACTGCGCACACTAATACCAAGGAATATCGTAATACGCAATATCGCGACTAAGTTTGAACTTTGAAAGTTAGAGAAATACTTATTTCTTTCTGAACCAAATGAATAGACTTGAATTAAAAAATTTGCGTAAAGTAATTAAAGTCGAACCCTTCAACTAATTCATTGGCCTATGAGTCAAACTTAAGACTTGTCCGTTGGAAAATCCGAAACGATGAAGTTACCAAAAAGGTAAAGCGAACACGATCGTTCAGACAGTGGTCAAATCAAATTTAGGGTGTTAATTGTAAATTACAGTAACGTCGTCGCCCCATTGGCCATTAAAACGTAGCCATCTGTTTAATTTTGTAATTTTCTGACATTGGTCAGTGGGAATAGAAACTGTGAAGAGGAATGGAATAGAAACTCGGATTCTGAGAATCGTTTTTAATTTTGTTAGTATAATCTTAATTAGAAACCTGAAGGCAATTATTTTAGTGCGTACGACTGAATTTAATTTCGAATTTTTTGTAGTGGCAGCTGAACAAAAATTAGGTTCACCTTACGGATGAAATTTAAATTCACCTTGAAGGTGAATCATTAAATTCATCTCTCCTTTTATTACCAATCAAAATACAACATAGATTAATAATAAAATACATTATTTTTAAAAAAAAATTCAAAAAAATTAATGAAACTCATTTTAATGACTCTAACGCCACTAACTAAACCCTAAATCTTAAATTCTGAACCCTAAACTTTAAATCTAAATCTTAAACCCTAAATTCTAGACCCAAACTCTAAACCTAAACACAAACCCTATATCTTAAACCCAAATCCTAAACTCTAAACCGAAACCGTAAATTCTAAACCCAAACCCTACACCTTAAACTCAAACCCTAGATCCTAAACCCAAACCTAGACTCTAAACCCAAATCTTAAACTCTAAAGAAACAACATCAACATTAACTCAAACCTTTAGAATATAGGATTTGGGTTCAGGGTTTACGATTTGAGTTTATGATGTAGGGATTAGGTTTTGATATATGGTTTGAGTTTAGAGTCTATGATTTGGGTTTGGGATATAGGGTTTGGGTTTACGGTTTACGGTTTGGGTTTAGGATTTAGAATTTGGGTTTAGGATATATGATTTGGGTTTAAGGTTTACGGTTTGGGTTTAGGGTTTAGGATTTAAGATTTAGATTTAGGGTTTAGTTAGTGGCTTTAGTATCATTAAAATTGATGTTATTTTTTTTAATTATTTTGAGATTTTTTTAAATAAAATTAATTTATTTTATTATTAATCTATGTAACATTTTAATTGGTAATAAAAAGATACGTGAATTTAAATTTTCACCCCAAAGTCTTGTTTGTGGCAGCTGGCCTCGATCGACCCTTGTTTCCTTTATTAATTAGAAGACTTCAAACCGAAGCTACACTATTAGACTCCAGTGGTCTTTAATAATTTCTTGTCTTCATTCATATATAGTAAGTACATGCATTCAAACACAAATGACTACACACAATTGAGGCAACGAAAAATACAAAAATACAAAAATTTCATGCACATCCTTGTCTGTCTATGCTGCATGCACACTGTGTACAGTACACGTTGTGTATATATGCGTACATGCTATACTGATCATTCTTGAAGTAATGAAATGTAGAAATACAGATAATATACGTAAATATGTAGAAATACAGATGATATATAGTATAGTACGTTTTTATTTTATATATTTTCGTGTGCTTGTCCTAGTGTTTATAACCTTTTTCCCTGAGCTCAATTTTTTTAAAAAAATTGTCTTCTAAAGTAAAACGAAGCCTTCAAACAAATTTTCTTGGGACATTAATTCAAAAAAAAAATAATTTTACTACTAAAAATCTCAGCTGAAATGGCGGCTGATCCTTCGGGTTCAGACCCCTCGCAAGGAAGCATATATTGATTCCAACTTAAGATAAACCACTTCACTTCTCTTCCACCTCTTTCAACCAGACTCAATCTTTTTCCACTTAGGGTTTCTTTCTAAACTCCTTTTATTTTAGGGTTTTAGGGAAAATGGGAGAGAGAAACGTTGATGGTGATCAGAAAATGGAGGAAGTATTGTTGCCCGGATTTAGGTTTCATCCAACCGACGAAGAGCTTGTAAGCTTCTACCTCAAGCGGAAGGTTCAACACCATCCTCTCTCCATTGAACTCATAAGACAACTCGATATCTACAAATACGACCCCTGGGATCTTCCAAGTATATATAATTTTTCATACTTTATATCTCATATTCGTTGCTTACAAATAATATAAGTAACTGATGTCTAACCAAATATGTTTGTTATTGTTGCTGTTTTGAATTAATATATTAGGGTTTGCAATGACGGGTGAAAAGGAATGGTATTTTTACTGTCCGAGGGACAGGAAGTATAGGAATAGCTCGAGGCCGAACCGAGTGACTGGAGCTGGTTTCTGGAAAGCCACGGGAACAGACAGGCCGATATACTCGTCGGAAGGAAACAAATGCATAGGTCTAAAGAAGTCACTGGTGTTCTACCAAGGAAGAGCTGCGAAAGGAGTTAAGACTGATTGGATGATGCATGAGTTTCGTTTGCCTTCTATCTCGGAGCCAACTCCTTCTTCTAAGAGGTTCTTCGATTCGCCTGTCTCTCCAAACGTAAGTTCGGGTTAATTCAATGATTTGTCTAGATTTAATTTATTTGGAAATAGAAACATATATGGTTAAAAAGTTATGCGGACGGCTATACGTACAAATTTAATTATTAAGATCGAAGATCTGGTTAGAAGGTTTTGAGGATAATTGTTATGTGTAAATAATGTATATCTTGAATTTGGTGCATTTTTCGCAAAGTAGCTAGTGAGTTGAACTATATATCTCTCTTTAACATTAATAAAGCAAATATATTTTTCAAGATTGTTTATTGACAAATACTAGAGATGTGAATATATGGATTTTATATTTTAGGGACTCGTTTCTTTTTTTTTCCCCTACCTTTTCCCCTTTGATTGTAAGCTTAAACTATTGTGTGTTTTCCGTGTCTACTATAATCTATTTCTAATAACAATAAGGTTTTTATGAAACATTTTCTTAAAATTACAACTCATATGCAAATAATCAAAAGTATCTTATAATTTATGATAAATATGAAAAAGCCAGCTAAGCTCATTAAATAAATAGACTGTGGATGCTTATGCCTTAAATACTACTAGACTTTGACCCGCGCGTCCGCGCGGATTTATTTTCGTTTTGTAATTTTAAATATTTATAAATGTTTAATTATTTTTCACAATTTATATATGTGTGACCTTGTTCATTTAGTATCAAATTTTGATAGTGTAAGCTAATGTTACATACATTACTTCTTATTCGGTATATCATCCGCATGGATCATATATATATTATATTTTTTTGTATTTATATTAGTATGGTTTTTCCAAAACCAAAGACTTTTTGGTAAATAATTTAATATTAGATTTTTGCAAATGAATATGTATGATAGCTAGATAGATGAGAAAAACTACATTTTAATATTTATACTATACCACTTATTCTACAAAAAACAAATATAACATGAATATATATATGTATAACATATTTATATTATCTATTTAAATTGTTTTATGATAATAAAAAAACATAGTAACCAAGCACAATGAAAATCACCTTAATAAAATAACGGGCCGTAACTTTCTTAGATCAATAACCGATTTTAACACCCTACAACATGTGGTTTTGTCATTACTTATAGATCAATAGTATGTGAAAGAAAAAAAAAATTGCAAAATGCTTATAGTTTTCATTGGCGAGAACCATATCAAGAGTCTCTCTTGATTTGATAAAAAAAAAAAAAGAGTCTCTCTTGTTTTGTTTCTGGGAATGCAGTAGTTTGACTTGAGATCACCATCAAGTTTTAAATGGTTTGACGTTCGAGAAGTATAAAACGTGAAGTGGGAAACAATTTTTACGTTACTTTTTCGGAATATGAATAGGTTATCGTTCTAGGAATGGTATACTGTATATATATATATTGTTAGTGCAGGAAATAAGAGAGAAGAAATCTAAACTAAATATTTGAAAGCTTGATTTGCAAGTTGTAGAATAAGAATAAACTTTACATATAAGATTATACTAAAGCGTGATTTAAAAGTTTGAAATCTTTGTGGTTAATATGATAGCTATGATTTAGGTTGTTGTTAAGGCAAGATATTAAGACGGTGAATATATAGGAATATTATGTGTACATATTTACATTTTGACTAAAATAAATAGAATGATTTGCAAGATTTACAATAGTAATATCATAAATATCTGTAAACACTTTATAACATAGAATATACCAACTGTGATTTGCAAGTTGATATATTTTTTTGGCATCGATTTGCAAGTTGATATCTTCTTTGTTAATATAAGTTATTTGATAGAATTTTAAAATTTCAATTTTAAATATTATCCGGTTTACTGATACTTTAGATCAAACCGTGTTATATAAGTTATTAAACCGAGCTTTGTTGTAAGGTTCAAACAACGATAATAGTCCCACAAATCTAATGTAATGGGCTTTTAATGTTCATGGTTAAATTCGTGTAAGCTTTTTAGTTAGACTAAAAGTATAGAGATAAGGTCAGTGGCATTTTTTTGTAATTATTGAAGAAAACTTATGGATAAGTACTATTTGTACTTCAGTTTTAATAGTTTAGATGACTCTTATTGTTAATATAGTTTATGCAACACGATGTTTGTTACTAATACAAAATTTATATGGATCACTACAGGACTCGTGGGCTATATGCAGAATCTTCAAAAAGTCAAACACAACGACCCTAAAAGCTCTCTCTCACTCCTTTGTTTCCTCGTTACCATCAGACACAAGCATCGACACAATGTCCAACCAAAAGCCATCAAACACATCACACTTTTCTTCAGACCTCAAAACTAGCTCTCACTTCCAGTTTCACCATGAGAACACGAACAAAATTCCCAAAACTAGTAGTAGTACAACTCCTCTTGCTGCCTCTATAAGTCCATTCTCTTACTTGGATTTCACTTCCTACGAGCCCACCAACGATTTCAATCCGGTTTCATGTTTAGACCAACAATACCTCACAAATCTCTTTCTTGCTCCACAAGAAATACAAGCTCAGTTTCCAAGGCTCGCCTCGTCTAATGAATTCCCCTCGTTTCTCCTAAACATGCCATCATCATATTCGAGCTTCTTGGGAGAATGCACCGGCAAGATCGACCTCAGTGCGGTGTTGGCCCAAGAGCAGTGTCCTGATCTTGTAAGCCTACCACAAGAGTATCAAGAAAAGGGACTCGAAGGAAATGGGGAAATGAGGAACATGCATAGTTTCAATGAAGATCTTCATAGTCACTGTGCCACACTCAGGTTTGGTGATATTGCTTCAACAGTTGAAGAGAAACATCCTCACCATTATGAAGACGTGAAACATAACATGACATTGTTGGAGAGTTATTATTCTTCTTTGTCATCCGTTAATGGAGATTTGCCAGCTTGTTTCTCCACAACTTGATGGATTTGGATAGATTTTCATGTCTTTGTCTTCTTGGTTTTGTTTTTGTAAGCCAGGTTGTACCTCTTGTAGGCTCTCTTTCACTAATGCAAGGAAAATTCATTTATGCTTCGTTGACTGTTTGCACAAGTCAGTTTAGGCTAGCTTGACTTGAGTGAAGATGCCATAGACTAAACCAACCTAAATTAAAGAGAGAAACCATTAAAAAACATTTTAGTTTGATTGCAGTGCCAGAAAGAAAATATTTTCTAGAGCTGATAAAGTCAGAAGTACCACCATAATATACGAGATTGTCACTGAAATATTCAAAAAGGTTTTTAGAATATAGTTATAGAATGAAGTTAAGAAATTCAAGTGCGAGTAAAATTTCTATTTCATTTTTCAATATGTTAAGCTTGTCAATAGGTTATGTACACTCCAGTGATCTAATTTATATATGTGAAACACTTTACAAAGACTAAGTAACTCAAAATGTCAGCAGCATTCACGAAAATTTCACCATTCCTTATTTTGTGTGCTCATAACTTCACTAGCTGTATAGGAACGTTGGGTAGTAAATTTCATGAGTTGATGAACTTAATTTTGACCTGATCGAACCTCAACATTTCACCGTGTAAAAATGTATGTAATCCAAGGCCAAAAACAACGAGGAAGAAGAAAAAAACATAAAACGCTTAAGCTACACGAGAATCAAAGTCCAGAGAACCAGAGTAGATTAAAAAAAAAAAAAGGAGTAGATTCACATACGTATTACACTCTGAAAAGATGGGTGATTGTTGTTTACACATCATGCATCGAAAGGAGACGTGGAGTCTCGACGATGCGGTGTTGGTTCGATTTGGTGGCGTAGTTGTTAGACAAGACGCTACACCATTTTCGCAGGCTTTTCTCCTTAGGGCTTTTACGACGGAGACTATAAGAGCTTTTAAAGCCCAATTATATGGGCTTTGGTGTTATAATTACTATCAAGCCCAAACAAATATAGTCAGTTCATGTTTTTCTTTCTTCATCAATAAACCAATTCTATTTACTGTACGGATTTTCTGACTCAAAAGGTGAATATTTAGTTTAATGTTTGCTGTTTGCTGACTCAAATACATAACATCTTTTGAAAATAATAATTACAAAAAAATGATGTAAATGTTTACTAAATATTCACCGTTTAAGTCAGAAAATCTGTTCATATAATATTTTGTTAACGTCATGTGTTTATATTAATTTCATATTGGTTTAAATTTATACTGCCTCCGTTTCCGAAAGTAAGATGTTTTAGATTTTTTAGTTGTTCCACAAAGATAGATTTTCTATAAGGTACTTTTTAATACTTTTAAGAAACATTAAATAAAAATATTTGAATTGACTAAATTTCATTGGTGAAAAATTATTGGAAAGTGTATAATAAAGTAAAAGAAAAATTAAATTATAAAAATTTATTGAATTCTTAATAAGCGTGAACATTTTAGAAAATTTTACTTTCGGGAACAGAGGGAGTAAGAAATAACTACAAAATGATTGAAAACTCTAAAACATATACTCCCTCCGTTTTGAATTAGACGTCGTTTTAGAACAAAATTTTTGTTTCAAAATTAGTGTCGTTTTATGATTTCAATGCAAAATTTATTGACTTTTTATTCTAATCTATTTTTCTATTGGTTGAAATCTGGTTAGATGTATTGATAATGATGTTTTTATCTAGTAAATAGATAAACTTAAATGTTTTATTAATCTGTGTGTCGAAGTCTAGAACGACAAGTAAAATGAAACGGATGGAGTATATTTTTGAAACATTAAAACGACATTTAATCCAAAGTTAAATGTTTTGAGAACACACGTATTGTATTCTTGACATTCTTTTGGTTGGGCGTTATTCTGTTTGTTGTGCTTTTCATTTTTCGTCATTTTAATACTCTCGTTGTGAATCTGAGTTCGTGAAAACATCATATTTTCTTGTGTTTATATCGTCAATGTGGTCTAAGTTTTTGGAGATACCAGATTCTTCTTTCTATTACTTTTTTTTGCAAATTTGAACATCGGCGACGTAAAAAGATACCAGATTTTAGATTGATCTTTGTACAATCTATCCTTCATTAATATGAATTTTACAGTTTAGCTAAAAAAAACTTTGGCAACGTAAACATATGACAAGGATTCAATACACCACACATTAAGTGAGGGATAGTGGCCAATTGTCTTTTTGGTTAAGTATTAAAATTATTTTCCCACGAATTTGACATTGCACTATATATTGGGATATTGTTGTAGACAATAACATTATTATTTTCAGTCTAAAAAATAACCTTTTTAGAATGTAACATTGGTGTAGTTATAATAAAACTAAGAAAAATATAATTGAGGGAGATGGAGGATAGCGGGCATGACATGCAGTCCCGGCTCTTGACCATGGAGAGAGGGGCGGTTGCCCTGGATCTATGAGTTCACAAAATTTTTTAAAGTTATTTTACTGATTATAATTTCAGTTGATAAAAAATTATATTTCAAACTGTTAAAGGACTAAATACTTGGGGAAATTATGATAAATGATTTATAATTAATTAAAAACTTACTCACATACAACAACAACACACAACCCTAAAAAAGTCTGAACTTTTAGACATTTTCCAAATTTCCCGAATAAATTTCATTTAAAGAAATGCAATGAAGAAAAGTTAAAAAATGTTTATATACAGTTCATACTAAATGTTTCGTTCAAAGCTATTAAATCGTTTAAAATGGCCCCTGATGAAATGATGCTTTGCCTTTGGTTGTCGTTTTTCCTTTTATTCATATAGACCCCGAAAAGAATATAATAAAAAGTAAGCATTTTATGTTTAATTTGGCTCAACTTTAATCAATCAAGCATAATCAGATTGTCTTAATCATGACTTGTTGTTATCATCCACTCTTTTGTATATACCCACCAGATATACCTTCATAACAACACAACAATGTTGGAAGAAGAAATTATTATATAATTGTCCGGGTTCAGTTACACTTTCTCTGTTTCCGAAAGTAAGATGTTTTAAATTTTTTATTTGTTCAACAAAGATAGATTTTCTATATGTTTTTTTTACAGCAAACATTTACAGACTCATGTTAACTCTGTAAACTAAATCGGTAACTCCGCATCCATGTGAACTACGAATGACAGTTATTTCCTAACACTGCGTGCTAAGCTATCCACCTGTAGGTTCTCCGTATGGGGTACATGAACGATGTCTAAGTTGAGGAAACTTCTTTTTAAGAGCTTAATGTCTTCCAGATAACGTTCAAATGCTGGCTCTTCTGGTTCCGAAACTATCTTCACCAATTGAGAACAATCCGTTGCAAACGTTACCTGAAACTGTCTTAAATTCTTCATACATTTCATTTCCTAAATTAATGCCTCCACCTCCGAATGAAGGGGTGAGAGACATGCCCTTACATTCATCGCCCCTAATAAACCATCAAAACCCGGTAAAGTGCTATACCAGCATTGCCCTGAAACTAAATCCTTATCTTTCGATGATACATCTATGAAACACCATCGTCCTGGCGTCGCTAGTGTGGGACTGGTCTGTACCTGATGCCCCCTCATTGGGTCATTTACTACCTATGCCTCAGCCCAAAGTAATGACTCCAATTATGCTATTTTAAGTGTTTCCCTCGGATCAATATCCAGATCACTAAAAACTTTGTTATTCCGGCATTTACATATATACCATAATATCAATGCAAATTGGTGATCATCCATCTTTGGATTGACTCTCCAAAAAAGATGATCCATATTAGCGAAAAAAGAACTGATAGGAAAAATATTGGGATGCGATGGTATCTTAGATAATGCCTACACTTGACGTGCTGGAGGACATTCAAAAACACATGGTTTATTGATTCCTCCAGATCTCCGCATCGAGCACTACATATATCCCCTTGTATCCCTCTTCCTTTTAGATTTTTCATTACCGCAATGCATCCTGAAAGGAGTTGCCATAAGAAATGCTTTATCTTCCGGAAGGGGGGGGGGGGGGGCACCGCACTTTCCAGCAGAAAGTTTTTAGTGTATCCACTGTGGGACCATAAAATTCTGATGGTTTTTCCTTGTCAGGATATATCCGTTCCACTTGATAACCTGATTGGGCCGAGTATTTCCCATTGTTAGTAAAATGTCATCCATTCCTATCCTCCATCGGATCTCTACTTAATGGAATAATTTCAATAATTTTTACATCATGAGGATCCACCAAAGCCCTGATTGCCTGTAAATTCCAAGTTCAGGATTCCAGATTAATGAGGGAATCCACTGTGAGGTCCGGATAACTGTTTTGAAGGTTTTTGTTTGCTGGTCTCGGGTGAGTGGCTGGGAACCAAGGATCATTCCATACTGAGATAGATGAACATGTTCCCACCCTTTTAATTAGTCCTTTACAAACCAAAGATCTAGCCGAAATAATACTCTTCCAGCCACATGACTGGGAGTATGAGCGGATCGGTTCCAGGGGTGTAGCATTCATGTAGTACCGTCCTTTGAAGACTCTTGAAAAAAGAGTATTTGGCTTCTCAATCAGCCTCCACGATTGCTTTCCAAGCATAGTCGTATTAAAGTCAATAAGATCCTTAAAGTCTAGTCCACCATTATCTTTAGGCACACATAATTTATCTTATGATTTCCAATGCATGTCTTTTGTACTTCCTCCTGGACTCCACCAAAACTGAGCTACTGCACTCGTTAACTTTTTTACTGTAGTCTTCGGTAACCGATAAACAGACATAACATGGTTTGGCAGGACCGTAACCACCGATTTAATAATTACCTATTTCCCTCCTTTAGTAAAAAATCTAAAAGTCCATCCTTTAACACTATTATTCAAACGGTCTTGTACAAAACCAAACACTTGTACCTTAGATCCTCCAAGGCTTTCTGGTAAACCTAAGTAAGATCCCATGCCTCCTATATTCTGAATTCCCAAAATATCTCTTAATTCTTGACGACTAGCTTCTTTAATCCTATGTCCAAATTGAATTGAAGATTTCTGAAAATTAATTTGTTGTCCTGAGACATCCTAATATTCCTTTAAAATCCTGAGAATGGTTTGACACTCCTCCTTATTTGCCTTACAAAAGAAAAGACTATCATCTGCAAATAGCAAATGAGAGATTGTTGGACAAGCTCTTGCTACCTTTAGACCAGTTAATTGTTTCTCACTCTCCGTCTTCTTAATATTCGCGATTAATACCTCAGTGCACATAATAAATAAATACGGAGATAAAGGATCCCCTTGCCGTAAGCCCTGCTGTGGAGTGATAAGACCTCGTGGCTGACCATTGAGAAGTACCCTATATTGAACCGAAGAAATACATTCCAACATTAAGTTGATCCAACGAGGATCAAATCCTATTTTGTGAAGAAGAGCCTCAATAAAGCTCCACTCTATCATATCATACGCTTTGCTCATATCCGTTTTGATTGCCATAAACTTGTTTTGACAAGATTTATTGGTCCTCAGTCCATGAAACATTTCCTGCGATATAAGAATATCATCTGATATTAACATGCCCGCTACAAATGTCGATTGTGTCTTCGAAATTAGTCGTGGTAGACAAATTTTCAATCTTTGACACGAAAATTTCGAGATAATCTTGTAACTAACATTACATAAACTTATCGGCCTTAGTTCCATCATCCGTATGGGTCTTTCTATTTTCGGAATCATACAGATATTAGTAAAAGTTAAATGTGGATCCATATTTCATGTAAATAGAAAATTATTCACCATCTCCACCACATCCTTCTAAATAACATGCCAGGAATGCTGAAAAAAAAAAGAGCTGTCATCCTATTCGGACCTGGCGCTTTCTCCGGGTGCATCATGAATAAAGCTTGCCGGACCTCTTCCTCCGTTGCCATTCTCAATAAAATTTGATTCATTTGGAGGAAATAGATGGAACTATCTCTTCCAAAAAACTATCAAATTCCGTTGGATCCATGGTCCTAAACAAACCTTCAAAATAATCGGCCACCACCTGCTCAACTCCGTTCTCTTCGGTTATCCAATTACCCATTTCATCATGGAGTCTCACTATTTTATTACGAACCCTACATTGCTTTGTCAAGGCATGGTAAAACTTAGTATTAAGATCTCCAGATGAGTGCCACATATTCCGGCTTTTCTGATGCCAATATTCTTCCTCATCCTTATAAGCTTCTTGTAGCTTCCTGGAAACCTCAAGAATCTCCTCTTGTGATCTATTATTATCCATTTGAACTTCTTCCGGTGCCTGTTGAAGATCTTTAATTTTGTCATTCCCATATGGTTGATTATCTTTTTGCCATGAAGATATTTCATGACAAAAATTATTAATTTTTGTAACAAAATCCACTATTTGTCCTCCCGGACTTTCCGTCCAGCCTGCCACAATTGATTCCATAAGACCCTCTTGTCCAATCCATCTCTTATCAAACCTGAACTGTCCTCTTTTTTTTTCTTGATAAATTATCCTCCAAAAAAGCAACCAGTGGGCGATGATCAGAACCCACCATCTTCAAGTATTCTGTGTAAGAGCATGGGAAAAGCGTATGCCATTCCTCATTTGCCAAGGCCCGATCCAATCGACATCTGACCATCACTGCTCTTTTTCCTTTGCCCCTCCTTCCTTGCCAAGACAGTGTATTACCTCAAGCCGGGAATTCTAATAGTCCACTATTCCTTATCATGTTGTTAAAAGGAATGAAGGAAGTTGTACATTGTAGGGGACCTCAATCCTTTTCATGATTCCCAGTGATTTCATTTAGATCTCCAATAATAAACCAAGGTTTCGATCGTGATAATCCAAATCGAGTCAGTCTCTCCCAAACATATTCTCTTAGCTCTTGTTTTCCTTTGGCCACCGCCTCAATATCTATCATTCTGTTGATAGAATATAAAATTTTAACTTGATATTCATTGTTATAAAAAAGAGCTAAACCACCATTCCTTCCATTTGAATCCACAGTAACCAAACTATCATATCCAAAATGAGATTGAAACCCTTGTACGAATTCAAATTCCTGTTTCGTTTCAGATAAAAATAAAAAAGCTGGCTTATGTTTGTGCCATATTTCCCGGAGATAACTTATGGTCCAATGACTTCCTTGTTCTCTACAATTCCAGCTTAATGTTTTTATATATAACAATATTTGTATTGCTCCATCAAACCAGAAAATACAGGTTTAATAATACCCGATAATATTTAATATCAAGTCCCCACTGCCACCATATCATAACTGCATCCAAATATTCGTCAAATCCATGTAAAACAAGCTCACACCATTCTATATCAGCTGTAGGATGATAACTATTGTACCACTTTTTTCCAAATAGGCGCCGGTCTCGAATCAAGACCATCATGATCATCCATTTAATTAGCAAAGCCAAATTGAAATTATGTTCCAATAACAATAATCTCCAATACCCCCGAAAATGGCCAAAGAAAAACCATATTACCAATAAAATAACACCTGACGAATCATAATCTAATACCATACAGAAATAACTTGTTATTAACTCCGGATTAAAATTTGCTAATTCCAAGATCGAGTTGTGTCCCCATATTAATACTCCAAAAACATCATAAAATACCAGATTCAAAGTGCGTTCCACAAACCATACCAACACCGAAGTCTCTGCGTAAACTCTAAAGAAACTATATGTTTAAAGTACTTTTTTAAACATATAGTACTTTTTTATATTTTTAAGAAACATTAAATAAAAATATTTGAATTGATTAAATTTTATTGGTGAAAAGTTATTGGAAAGTATATAATAAAGTAAAAGAAAAATAAAATTATAAACATTTATTGAATTTTTAATAAGCGTGAACACTTTAGAAAATCTTACTTTCGGGAATAAATGGAGAATAATATACGTAAATCATATAAATTTATGCATATACAACAAAACGTAACTTATGACCTTGATCACTCTGCCGACTTTGTAAACATTATTTCTGTCTTTTTTTATTTAGTAAGTCTTACTATATTATATTACACAAAATGATTCTTTTTATAAAATATTAATACGTATAATATCTTAGTATCGAAACATATAGCATGAATCAGTTTTATCATATAAATAATTCGATTTACAGATATTGAAGCTGCTAGTTCTACTAGTAAAACCTTCTTCTTCTTTTTTTTTTCTTTTAAATAAAGTTTTAGATTTGAGTCTAAACATCTGCGTTGAAGAAATTTAACAATCGGTTTTTATTTTTATATCAAAAAATTGTAGACATCAGCTCAGAACTTCTTGAATTAAAACTAATAAATTTTAGATGTTGTGTGAGTTTTCTACCTTATAAAATGCTTACATCTAATGAAAATTTGATCTCCGACTTTTTTTTTTTTTTTGTAAACCATCTCCGACTTTTATTACTTGCTTAATTACACAACAACCATTTTGCTGGCTAAAATGAATAAATTGGATAGATTTCTGTGTTACAAAAAAATGTAATAGTTTTCTGTTATTGATGCAAGTGGTCCAGGTGTGTTTATTCGAAACTTGTCGACGCCAACATTAAAATGTCACATATTAATTAGAAAACAAAAATATTTGTTAGATCTCCTCAAGGGATATGACTAACAAAATGAATTATCAATGTCACGAATAGGTGGAACATCGAATGAGTGGACCGACCACTTCAATAATTTAGATCGAAGGTGGGCGATATATTGGGACGGTACATGATTATAACAATAGCGTATCATAACCATTCCACCACTATGCACAAGGCGCCTCCCACCATGGTAGACCAACTGAATGGCCCAAACATTGATTTAATTATAATTATGGAAAGTTTAGGTTCAATTAGCGATAAATTTCAACCAGCTATTAGTATCTTAAACTAATATTATACTATTGTAACATGTAATCTTATAGTACGATTTTAAAGGTGACAGGGAAAACGCACTTATGGATATATGGTTTTCATTTAATTATAAACTAGGAGATAATCTGCGCCATGCGCCGAGTAATAGATTAAAAGATATTATAACTTTAAAACTATATAGATTAAGTTATTGATGTAATTTAAGTATATAATATTATAATAGATCTATAAGAATAAGCAAAGATTTATATAAATTTATTATGAGTTTAAGATAAAACAAAATATAAACAATATAATTATTTTTTTCATAATATATATTATGAATAATAAATAAAATGAAATAGAAGTAATAAAATAATAAAATACGAAAGAACTAAATTATAAAAAAAAAATTGATAAAACCACAACTGTTGTGAGAAGTGTCTTCAGAATTCCTGGTTAGCAATCATATAAAAAACCATAACAAAGTATCAGCTTACCAAACTAAACACAATAAATGATAGTCCAAATTCACTAAACAAAATTTCTGAAAGCATCGAATTCTGGAATATCATTAGGTTCAAAAATAATTTTCGAAAACCCATCAATGTTAGTCATGTTCTTCAATCGAACTTACCATGATAAACAAAATAATGTAAGCAAAACAGTAAGAGGATATCAGCTTCAACACTTTTTTTATTTAAAATTAGTACAGTCCAATTTTAAAAGTATGGAAAGTAATATAATTAAAAATCAACATATAGAAAACAATATTAACTTTTTAAATTAACGTGATCAAATAGCAACTTGATTGACATGTTGTTATTCCTGAATTTTGGAGATTTGGTGCTTAAGCTAAATAATTAAATGGAATTTGTAAATTGGTATCGTCCAATTAGTCAAAAAATCAAAAATCAGGTCACTAAATTTAAATCTCGTGTTATATGATTAATACTCATATACAAATTGCCATTACAGAAATACGCACCACAAATGTTGATTTTTAACAAGGATCAAACTTAAGACATGACTGGGTTTCTTTTTATTAACCAGTGATATTAACATATCTCTTATTTGAACTGCGATTTGCGATGATATATTTAAAACCTTATAATGATATCTTATTAACATGTCCTTTATTTGACTTGCGATCTGCGATGATATATATATTTTTCAAATCTTATAATGATATCTTATTTTCACAATTCGGTAAAAAATCCTTTGTTATGCAGTGACATGGTAAAAGAAAAGTATATAAAACATACCAATAGAGACTCATACGATTTGTTATCTAGCGCATAGAATATTTAAATATCGCAAGACACAGATCTTTATACTATTGCATATCGTATATTAAGAATTAACAAACATGACACTTATTAACAACCATGAAACTTATAAGTATGAAAGTTAAATGAGCAATGACATAACATATAATTAATTTAGGCAATGAATGGTTATTCACTAAAAGCTGAAGAAAACTCTCATGATGACACACATTTAATAACAAATTTGATAATAATGCATGAAACAAAGGTTTAATACTTAGAATACTCTTCAAATAATAGTAAGGGGATAAACATGACTATGGAAATGCTAAAGTTTTGATAATAAATTAAATATCAAATACGTTTAGTATATATATGGTCTTCGTTCACCTTTTGTTTAGTTTCTATTGCACCGTATTAACCGCATTTGTTTCTTGCATTAATCTGTCCATTCTTCTATACCACTTTAACAGTATATGTATCATGGTTTAAAACATTTCCAATGTAAAACTTCATTTTTTCTTTCAAACTGGACTAATAGAGAAAATTGAGTAAAATTGATCTAGTTTAACTTCATATCTCATTCCATAATAGAGTAACGAATAAACAAAAAATAGATTACTCTATTTATGGAATAAACTCCACTATGGAATGAGATATGTAATTGGATTGAAGAATTTTTTTATTTCATATCCTATTTCATTCTATTTTAAAGTTAAAAAATAGAGTTGAGGTTGGAGATATCGTTAGATACCTTTACCATACATTCCTGAGGTGCGTGCTGGCCAAATAGAATAGAAATTGCATCTTAGCAATTTAATGATATACAAAAAAAAAGAAACAACTGCACGTAGCGTGTGAAATGAGAAGAAAAGGGATACCTAAAGTAAGAAAATGGATTCGTAAAGACTCTTTTTGTTATGAATCATGAAGTGGATGGTCCATAACCTAGAACATACAAGTTCAAGACTAGAGTCCATTAGGGGTTTACATCCAACCACATGGAAGACCCATTCAACCTTAGTCTTTATGAGTTTGACCATGTCATTATGTAGAGTATCTTTGTAATTAATTCTCCCTTTGACTCCACCTTGTATGAACCACTATATATATAGTGGTGTAAGCAATAAGAAATATACAACACATTCTCACAAATCTTCTCTCAAATCTTAACACGTTATCAGCACGAGACTCTCTCCACCTGAGCAATCCCATCCGCCGGCGATCATCTCTTTTCCGGCCATCTCTTCCGGCCCTCAGCCTTGCTCCGCCAGCCAAGTCTATCCCTCTTACGGTTTTCCGGCCAGCTCCTCCACCTCTCTCTCAACCAGCTCATCCGCGGATCAGCTCTCTCTCACGGTGGTCCATTCAGATCAATTTGGTGTTTTCTAAAAGGTAAACTAATATATCCATAAAATCTAAGAACACCACATATCTGAATCCTGATTATTAGATCTATTTGAATCATAAAACTTATAAAAATCTATAGATCTAAAATTATCACAAATATTAATCTTGAATCTAAGATCTATATGAAT
>NC_027752.1:15260331-15260690 GCF_000695525.1 Brassica oleracea var. oleracea
CTCAGTTATAAAATACTCTTGAACTCAACTGGACATTCCTTGAAAGAAAGGAAAAGAAGCTCGACCAAGGCTTTGCCTAAATGGCATTATATTTACCCTATAAGGTCCATTGAATTAAGAAGAGAAAATGGTTTCCTACAATGGACAAAAGGGAATAAGAGTACCTAAATTAAAATCGTCTAAGTGGTTGCGACTACATTCTCTATTGATCTAGTGATCAATATGATATTAAACAAATAGCCAGGGCAATCATGTTTGATTAACCCACGAAATTTATCACTTAGATGGCATTACCATACTTAGCCATTCGGACTATGATGCAAATATTTAAAAGGGCACAAATGTTATCCCATAAGATC
>NC_027752.1:15260777-15265878 GCF_000695525.1 Brassica oleracea var. oleracea
CCATGATACATGACCATACTAAAATCCGTGAAACATGGTCCACAACCATATTACATATTGGTTGAATTTGATATAAAGACCATTACCTATAAGGTTCAAATTCTAAAAGTCCATATGCTTGGGGACACCATGGGTTATAAAAGAATGAACCCGCATCAGGCCATAGTAATTATATCAGGCCATATAAGTGATCATAAATATTCCCACCTCAGACTGATACGGGTCATGAGTCCAGACATATATCATCTTAAGATATTATGAAAGAATCCACCACAAATATATGTGCCATCTAAGATCATGTGATCTTAGAATCTCATAAAGAGGATTG
The DNA here is from genome assembly GCF_000695525.1 of Brassica oleracea var. oleracea. Classification (NCBI taxonomy): domain Eukaryota; kingdom Viridiplantae; phylum Streptophyta; class Magnoliopsida; order Brassicales; family Brassicaceae; genus Brassica; species Brassica oleracea. Next base: position 15,261,106 of record NC_027752.1, read on the forward strand.
GGAATATATGTTGGATATATATTATGAATATACTTTCTCCATAAGTTTAAAAGAAACCTTGATCCAAAATGGGTGATCTAATTATAGACCAAGGAACAAGGATTACATAAGGTTTATGAATCCGAATATCCAACAATGAAAGGAGAAAAGTAATAAGCTGGTATAAAGAATGGTACCTACCATCTGGTATAAACCATCAATGTCTTGGCAAAGATCCTCGGACTAGAAAATAATTTATAGACGTCCATATGCTACAATGATAGCAAAATAAAATGCCAGACACATTGACCCGAGAGAAAGAATGACTATGTCATCCCAGCTTAGCACCACACTGTTTTGATGTCTTAAAGACACAACCAAGTTGCTACAAAGTCTATATAAGATAGATCAAATAAATGTTCCAAATAAATTTCCATAAATTCTAAGGAACCTCGGAAAGAAAGAAAGGTGCATGAGATAAAATCCGAGTTTTATTAAAGGAAACCATTCCAGACATTGAGATATAAGGCTGACCAGCTAAACAACTAGGTACCATACCATATAGCTTGGGGCGACAAGTTATAAGGTTATTAAGGTCCTAGATAATGAAATCTCAAATTGATTTATATCATGTCTGGAACTAAAAAGAACTAGATATATATATAAGTGTGTCGACACATACATTCATAGAGAATGCGCAGGTATGTAGCACATGAATACAAAGATATGTATCGAGGATCATAAACCCACACAAGAGTACTCATAATGAATAATGAAAGAAACGTGGGGTTTAAAGTGATATATAAAAGGCGTATTGTATTGGCTATGAATATGTAAACGCCATATGATACCCAGTGAATATATAAATTCTGAAAGAAGGATAAATCGTGAGATAGACCGGTAAAGGTCTATATAGTCCAATGTTGTGGATACTACTACATATTTCACTACATATGATGTCTGGAAGAAATTCAAAAGATGTAGTATGCTATATATGACTCACTCCGACCTCTTCACCAAATCATTGCCCTCTTGCACATTCAGGAAGTTCACACAATAAGATTGGCACGTGAGACTCAAGGACCTTCAGTGATGTCCAAATCAGGGGGAGTAATGTGTGTTGTACTCTTTTTCCTTTCTCTGGTTTCCCTTTTTACCACATTGGGCTTTGGGTTTTCCGGGAGAGGTTTTAATGAGGCAACATTATCATGTTACAAACCCTATATGGTTATGGCATCCAAGGGGGAGTGTTATGAATCATGAAGTGGATGGTCCATAACCTAGACCATACAAGTTCAAGACTAGAGTCCATTGGGGGTTTATATCCAGCCACATGGAAGACCCATTCAACCTTAGTCTTTATGAGTTTGACCATGTCATTATGTAGAGTATCTTTGTAATTAATTCTCCATTTGACTCCACCTTGTATGAACCACTATATATATAGTGGTCTAAGCAATAAAAAATATACAACACATTCTCACAAATCTTCTCTCAAATCTTCTCTCAAATCTTAACACTTTTCCTTATTAACCCATATATATTCCAAAATACTTTATAAATTATGTTCATCAAATTGGCAAAGGAATATCGATCTTTTTTTCATTTCTGTTTTGGTATCTGGTTCATTTTTTCCAAGTATCACTGATTGAAATATATCAGTATAGTCAATATTAAAAAAAAAACAAAAAGTTGCGAGAGAAGAATATTATTACTCTATTTTACCAAAAAGAGAATATTATTACTCATTCTTTGTTTGTCATCAATCTCTCTAGTTTTATACCATTTCAGACATACCTCAGATTTGATTATATTATAATTAAATAAACTTGGGTGTTGATACTGAACAGTGAGATGTTACGTATACACAATCCCTGTACGGTACAATACACATGTGTGTACGTACATGCATGTGTCTACGTTCTTGAAAGTTTAACATGTATCGCAGCTGAGAAAATTATATAATAAACGTCTGGAAATGTCAATTTCCTAGAGAATCTTAACCACATACTGTTTCTTAATTCAGTTTATAACAATAAAGTTTCCCACATACTGTTTCTTAATTCAGTTTATAACAATAAAGTTTTTGATGTTAAATTTGGACCTTAGTACTCTCGTATTTATCTCTTGACAAATGACATGTACTATATAACACATCTAAAACTATTTATTTTCAATGTATACTATAAGAATAAAGTTTTTGATGTTTAATTTCAACCTTGACTATTTATTTTAAATTTGGACCTTAGTACTCTCTTAAGAAAGACACGGTAAATCTCTGGTTGTGAGTTGTGACTAGGTAACTACTCGATGGAAACCACTTGGGCTAATAGGTCATGTCAACTTAATGATTCATTTTTGGGTTTGGCTAATTATAATGTCAAGCGATTATTCATTTTAGTTAAGTAAGATGTATATTGTAAATTTTTAATATACCATCAGTTTACTCGTTGCTAATTGATTACAGAGGCGTGCTTACCATGGTTTTGATAAGGGCTTCTGCCTAAGGCCCCCGCAAAATGTGCAATTTTTAGGGTTTCTAATTTCATAAAATTAGTCTGTAGAGCTAAATGTATAGTTTTAGGTAGATTGTCACATGATTCTGAATTTGACTTCTGTTTTCGATGAATGCTTTTATTCTAATAAATTTCAAAATGGTTATAACTAAAATGCAAAGAATTAATTGAAAAACTGACATGGTATAACTCACAGTTCTGATTTTCGCTTTTCTTTTGTTACTTATTATAATGCAATTTTTTCCTTACCAAAAGTTAGCTATATGTATTTTTATTTATACATTATGATAGTTTGATGAAATAGTTTATAGAAAAAATAAATAATACGTTTTAACAAACATATTTTTTTTATTATCTATCATCATTTTTTTTAAACAACAAAATGTTCTATACTTTATCTACCATTATTTTTATTCAATATTTTTTTATTATTATTATTTTTATTTTTATTATTTTATCATTGTATTTAAATGATTATTTTTATCTTTCTAAATACCAATTCATTATTTTAACTTTTTCTAAAAATACCTGTTTTTTACTTATCATTTTAACCTTTATTTTTAAATTACAAATTAAAAAAAAAATTATATTTTTTATTACATATTGTAAAAAATTATTTTTAAAATTCGCCTTGAGCCCCTAAAAATCCTCGCACGACACTGATTGATTATATGATAAAATCTGTGATATTAACGTGGCCAAATATCAAGTTAATTTGAAAAATCTACATACTTGCTATGAAAGTATCAATCCAAACAAATACCGATTCATGATAAAATATCAAGTCGAGATGATACTTAAAATCACATAAGCTATTTTTATGATTACTCATTTATTTATGAATATATATATTTATGTGGGTGAAATGTATGTAAGGTTTCAAAAATGCTCCACTCCGTCCCAATAAGCGATTCGTTGGCAGCAGGTCTCTGGCATCACGCACCATCCTCTTGAATCCTGACGTTATCTTGAGCGGCTGATATAAAAATATGCAACTTTTTGTGTTTGTTTTATATTTTACGTAGTTGTTATACATCAGTTGAAAAATAAGAGGCTTACAAAACCTAAAGAGGCCTCCACGTAATGTCGTAATCTAGTTATCGATTTCCACTAATATTATCTTTGATGAATGAGAATTGGAAGATGTAACCCAATTGATTATTTAACTTATATTAAAAGGAAACGTTAAGAAAACAAAAGCATTGGTTATTAATTTAAGTTATCTCTCTTTTTCATGTCGGTAACCGTAAATACATAGTTTAAGTGAGGTGAAGATTTTTAGCAAAAAAAAGAAGAAGAAAAAACTGAGGTGGAGATTATTAAAAAGACGATGTCAAGCAGGCCAATAAAGCAAAGTTAAGATCTGAAAGAAAGAGTACAATAATCCACTTGTGTATCCCTCTACCACGAACCATGCATTCATCGGGAAAAGAGCATTTTTAGACCCCAACAATTTGCGTCGTGTATTTTTAGATCCAAACTACATAAATGCAAAATCATTTCAGAATTGAGATTTTTTTAAAAATTTCGACCCATTCTTAACTCTGTAACATGAAACCCTACCTTGACTAGCTTATCGTCAGTCAACCGTTAAACCATGCTTAGTCGGATAATGAAAAAGTGCCGATTTCAACCCGTACAATTTCGGTCATGCTTTTTTAGACCTGAACAATAAAGAAGTGCGATTTCATACCCAAACTGAACAATAATTTGAATTTCATACCCGAAGTGGACGATAGTTTGAATTTCATAAAAAAAAACTACTCTTAGTTTAAGTAATGTTTGGTTAGTTAACCGTCATTTTTAAGCGAGTCAATGTCTGATAGACCATGGATTTGACTCATTTCCATCCATGGTTTATAGGTATTTTTACTAATAATTATTATATTATAGAGTCTATTTATTATATTTATAAAATCAGGAGTGATTTGGAGATAAGTGATGATTTTGGAGCATGTTGGAGATACTTGGAGCAAGCACCCGAGATGACCATCGAGCTCGACCATCAGTCGATATTGGAGAGGAATAATCGATCGATGTTCATATCTTGACATCGATTGACAGCGAAGCGCGCAGAAAGCCCGTTTGGTCACAACCGACTTGAAGCCCAAGTCTTCATCAATTTACAAGATTACCCCTGACGAGTTTTAAATTAATATATAAGTTTTGCCACCATGTTAGAGGCAGAGTGTGCTTTTCTTGTTTTATTATTTTCACAGCAAGGTTTTCTAGGATTTTGATAGATTAGAGAGAAGATCCAAAGTTATAATTTGTGATT
>NC_027752.1:15266325-15270364 GCF_000695525.1 Brassica oleracea var. oleracea
GTCGACATACAATAGTTGAGATCATTAGATCTAGTTAATAGACAAGTATAAACATGTGAAAGCTGATAGACTTGTTGACTAAGTAGTTGAGCTTTACATTATCATGCATGCAACTCATTAGACATTTATAGGATTATAATCCCAAGTTTCCTGAATAAAAACCCTAAGTGTAACTATTTCTTTTTTAAGCAGCAAAACCTCAATCAATCTATTGAACAAACACTTGTTCAATATAAAAACTGCAATTTACATTTAAATCTCTAAAACCATCTAGCTTAACAAATCATATTAGATTTCTTAGGTTCCCTAGCTCCCTGTGAATTCGATCCCTAAGTACTACAACTTGACATCTTATTTAAGAGAGTATAAATCACTCCTTAGGGTAATTTGAATGGTATCAGTGTCTAGGCAGAGATGATGTGTCGAGAAAGAGTTAAAACGACGTCGTTTTAGCTAAAATAATAAAATTTTGTCACTTGGAGGGCCGAACCCACGACAAGCAAGTGAATTAAACGAACATGTTGCCATCAAGTCGGTAACTTTTTCCATATTTACATATATACTAACTTATATCTTTGTCTTGTTCGCCAATCCGCGCTCTTTCATGTTACACCATTGTTTTCTTCTTCTCGATACTAGGTTTGCTCACGGATTAGTCGCGGATCGATCCCTGATCAAATGGATTCGATTTCTTGGGCTTGATAATGCCTCAGTTCATGCTCTTGTCTACGTGTTGTAGCCGGAGCTACTCTTTTTGGCTCCCAACATTACCTTCTCATGCGATTTTAAAATGTTCATTGCTATCAAAAATATAACTTCCTAAAGACTAAAGACTGAAACTTCTGAAATTGGCAACTGAGAGAGAGATAGCCAGAGGAAGAAGAAGCTAGTGATTTTTTTACTCGTCTTGGTACCTATATAATTTAGTATATATGTAGATTTTACAAAACTTGTCTTAGTCTAGTGGTTTAATGCTCAGTTTAGTGCTTCTCTAGGTGTGTTTTCGAGTCTTATTGAGTGTTTTTTTAATTAGTTTAGTTAAAACGACGTCGGTTGACTAACCAAACGTTAGTCAAAGTAATTTTTTTATGTTAATATTAAAGTTTGAGTATGAAATTCAAATTATTATTCAGTTTGGGTATGAAATCACACTTACTCATTGTCCAGGTCTGAAAAGACATGACCGAAATTGTACGGATTGAAATCGGTACTTTTTTTTATCCGATTAAGCATGGTCTAACGGTTGACTAACGATAAGTTAGTCAATGTAGGATTTCATGTTACGGAGTAAAGTTTGAGTCAATTTTTTTTAAAAAATTTCAGTTCATGAATGATTTTGCACTTATATTTTGTTTGAGTCTAGAAAGTCACGACGTAAATTGTCTGGGTCTAAAAATGTCTTTTCCCTGCATTATTAATCACCTCATCTCATTCGTTTTTTGTTTAAAATTAAAATAAAAAGGTTTGGATTTTAGGGCCATAATTTAATTTTATAGAATATGGTTAACTGTTCTCTTGTTCACCTCCATGCACCGGTTGCACACTCGAACTTCATCTCTTTTTCCTTGTTCTCTTCTTGTCATTTGTCATTTTGTTAGCTTGTATTCTCTCTCATCGTTACCGCCATATTTGTCAATTTGTCTTACTGTTTCTTGTGTTCTATCTTATTGTAACCGCATAATTTTAATAAATCATAGATGAATATTTGAATGGTAACCATGCGTTTCCGAGGTGAACAAAAAAAAAACCATGCGTTTCCGAGACACTCAGAATCTATACTATTAAAAGAAAAAAATTCCTAAAAAAATCTACTTAAACAAGGTTGTTGGACCTATTCATTAAATCTAAATATGTTTTACTTCATAATGCTTTAGTTGATCAAAATATATACTCAATTAAATTAGATTTCCTTTTTCAAATTCATATATTTTGAACGTACAAAATATATGGTGGGCCCTTACCTAAATTATATCGGCAATAACTTTTTAATTTTATAGCTAAATTATAAATAAGTTTGAATCAATCCTAATTCATCACCTATGTATAAATCAAAACGACCATTGAACCAATCCTAATTCATCACGGCTAAATTTATTTATATGAAGTGGATTATCACTACTGTTATAATTAGAACTTAAATGACCTTGACACATATAAGACTCAATCCATAATCACAAACAAATTATTTGATTCAGAATATACAATTAAAAGTATATTAGAATTTTAACTAATTTAAATATATATATATATAATTAATTTATTTTAGGTTTTTACCAAGTCAACCAATACCGAATCGCGGTTAATGGCGGTTTTCAAAATTTGTATGCTTTAAATTAATTAGTTTTCATTAAATTCACGTTTATCGGTTTGACCGCGTTCCAGACTTGGTACAAAAACATTAATCTTATCTAATTTAAAATAGATGTGCTAAGTGCTGGTTAAAAATGAAATGTAATATATAAACTAAAATTACATTAAGAAAATTACAAATATAATTACATAAATAATTAAAATAAGATAATAGAACCCAATATATATTCATGAGTTAGAAAAAAGACACGATATTTGCTGCATAAAAAAAGTTCTTATCTATTTGTTGTCAGCAGATTAAAAATATTACCGTGGACTTTGAGCCCTTAACTTAACAAAGTGAATTTAACTGTTAAAACCCATTTAAGTTAAAAAAAATATTACAAACCCAATTAACTTCGGACCCATTTTCAATTCTTTTTTTTTAAAAACGCCTAAATTATGAAGACCACTTTATACATAAATACATATAAATAGAACACTATTTAAATACTATAGATTTCTAATAATAACATTTGTCTCAAATTGATTTTTTTAAAGATTTATAATAGAGTTACTATTAATAAAATTAAAAAGAAAAAAATTAATAATTGGTTCATTATTTTGGTACATTGATAGTTAATATACTTACAAATAAACTTAATAACATTTGTTATTTAATAATAAACATGTTGGTATTAATCTTCAAATTTGACGTACAAAAAAATATTTCTTATGCAAGTCAAATATATATTGATATATCAAAAATTCTAAAGCAAAAATCAAAATTATTTTCTTCTCAGTGGCTTAATAACGGTCTTTTTGATTTTAAGATATTTTTACCATATTCGTTTTATTATATCCTACCCTCACTATACATGAGTAACTAGATCTCTTAGTTCGACCACAAGCCTTACTCGGATATGAAACTCAATTAAAACATTGTACCGGACTGAAATAATAATAATAGAATAGATTTTAAATATTATCGATATCTAATAATAGACATAAATTCATTTAATATTTGGCTTTACGGTTAACAAAAAATATATGCGCTTCTTAAGCGGAGGTCAAAATCTAGTATCTGTTTATTTCTCTTACTGTTTCATTTGTCTTCTATCTTCTTGAGACGAATATTTGATCGGTTACCATGCGTTCTTTTTTAAAAAATAATCAAAATATCTTCTTCATTATCACCAGCTAGAGTGCTGCCATAAAATATCAACTAAACCAATTGTAGCCATATAGATGAAGCGCACTGCAAGAAAACATTTCTATAACAACAAAGATTTATGAGGAAAATATTTTCTCATAAATTTACATGGTATTTACAACGAAATTACGACGAGTCCAAAATTCGTCGTAAACTGCATGTAACTTTACGAGGAAACAGTTTCGTCGTAAAGTCAATGTAAGTTTACGACGAAAGTACGTGGAAAGAGAAATTCGTCGTAACCGTTACATCGACATTACAATGAAACATGTTACCGTTATATTTTGGTGAAAACGTGTATTCAATGTGCTTTAACTTACCTAAATTCGTTGTAAATTCGTTGTTATATATTCGTTGTAAATTCGATGTTATATTTCACCTACCAAACTCAAAAATTTCTATATATATATGTCATTTCCAAAAACTCTCTTCCTCACAACACACAAATGAAAACAACAAAAAATCAGAATTTTTTTTTTTCAAAACAAAATCTAAGAAAAAAATGGCCGGTGGCGGTAGTATTTACGAGTTACGGAG
>NC_027752.1:15270487-15272360 GCF_000695525.1 Brassica oleracea var. oleracea
TGTCGGAAATGCAGTCGGAAATGCAAGAATTCAAAATTTGCACGTAGTGAAACTGTATGGAAGCATTTAGTAAACAGAGGATTTACACCATAGTACTGCATTTGGTATCAACATGGAGAGGGTTATGGGGGAAATGAAGCTAGTAGTAGTAATAATAATTTTGAGGATGCTCATCATAGTGAAGAACCGAATTATTTGCATAATGAATATAATTATCATCAAGATCATGAGCAGATGGTAGATCATGATACGGTTCAAGATATGATTAGTGATGCATTTTTAGAAACAACTACAACAATAGCTGATGGAACTGGAAATATAGAAGAACCTAATTTGGATGCAAAAAGGTTTTATGAAATGCTAGATGCTGGAAATCAACCAATCTACACTGGTTGTCGAGAATGTCTCTCTAAATTGCCTCTAGCAGCTAGGATGATGAATATTAAAACGGATCATAATTTACCTGAGAATTGCATGGATGCATGGGCGGAGTTGTTTAAAGAGTATTTGCCAGAAGACAACGTGTCTGCTGAATCTTATTATGAGATTCAGAAATTGGTTTATAGTCTTGGGTTGCCTTCGGAGATGATTGATGTTTGCATCGACAACTGCATGATCTACTGGAAAGAAGATGACAAGTTAGAAGAGTGTCAATTCTGCAAAAAATCACGATTCAAACCACAAGGTCGTGGGAGGAATAGGGTACCGTACCAAAGGATGTGGTACCTACCAATTACAGACATATTGAATAGATTATATCAATCTGAGAGGACAGCTGCGTCGATGAGGTGGCATGCTGATCATGTCCAGATAGATGGCGAGGTTGCACATCCTTCAGACACCGAACAATTCACCGCCGGATATGTGCATGGAACAAGAATTTCTATTTTTGACCATATTAATCTCTGGGCCGAAGCATCCAAAACGGTCTCTTGATGTTTTTCTTCAACCGTTGATAGAAGAGCTAAAGCAATTGTGGTCGAAAGGGGTGAGGACGTACGATTGTTCCTTGAAAAACAATTTTATGATGCGAGCAGTTTTGCAGTGGACGATAAGTGATTTCCCTGCTTATGGGATGTTGTCTGGCTGGACAACACATGGAAGATTATCTTGTCCTTATTTTCTTGGATCGACGGATGCTTTTCAACTGAAGAATGGTAGGAAGAGTTGTTGGTTTGATTGTCATCGTCGCTTTCTTCCACTTTCCCATTCGTACAGAAGAAATAAGACATTGTTTCGGTACAAAAAAAGTTGTCAAAGATAGTCCTCCTCCATATCTCACCGGCCAGTAGATCGAAGCGGACATTGATTATTACGGAGCTCAGGAAACAGTTATGGTTGGAGGAAACTGGCATGTTCCTGGAAATATGCCTGATGGGTATGGTGTCTCCCACAATTGGTATAAGAAGAGTATATTTTGGGAGCTACCCTATTGGAAGGATCTTCTCTTACCCCACAATCTGGATGTCATGCATATTGAGAAGAACTTTTTTGAGAACATAATGAATACAATACTGAACGTCCCTGGGAAGACAAAAGATAACAAAAAGTCAAGGATGGACTTACCTGATATTTTCTCAAGAAGTGAGTTACATATCAAGAGCAATGGAAACGTTCCTGTTCTCATCTTCTGGTTGTCATCAGAAGCCAAAACAACTTTGTTTGACTGGGTTGCATCAGAAGTTAAGTTTCCTGATGGTTATATTTCAAATCTTTCAAGATGTGTTGAACGAGGTCAAAAATTCTCCGGAATGAAGAGTCATGATTGTCATGTGTTTATGCAACGACTACTTCCATTTGCTTTTGCCGAGCTCCTTCCAGCAAATGTCCATGAAGCACTTGCAGGTAATTATAAATTTATAATATATATACA
>NC_027752.1:15272558-15286525 GCF_000695525.1 Brassica oleracea var. oleracea
AGGAAAAGAGTTCCTAGAAGATATGATGATGGTGGAGTACCGACATCATATCCAATTGATGGTGTTCCTGACATTTTTTGCGAAATTGCACGGTTTGGTGGTAAAACGAAAGAAGTATGGTGGTCATGTGAAGAGGATAAACATAGTGCCCACACTTATATTCTGCTCAACTGCGAGGATGCAGTGACCCGTTACTTTGAAAGGTAAATATTTTTGTGAATGTTAATTATATGAATTGAAGTTAATTATGTATGACTTGATTATTTGTTTAATTTGCAGCATGTTTGTATCTCAAGTTGAAGAAGCAATACCAGGAATATCTGCAACTGATGTGGACACACGTAAAGATAAGCACTTTGTCAAGTGGTTAAAATCACAGGTACGTAATATATCTCATACATTGATTAATTAAGTAAGTGTTTTGATACTTCAATATTAATTAAGAATAACTGCTTTTTGCATGTTGATTATGACGATCCTTATTATCCCGTATGGTTTCACGAATTGGTTCAAGGTCCAGTTGCAAAGGTCAACACATCACCTATGTATTTCACACGAGGATTTGCCTTTCACACATATGAGTATGAGAGACATCGGGCAACGAGTAACTACATAATATGTCTGAAAGGTGAAACAGACTTTTACGGGATCTTGCAGGAGATTATTGAAGTGGAATTTCTGGGGTTATTGATGTTAAAATGCGTCCTCTTCAAATGTGAATGGTTCGATCCTGTTGGAACCGAGGGATTCGGTATAACAAATTTGGTGTTGTGGATGTCAATTTTGGGAGAAGATACAATAAATTTGAGCCTTTCATTTTAGCTTCACAAGCAGATCAATTTAGCTTCCTTCCTTATCCTCGCCTTCGAACTTCCGGATAAACTGGTTAGCTGCTATCAAAATTACACCTCGTTGACACATTGTCGTTGGAGAAAAACCGCCTTTGCAAGAAGAAGACGATATCACTGAAGTTGAGGTACCTGAACAGCAAACTGATGAAATTCTTTTGATCGACCCGAAAAACTTTCAATATGAAGATCTTCCCGAAGATGCGATAGATGAAGCACGTGACGACGAGTTCGAGGGAAGCGACGATGATGATTGTACTGATATTGATGAGAACGAAAACGATTTAGAGTATTGTAATATTGATGAGAACGAAAACGATTTAGAGTGATGTAATGTATGTAACAAATGTTGTATTTCTCTATTGTAATGTTTGTTTAAGGAAATATTGTTCTTATATCATCTTAATGTATGTGTAACAAATGTTATTTTATATAATATGTATTTCTTTAGATTTTAAAAAATTATTTGGAGTTTTAGGGTTTAAGTTGGAGAAAGAGTAAGAAGAAGTAAAGAAGAAGATGATGATGTTAGATGATATGTGACTTTAGGGTTTAGGGATTTCATTCTCGGGGTTTAGGGTTAAGCGTAGTAAAGTCCTTGTAAAAATAACACGGAGCTGGTAACTTCGTCGTAAATGAAAAAAGACGGCCTGGTAACTTCGTCGTAAATGGTTAAATTGATTCCTCGTAATTTCGTCGTAAATGAAAAAAGACGGGTCTGGTAACTTTGTTGTAAATGAAAAAAGACGGGTCTGGTAACTTCGTCGTAACATTACATGGAGTTTACGACGAATGCCTTTCTCTATATATTGAGATGCCGCAGAACGAGGCAAGCCTCGTTCATTCCTCCCAAACTCCTTTGCTCTCTCCCTCTAAGGTACCCCTCTCTCTTTTTTTTTTTTTTTAGTTAGTTAGTTTAGGTGGTTAGTTAGGTAATTAGTTTAGGTGATTAGTTAGGTGACGGAATAATAGTTTTGGTGATTAGTTAGGTGACGGAATAATATTATAATTATGTCGTAATTTATTAAATTTATTTTAATTTTTTTTAGATGGCTCCTAGGAGAAAACCAGCAGCACCTACTTATTCTCAGTTGTTTGGCGATGGTTCCGGAGCATCTTCTTTTGGTCCATCATCTTCCGATGCAGTTCCGACTCTCAGAGTTCTCAGAAAGTTTCTTGGAGTCCTCCTACTCCACCGCAGATGCCTCCACCTCCTCCTCCAGCGGCTGCACCTCAGCCTGCCCCAGCAGGTGCAGTTCATCCAGATTTACGTGTGCCTTCATCCAGATTTGCGTGTGCCTTCATATGCACCATTCGCGAGATATACGGTGGAGGATTTTGCTTGTCCAGCCTGGATGGAAAGTTTGGAAGTTCTAGACCCCGATAGACCGCCAATAACTTTTTGGCAAGTTATTAATTTTTATTACATTAAAATTTAAATTATTTTTATTTTCTAACAATTAAATTGTTTTTTTGTTTCAGGTTTGGGGCTAACAACCGTGTTAGCCGGAGCGTTTCGGAGACGATGAAGGGTTACTAAGACGAAGCATATCCGAACTGGAGCATGACACCAGATCACGTTAAGACCACTTGGTTTAAATGTTTTGCGGTAAGATTTTTAAATTTAATTAAATTTTCACTTTTAAATATTACTTTTTATTTTTAAATATTTATTATTAATTGTAATTTCTTCAAAAATTTTGTGTTTCGGCAAAAGTGGCATTGGTTTTTGGGAATCACCGAGAGGGTTAAGAGGGAATTCTTTGCAAAAGCAAATAACCGCCTTTGCAACACCGTCTCCGATTGGAAGGACAAGTGGGAGATCTATGGGTATGAGGGAAAGCCCACTGAGCTCACGACGGATGTGTGGGATGACCTCATCGCCTATTGGAAGCTACCCTCTTCGATCAAAAAGGCTAATTCGTGCTCTGCTTCTCGAAGAACGAAGGATAAAGATGATCATTTGCCCATGGTTCACAGAACCAGACAAAAACCTCATGCATGAATTCGTCTAGAAGTTGTAAGTTTTGTTTTTAATATTTATTTAAAAATTTTCAATTAATTTAAATTTTAATATTTAATTTTTTTTTGTGTAGTTAGAGAAAACGGGAGTCTTACCATCTCTGTCTGAGCTATTCAAGATGACTCACGCCACATCCGACGGAGTTTTTGTGGATCCTGCATCTGAGAAACTCTTCCATGCAGTGGCTGCTCGGATTGAAGAACGGGAGACACAACTAACCCAGCACTCTCCCGATGGATTACCCGTCACATTGACCACCGAAGAGGTCGACAGAATCTTCGAAGAGGTACAACTTAAAATTTTTGTTTACATTAGTTTTATTATTTTAACATAATTAACTATATTAATATATGTTTAATTTTATAGGTGGCTCCTAAAAAGAAGGGACGGACAGTCGGCATTGGCTCTGTTAACAAATTTGCAAGGGCAACTTCGTCATACACTTCGAGACAGGATGAAGAGAATTCTCAGATGAAAGCTCGATTGGATAGCCAAAAGGTTCGTTTACTCTCTTGAGGATCTGCTAGACATGACGGCAGTGGAAAACCCGACTATGCAGAGAATGTTGAGTGAGAGACGAGCCGCTCTTGGGTTGCCAGTACGAGATCCCGAAGAGTCCGATCCAAACCGTCAACAGCCGAGCAACCCCACCGACTACTTCGAGAATATGTAGTTTTTTTTATATTTCGGTTTGTATTATGAATTTAAATATTATTGTATGACTTTTAAATACTTTTGAATTCGTTTACGTGTGCTTTACATCGAATGCATTATGTGGGCTTTATCACGAAGCGTTACGTGTCTTTTACGACGAAACCTTTCCTTTCGCTTTACGAAGAATTTATTTCGTCGTATACGTAACGATTCTTTTATGACGAAACCTCCGTTACGGCGGACGTTTAACAACGAAACGTCTTTCGAGGTTAATTCGTCGTATACGACGAATTAACCTCGAATACTGTACTCGTAAAAAATATGTTTTCTTGTAGTGACTGTCAATCTAATTAATCACAAAAATGTTTCAAAACACTTCGTGTAGCTAATAGCACTAGTGTTTTTTTTGTAAAAGAACTAATAGCACTAGTGTTGCCATAATGCCATTCACGTAAGACGTACTGAGTCACGTAAAGAAAAATACTGAGTCACGTACCTCGAATTATATAAACGAAGAAAACGTTAGTCTAACACCTAAAATGCTTTATACACATAGAAGCAATGTAGTGTAATGAACATACGTGTTCACCAGAAAACACTGGAATTTCTTTTACAAAAGTTATTATGGTAATCAAATTACAAATTGGGTGTTCTTGTAATAAGTTTTACAAAAGTTATTATGGTAATCAGATTACAAATTGGGTGTTCTTCTAATAAGTCCCAGTAAAAACTAAAATAGTCTCACTAAAAGTCGTGAAATGATTCTCATTGTTTTTAACTTTAAAGCTTCGGTGAGATGATTAATAAACTAATGAAAATTTATGAGGTTTATATCAACGAATATGTTGGTTGAGACTTGTGAGTTGTGATTATTTTAAGGGTCAAGTAAACAATGAGAAGTTGTCTCTTTCAATGTGCAATCCAATGACGTGAAATTTCATCCGGTTGATTTCCTCGTAATCTACAACTCGTTTTGGAAGGCTAATAATCCTACGGTCAATACAAGAACAAGATATTGCCAAATCTCCTTGACAACAGCTAGTTTATTTTTCATTTGTCTCTCTCTTGACAATATTTGTTTTTTTTTCAAAAAAATATGAAAACGAAAATATAAACATTTTTAACCACATTGTTAGTCGAATCCAAGAAAACGTTACTTTTATTTTGAAATAACATTATTTAAATAGTAGCTACACAGTTTGAAGTCCATACATATAAGTTATTATAATTACTTTAGAAACTAGATTTTTTGGACATGCAATTCACATTCTGTAATTTATAAGGATATAGCAAATTGAATATCTAATTTTTTAAAATATTTGTAACCGATGTATTTGTTGGAATAATTAATTATTTGATTACATTGATTCAACAATTATACGAATATTTAGTATTTCATATATTCAATTTTTATATTTTAACCAATATTCATTTAATCTCTACAAATAATTGTTTTTAAAAATAAAATAAAAATCCAAAATAATTTAAAATAACAATAATTTATTAAAATAATTTCTTTATTGAATATAATCTAATAACTAAAATAATTAACTTAATAAATATTTTTTTGTAAAACTTACATAAAATATGAAAGTTACATAATTTTAAAATATATATGTGTATAACGAGATCTGTCTGAATATCCCACCAGCATATAATTTTCAAAGTATAATATTTGATTCGTTTTGTAAAGTTAGGAATATTTAAAAGAATTGTTCGAGTCGAAAATGATAATAATCAAATCAAATATACTGATATTTTTCCAGTTCTAATAATTTATGTGAATTCAGTGTATATTTTGCATTATATATTATTATATAATGCTGTTTTCATAGGAAAATATTATGAAATACAAATATTGTAATTAAACCGTCACAAAGGTAAATATCAAAGCTTGCATTAGGGGTGGCCATGAATCGGATAATATAATAATTTTCAGTATTTGTTATTTACTTCATACTTTACGGATATCTGATTTTCCGATTTGCTTTGGTTCGAAAAAATACTGATATTCGGTTTTCCAGATATCTAGAAAATTTATAGATATTTGCGAATATTCACGGATACTTTATTTACTTTATACAATACAAATAAATCTACAAAACATTATAGAAATTTGTTTTCCTCTTAAAATAAACTTTACATAATAGAAAAGATAAACTAAAAATTAATGAAACAATGTGTTTTATGAATTTTTAAAATTAATAATTTTTACTTATAAAACAAATATTTTTAGAAAAATTGTAGTTTTCGTTAAAGATCTTTATTTTTTTCTTAATTTTATATTTCATAAGTAATTTTATATATAAAATTATATGTTAAAATAATAATTGTATAAGATTATACATTTAAAATTCTATATTTAGTCATAGATATATATCTATTTGTATATAAGCCAGAGCGGATCAGACATCCGCTTTTAGGTATTTAAGTATTTGTGATTTGTTTTGATTTTAACGGATATTAATTTTTAATATTTGATTTGCTTTGAAGACTTACAAATATATAAATTTTTTAGATTGAATCAAAAACGAATAACAAAACGAATGAAGTTAACGGATAAAATGTCTGGCTGCAGCGTGCATGTATTGAAGTATCCATTACTATGCAAATCAGAAATTTTCTCCCTTCTGACATGCAGGAAGCAATATAATAAATTTACATTTTAAAAATATTATTTGTCTATTTGAGCTAAATTGCATCATTATTTAAATAGTTAAAAATATCTATTTAACCAAATAATCTCTATATATACATTTCAGACTCTCCACCTTGCTTATCACCTTTACAACTTTCTCTCTCTAAAGATTTTAAAAGCTTTTTTCTTTCTTTCTCTATACTCTATAGAATACGATGGCTGAAACAACTCCAATCAAGCGCCACCGAGAAGAAGAAACTCTAGCCGACGAAGAAGCGACAAAGCGACAGAAGCCTTCTTCTTCATCTTCTTCCTCTTACAACGACCAGATTCTCTGTCTCCTCGACGATTCAGACGAACTTAACCGACCCAACAATGACCTAACTTCCTTTCTAAACGCTCTCCAGCAAGAAATCTCATCAGATGACAAAAACGCTGCCGTTTCTGGAGTCTCCAACGTTGAAGATTCGTCGACTTCCTGCGTTTCTTGGAAGGAAGACGATGTTGATGATGAGAACAATGAGAAAGTGATACAGCATCTTTTGGAAGCTTCTGACGACGAACTCGGGATCCCTACCACTGGTTTTGGCGAGAGTAATTATGACATGATTAAGAATGATATTAATCAGGATTACGTATATGGAAATAGTTTGTTAGATGGGTTCGGTGATGCGTTTTGGGAGCTTGAAGATGAAGCTGCTAATTATTATACATTGCTGCAATCTGAGTTGTTCTTGTAGAAAGCCTAATGGTAAATCTGGGGGGAAGTAAATCTAGAAGAAAAGGCCAGTTATAAGAAAAGTGGGTCGTTTTTTTGTATGGATATTAAATTTCATTTTTAAGGCACACTTCTTTTGTTTTGGCGGAACGAAATATCACTTTAATTGTTTGATTAATTTGCAGTGGGAAAAGAGATAATGATGTTATTTTCTTTCTTTATTCATAATAACTATTCCCTCCGTTTCATAATACTTGATGTTTTGTAATAGTATACAAAGATTAAAAAAATTATATTTCCCAAGAAAAATATTTTAAAGATATAATTTTAAAATCAGTTAACCAATTATAAAAAAGACTGTAAAATCTAATTGGTTGAACAGTTTCCAATAAAGTTAAAGTTAACCTTAAAATCTGAAAACTTCCTTAAAATCTCAAAACTTCGTGTAAATTGAAACAAAACAAACCTTCTTAAACATCATCTATATTAAAACGGAGGGAGTATATTTTTTACTCTCCCTGCTGTTTGCCGTTGAAAGATCATCGTAAAATACTACTACCCAAAAAAAAAAGGTACTACTACCCATGTGTTTTAGTGTTTTAGTATAAATTTACTGTGAATACTAGAAAGTGGCATATTGATGGAAACAACATAAAATAACGGTAAATAAAAAAGGTAAAAACCGAAAAACTTAACTAAGAGCATCATTAACCCACAACCCCATTAGATCTCTTAATAATTATTTTAATATTAAATGTTGATAAGAATTTTAGTTAAGAGACACATAGATTTTGTGCTCAAATGCTAGTTCTTAATTAAGAGTTTTAAAATAAAATTTGGTGTTGTGAATAAAAAGAGTGAACGGTGATTAAAGAGAGAACAAGAGTGTTGTGAAACTTTATATGGACTTTGAATAGAAAGAGATTATGAATCTTGTGTTGTAAAGTTACTTGGTATAGACTTTAAATAGAAAGAGATTATGAAATTTTATATGGACTTTGAAGTTATGTTAAAGAAAGAACAAGAGTGTTGTGAAGTTATATAAAAACTTTAACTAAAGTCTATGGACACAAAAGTACAAGAGATTGAAGAGGCTATACAAAGACACGTCGCAGTAACCAGCACCCATGTTGAATACAACCGCAAGCCTCTCGCTTCATCTCCCCATGCTGTCATGACTAGTCATCTGCTGCTGCTGCGCATACAGCAGTATAACAGCTGTCGGCTCGGGCATTAACCTAAGGACGTGAAGTCCAGCCATAGCGCAAGATCTCTCGATCCTAGTGAACTGGAACCTGGAGAAAGACACAGGAACCGTGAGCACCACATTGCATCACTTAACATCCAAAAACTAACTAAGACATGATTCATACAAGAATTGAAACTAGTTTCAAGTGTCTGCCTGATTCAAACCATTTTTATGCTGGTTCGGCCATTTAATCAGTGATTGGTTGTAACTAAAATTGATTTCATTACATCACTTAACATTCAAAAGCTAACTAAGACCTGGTTCAGACAAGAACATGAACTAGTTGTCAAGTGTCTGTCGGATTCTCTCAGGAGCTCACTCTCCTACCATCTCACCCAGTAACATAGCAAAATAAATATGAACTGATTAAGCTAAACCAAATTGGGAAAAACGCAGGGCTTACAAACCCAATGAAGAAGAGGGAACAAAATGGAATGACAAGACTTAGAAGAGACAAACCTGATCAAAGGAGAGATCTTTCACAAGTGGGTTTTGCAGTTGTAGCTTATTTAGAAGACTAGGGTTCATGGAGAGACGCACGAAGAAGTAGACAGAGTTTAGAAGGTGCGAGAGTAAAGGGATTTGATCTTCTAGAGCTTCCTAGAGAACTTCGGCGCTTCTCGGCGGCGCTGATGAACAATAAGCCCGAAACTATAATCTTCTTGCAGCAGCCGAACAGAGAGAGGGAAATCCCCTTTCTCTCTTTAAGACAAATCAAAACTTTCAATCAAGAAGAGAAAGAGACATGATCCAATAACAAACACTACACTGAGAACATTTACATGAAAATAACCTCCTCTTTGCCAGAGATATAATAAAAGTTGACAGCTTTACCAAATCAGAAACAAAGCCCATGAATCCATAGACATGTTTTTTTCTTCTACAACAAAATCCAATTTTCAGATGCAAACAAAGAAGAAAGAGAAGAAGAGAAGAAGTTACCTTCCAATTTTCAGATGCAAACAGAGAACGATCGTCGCCTCCGCTGAGTTGATGAGAGAAAGAGAGAGAAAGGGGATTGCTTGGTGTGTGTGTGTGTGTGTGTGAGAGAGAGAGAGAGAGAGAGAGAGAGAGAGAATTTCCCTTCTCATACAATGCTATTTTTTTTTTGACAGCATGAAAGGCTAAAGCCTATGAGACCACCGGTTCAGATAGCCAAACCGGGGGTAAAGAATCGACATATAGCATAGCTGAAGGAGAACTCCTCGCACCACGTGCAAGCTTGTCCGCCATTGTATTTTGTGCCCATGAGATATGTCTGATCATGAAGTTGGGGAAGAAAGTCTTACTGCGGCAGAATTCTTCCATGTGTGTAGCAAACGCCGGCCATTCGTCGGGTAAGGACACCATCTTCACCAATTGAGAACAATCCGTCACAAATACTACGTCTGAGAATTGCAGGGTCTTCATGCACTCCATCGCCCAAATCAATGCTTCACATTCAGCATGTAAAGGTGATAGGCTACGTCGAAGGTTCATTGCGCCCATCATTACGTCCTCCGAATTCATCTTCCGGCAATACCAGCCCTGGCCTGTGGACACATCTTGCTCTCTCCACGCCCCATCAATATAGCAAACTCGAGAGAACCTCCGTGTCTGCCAACTCATATCTGGCGGAGTAAATCCATGTTTCTCATGTACCAATAGTTGGGCCTCAGCCCAAAGTGATCCTTCAACTTCTGCTCTACGCAAAATTTCTTGAGGATTTATAGTCCTATTATTATGAATTTTGTCATTCCTATTTTTCCATATATACCACATAATCCATGGAAAATACTCCGAATCAACATCCGTTGGAAGTCTCCAAAAAAGATGATCCAGACTAGTAAAAACGGAGGAAGATGGAAAGATTCTGGGAGAGGAAGGGATCTGAGATAAAGCCCATGTTTGAAGTGCTGGTGGGCATTCAAACATAACGTGATAGATGGATTCCTCTTCTGCCCCACAAATACCACACCGGAGATCACACTCTATACCACGAGCGTTCAGATTTTTTGAAACTGGCAGTGTTCCAGACAAAGTTTGCCAAACAAAGTGTCTTAGTTTCGGTGGGCATTTGAGTTTCCAAGAATGTGCCAAAAGGGGTTTAACATTAGGTCCATAACTTAACACTTTTGGGCCTCGATCCGGGTATAAGGATTCTGTCTTAAACCCTGATTTCACCGAGTATTTACCTGAGTCTGTAAACAACCAGCCGTATGTGTCTGGCCTTTGTGTTCTACTAACTGCTATACCTCGAATGATCTTTACATCATCTGGATGAAAATATATATTCAGCAGATCCTCATTCCAGGAAGAATCAATGGGATTTATCAGATCTCCCACCATAAGCGACCTATTTAAAATTTGAGATTGAGTTTTTGGTAATGCTGACCTCGGGCGAGGAGCAGAGATCCAAGGGTCATTCCATACGGATATCGACTGCCCGGTTCCTACTCTTTTGATTAGCCCTTTTTTAACCAGAGATCTAGCTGAGCAGATGCTTCTCCATCCATAAGAAGAGGAGTAAGATCTGTGATCATCCAGAGGATGAGTATTCCGAAAATAACGACCCTTAAAAACCTTCGAGAATAAACATTCCGGTTTATCGATCAGTCGCCATAATTGTTTAGCCAACAAAGCCGTATTAAAGTCCTGCATGTCTCTAAAGCTCAAACCCCCATCGTTTTTATGGATGCAGACTTTATCCCAGGAGAACCAATGAATACCTTTTTTATTATTCCCACTGCTCCACCAGAAATGAGCATTATTTCCACTGCTCCACCAGAAATGAGCTAAGGTACTCGTTATTTTTCTGGTAACCCCTTTGGGAAGCCTGTAGCAGGACATCACAAAAGTTGGCATGGGTGATACCGCTGATTTTATTAAGACCTCCTTACCTCCTTTTGTGAGAAAGCGAACGTTCCAACTATTCTCTTTATTGTGTACCTTTTCATTTAAAAATCCAAATATCTGTATTTTTGAACCTCCAAGACTCTCCGGATACCCCAAATAATTCCCCATTCCTCTCAGATTTGTAATACCTAGGAGATTATGGATGTCTGTTCCCCGATCCGCAGGAACTTTATGCCTAAATTGAATCGATGATTTAGAAAAATTAATTTGCTTTCCTGAGACCTTTTCGTAATCTCTAAGTAATGTTAGTATAACACTACATTCCTCCATCGTCGCCTTGCAAAAGAATAAACTGTCATCTGCAAATAAAAGATGAGAAATTGATGGACTTGCACGTGCTATTTTTAGATTATGGATGTCTGTTCTATTTATCTTTAATTAACTTTTAATCAAAAATATCAGAAAACCTAAAAGCATCAGCATCGCTGATGTTCCTCTGTCACAGTTCTTTATGCATTTGTTTAATATTTAAACACAATACATTTATCTGCTTAAAGTTTAATACTTAAAAAAAATTGTTCATAAAAAATAAAAAAAGTCACACTAATAGGAGAAGAACACTTGTAAAAATGATCCCTTCCCGTGTGTGCAACGTTTCTTTACCAACATCCGTTTCTTATTTTTTCCTTAATATCTCTATTACTTTGTTATGCTTTATTATTACTAGGAGCGGAGCTCCGCGCAAGCGCGGGGATGTTAGAATTTGTTTATGTTGTTGTAGTTTAAAATGTTGATGAAGGTGTTTTGGAGAAGAAGAACGAAAAGATGTATAAGAAAAAGTGTGAAGAGATTTATATGTTCATATTAGTGGACATCTGCAATGTCTGTAATTCTTTTCACTGGAGGAATTGATGATTGCGAACACCACATGGTCGTATATCTATGGTGTATCATGCAAATAACTTGTTTTTCATTTTGTAACGACGTTTTTAAATATTACGTTAACCCTTCTCTTAGACTATTAAAATTTAGAAACTGGTATCCTCGGATGAGGTACATTGCCGAAATGGCCTTTTAAAAAAACTTGGAAATAGTGAAAATATTGCAAAGTCTGAAAGAGGAAATGCATAGTAATATAAAAATTCTTAAAAAGATGGAAGCAAAGCTGGGTTGTTGACGGTTTCATTGGTTTCAAACTTTCACTCGAGTGGGTGTTACCAACCATACTAAATATGATTATGAAATTTGAAAAAAACCCATAATAAATAGTACGTCAACCCCTTTTGTTAATTATTAAAATCATAAGGATCTTAATTAAACGAAACCGTCCAAATAGGAAAATAGTTGCAAAGTCTAAAATAGGATATGCATACATAGTACGCAAAGAAAATGTATTAAACGAAAGCAGAGTTGGGTTGACGGTGTGACAGCTCTTGGACGTTTACGGCCACTCTCTTTGCCCCCAGGAGTGGATGGATTTGGCTCATTGTCTTCACCCCTAATCTTGTTGCTGGCAGATGCCGATGCTTCACCACCTTCCACTTGAACAAACTGATCTTCACTGGTCTTGAAAGTCTGCCAAACAGTTTATCTTAAGTGATTCTGACATGACTTAGTTCATACCGCACTGTAAACAATAAATTATTATACCTCTGGAGTGATGTTGTCAAGGGTTGCAGAAACAGTGAATGTACGGTGGCTTGGGGTAAAATTGAACGGTGTCACACGTATCTGGAATACAAAATCTTTTCCGGCGAGGTCTGTAAGGCATTGTGGGAGTTCCTTGCTGCCACCACCACTTATCTGCAGTTGTAGCCAAGTTCAGGCAAGTTTAGAGCTTTTGTGACAATAGGCTGCGATCAGAGATGGTGCGAAAGTAAATTACAAACCTCATATAGAGTCAGACCAGCTGCATCTTTCTTAGTCACTTTAAGCATCTCCCTACAATCACAAAAGTGGCATTATCATTTCCATCATCAACCAAAAATTCAAGAAGGTACCTGCAATAAAAGGTGACATAAGAGATCGCAATGATGCAAAGAATGTTTAATCTTATACAGCTTGAAATAGTAATTTTTTTACTTTATAACTCCGGTGACGTTGGGATTAACACAACGATTGCAACGGAGAGAAGTTCCAATTTTGTCAAGCTTCATGCTACAACCAGTGCAATAGACAAAAGACCACCCATTTTGTTGCAGGAACTCAACAACCCGAGCCTTACGAATAAAATCAGCTTCATGTGTCTTCACCAAGGTAGTAGATGAACTATTTAGTTATTCTTATCTAAAACACAAGTTAAACTTACGGGGATCCATGAATACTACATGCTCGTCAGAATTGGAAATGAACTTGTTTAGCTCTCCTATTGAGACAACTTCCTTCTTTTTTATCCCTTCTTCGGTATCAATGCAGGGAAAACCTTCTCCTACTGGGCCTTCTAAGCTGGAACCAGATATCATAATACGTTAAGTAACCAACAAATTAAATTTTACTTCATCCAAAACACATAATGAGTTGATACCTGGCTATGAACTCAGCGATAGCTTGAAGGTCAGGGTCGAAATAAAATTTCATCGCTGGCGTTGAGTTGAGGAATAGGTTACCTGCAGAATGAAGTGTGTTTCGGAGATCATATGGTGGACCAACATAAAATTTCCAAAATAGATTTCAAGTTCACCAACCATGGCCAATGTGATGTCTGGGTTTACAATTTACTAACCTCCAAATATTTTGGGATTCACAGTAGTGGCCACCATGACAGACTGTGTCATATCACCAGAGTTAATGAGTCAGTTCGGCGGAACTTTTTTCCTCATTTATCTCACTACAAGAAAACATCGGTATTCTGACGGACATTCCGACGGAAAATGAAATCCTCGGAATTTCCCGAGGAATTTCCTCGGAATATACCGACGGAATTCCGAGGAAACATCAATCCGTCGGAATATTCCGAGGAAATTCCGACGAACTAGTGATCGATCGATGCGTTTTTGGACATA
>NC_027752.1:15287310-15301327 GCF_000695525.1 Brassica oleracea var. oleracea
TTCCTCGGAATATTCCGAGGAATTTCCGACGAAAAAAATCCTCGGAATATTCCGAGGAAATTCATTTCCTCGGAATTCCGTCGGAAATTTCCGAGGAATTTCCGAGGAAAGATGAATTTCCGAAGAGTTATTTCCGAGGATTTTTTTCGTCGGTATATCGTCGGAATAGCGTTATTCCGACGACATACCGACGATTTTTTCCCTCAGTATGCCGCTGTTTTCTTGTAGTGTCTCTTTTTACTTTTGGCTAAAAGGTTCAGTTTTAATCTATGAACAGTGGCATGAAATTTACCGATGAAATATTTTTCAACAATCTTGAGTATGTATATTATGGCAGCTTAATTTCGGGTGGAGGGACTGGACTCACTAGTCAGTCATATATGAAAAATATATGCTTAGACTATTTGTTTTATGTGTACTCAAGAATATTTTGGCAGCTTAAACTCTAAATTTTGTAATCATTTGATATATTTCTTTCCACAAAGATATATCTTATAATATATATATGTGCTACACATTCTGAATCATGTGCGTGTGTTTGGTCCATACGGGCGTAGTCGAGTAACACGACGGCTTTGAAAATGCGCTACACATTCTGAATCAAAACCTACAATTCAGATAAGCTGCGTATGTGTGAAAACATAAAATAATTATATAGTTTGTTTTCGGGCTTCCAGAATTAGTTGCTATTCAGACCCAGACATATATGTTTGAATCTGCAGTATAATGATGGGATGTAGGACATGTTGCGATATTGGAATATAAAACATTTAAATGAAGAGTTTTCTTAAATGAATGTAACAGAAAACGAACAGTAATGAGCTTTGGCACGTCAAATTAAATCGATCAAGTAATATGCGTTTGCATTATATTAGTAGACTTATTCCCAACAATAATGACGAATGACGATGTTCTAGAGGACCAGCCAAACTGTGTTGGTTGGGCATATAGTTCCAATCCCATGTGGCGATCGAATTATTTGCACCAAATGTATAACGAATATAATTATTTTTTGTTGACAAATCATTATATTATAAGATGCATCCTAGGTGCTTCAGATTTTTCTTGCCCAATATGTTTAAACAACTAAAATATAAATTATTTAAGAGTATAGACGTAAGGTTCCTCCGCCACTGATCTCAGGACAATAGACAATCAGATTCTAATCCACGTGACTGCGCGAAAACATTTAATATTATATGATTTTTGACATACTTTTTTATTAATATTAGTTTATTTTTACGTATATATTATTTGCTATTTTCATATACTCTGTTTGTATTTTTGTTTTATAGGTTTAGAGTACAGTATTTTGTTTTTTTTTGTATAAATTTTGTTTGGGAGTATATAAAAGATTAAAATTGATTTTTAACACTTACATTACAATTCTTAAGTTTAATATGAATTCTGTGAAGTAACAAAAAGTTAAATATCATAATAGTATTACTATAAGCTTCATATATTTTTATTACTAATTTTGTATACAGTATATGTTAAATAATTTAGTTTTTAAATATACTTAACTATGTTCCTAAAATTAATTGCAAAATAACTTAGTTAAATCAATAGAATGCACACCAAAAAAACTTATTTAAATTAATTAGCTATGTTGGCCCAATAAACAATAATTCACAAAATAACAAATGTATAAGAAGTAAAGTTGATGCAAACTAAATCATTTTCTTTTTGTCTGGACAGAAAAAAAAGGATTACTAATTCTATGGTTATGGTCCTTCGAACCAAGTTGGCCAGTAGCAATATTTTTAAAATCGGACCGGATACCAACTCGGTATAGCTACCGATTCACTGGTTAGACCGGTTCAACCGGTCGAATTGGGTTTTTTGTTTTTAAGAATTAAATATATATAATTATATATTTACACCATATGAACCTAAAACAAAGTAGCTCTTTTATTAACTACAAAAATAAACAGTAAACTAAATCTAGCGCTCTATATATATGATAAACTGAACACTACATAAACTGAAATTGATAAAAACCAAATGATTGACCGTTCAGATTGCCATATTTATTTATTTTTACAATTAAAATTCCAGTTTTTATAAATATGGCAAAATAAGAATAGTATTTGAGAGCTAAAATATTTTTTTAATCATTTCTTGTGAAATAAAATTAAAAAACTAATTAGATAGTGATAGTCAAACATTGATTTTGAACTACTAATTAAATTTTAATGACAACTGAAAACACATTAATTATATGTTAATCTATTAGAACCGGGTTTTGAAGTTGACTTGGGTGACCAGTTTTATCGGGTTTTTTACCAGTTTTACCGGTTTTGTTCAAATTAAAGCTTTAAACCGAACCAGACTCGGCTTCTTCAACGAGTCACGTTCGGACCGGTTGACTGGCCGGTCCGCTTTTCAAAATCATGGCCAGTAGACATAAAATAAGTATCTATTTTATTATGAGTCTTACTTGATAAATAAACCCTGTACACTTGATATTTTCCGGAGGCAGAAGACATTGAGAAATTCTCAATGGATATGTACCGAGTGTAAGTTGGGATCGTACTCTATATGCAAAAATGCTCTTGCAAGTTGCATGAATTTTGGTTCCATGTTAAATAATATAAAGAAGCATTGTTAAAGTTAGGCGAGTATACAAAAACATAGTATATAAGACAACAACAACTTCTTAAACTATATATCATCCACTTACTCTCTTGTTTGCAAGAATCATCTGAAGTGAATCATCAGCCAGATCAGAGGATTCTTTCCATAAATGAATAGCTTTCACATGAACTTTCCAAGTAGTTTGGTTTTACATCTTCGAGCAAAGAACAGGGAGCCATTAGAATGTTTTTCATGTGAAATACTGAGCTGTTGTTGTGATTAGAAATATACACACGAGTAGTATCTATATATAGTGTTTATGGTTAGGTTTGTTGTAGCTAAATAATTAAGTAAACCGATCTTAAATCATTATCGTCTTCTTCAGCTACTGCTACACTTGTGAAAAGCTCGAAGCATATCCTGATAGAAATTGAACCAAATTAAAGTGAATCTCAAAATTATTTGATAAGATATGATAAGTCATGGTCGAAAAACCAGATAATTGAGTGTTATGTTTTAAGAAATGAACCTGGAAGTTGATTAGTGTATGTGAAGAAATTTGGTTGATCTGTGTATGTGATTGTAACAGGGCCTGTAATTCATTTGTAGTTCACTCATGGTAAGGAAGAAAAACCAAACCATGGACGTGTAAATTAGGTGATCTGTTTTTGTAGTTCACTAATCAATAGGTTGATACTAATGAAGAGATATAATAGACCATAAGTTAGATTTAATTGTAAGAAGTTATCGATTATACTAATTCTGTAGACATATATAGTTGATAGTTATGATAATTAATTATATTAAGTTAGGCTAATTAAATATTCCTACTGTGACTTTTAAATAGTAAACAAAAAATTAGGAACCTAAATTAATGTATTAGATATATATAACTCTCTCTTTCTCTTGTATTTGCTCTTGTATTTTTTTAATTTTTTTTGTAGCCGATGAATTCTTAACCTCAAACCATGGTCATCTGAATCAAAGACCAGAACAAGGTATATTAGTCTCATTGCCACTGTTGATGTGATTGTAATAGGGGCTGTAATTCATCTGTAGTTCACTCATGGTAAGGAAGAAAAACCAAAACCATGGACGTGTAAAATAAGTGATCTTTTCTTGTAGTTCACTAATCAATAGGTTGATACTAATGAAGAGATATAATAGACCATAAATTATATTTAATTGTAAGAAGTTGTTATCGATTATATTAATTCTGTAGACATATATAGTCGATAGTTATGATAATTAATTATATTAAGTTAGGCTAATTAAATGATCCTACTATGACTTTTAAATAAATAGATCCTAAATTAATAGATTAGATAGATATATATATATATATATAACTCTCTCTTGTTCTTGTATTTTTAATTTTGTTTGTAGCCGATGAATTCCTAATCTCAAACCCATGGTCATCTGAATCAAAGACCAGAACAAGGTATACTAGTCTCATTGCCACTGTTGATAAGATTGAACCCTAGACATGATCACGTTCCCCTCCAAGAACTCCCCGCCCCCCAAGATTTATAGATAGCGATTTTCTTCTAGTTTTTTTCTTTTGTCAGCTTTTCTTGTTCTTATATTTAATCAAATTTCATGTTAATCTAAGTTTTGTTAAACGATTATTTGAGATAAGAGTATGTTTTGTGGGTGTTCAAGAAGATGTTTTATTAGAGTAATCTGACGAATTACAAAAGTTTAGGTCTAAAAACAGGAAGAAAAGGCTTATACTTTGGTCGGAACAGATGTCTGGAATGATAATCCCTAGTTCTAGTTGTGTGATGTGTACTTGATTTAGGATGCCTCTTTGTGTATTAACAGTGTAACAAACTTAAAGTATATCTCTCATTAATTAATGAATGTACATGGGAGTATATATACAAGTATGGTTAGTGATATTAACACGTGTATTATGTACACCTATCTATATCTAATACACCCACCTCAGGCCTTGAAACTCAAGTAGGATCTGGAGTAAAAAGGCTTGACACAGACATTATGTTCAAGAGGAAATGAAAGGGACCAGGATGCAGAGCTTTCGTGAAGATATCAGCGTGTTGGTTCGAGCTCGAGACATGATGCAAGGTGAGAAAGCCATGCTTAACCTGATCACGTACAGTGTGACAATCGACCTCGATGTGTTTGGTACGTTCGTGAAAGACGGGGTTAATCGCAATGTGCATCGCCGATTTGTTATCACAGAAGAGTTTAGCACCAGTCGTAACTGTAACACGAAGATCAGTCAACAACTGTTGTAGCCAAATGAGCTCACAAGTCATCAACGCCATGCTTCTGTACTCTGCTTCAGTGCTGCTGCGACTAACCGTACATTGTTTCTTGGACTTCCAACTAATGAGAGAAGAACCAAGGTATACACAAAAACCAGTCACTGTATCCGGACAAGTAGCCCAATCTGCATCAGAGAACGCGTTCAAGCATAGACCAGTATCTGCAGCGTAGAAGAGACCTTGGCCTGGATTAGATTCAGGTAGCGCAGAACATGATAAGCAGCTTTAAGATGAACATCAGTTGGTGCAGAGAGGAACTGGCTGAGACGATGGACAGCAAAAGTGATATCCGGTCGAGTGATGGTGAGATAAAGCAAACGCCCTATGAGTTCTTTGTAAGAGGTAATATCTTCCAAAGGTTCCCTGTGTCAGAACTCATAGGCAAGGTCGGATCAAGAGGAACATCACAAGGTTTGGAAGCAAGAAAGCCAGTATCAGCAAGTAGATCCAAAGCATATTTGCGCTGTGAAACAGAGATACTGGTAAAGTTGCGTGCTATTTCCAATCCGAGAAAGAAACGTGCTTGTCCTAAGTCCTTGATCTTGAAAGCTTGATGAAGAGCACCCTTAAGAGACTGCACAGCTTCTTCATCATTGCTGGCTATCAAGATATCATCCACATAAACAAGAACCGCAGTGAAGGAAGAACCACCATCTTGACAAACAAGGAGTGATCACCAGGAGATTGCTCATAACCAGCCTTCAACAAAACCGAGGAAAAACAAGTGTACCATTGACGAGAGGCTTATTTCAATCCATAAATGGATTTATGAAGGCGGCAAACAGGATTTGGAGGAACAACTTCACCCAGAGCAAGAGTATATCCCAAAGGTAAGCTCATATAAATCTCTTCCTCAAGATCACTATGCAAAAATGCATTAGTAACATCCATCTGAGATAGAGACCATCCATTCCTTGCAGCAAGAGCTAACAACAGCTTGACACTAGTCATCTTTGCAACCGGTGAGAAGGTATCAGTATAATCGACACCTTCTTGTTGAGTAAAGCCTTGAGCCACTAAGCGAGCTCGTGGTCTTTCAACCGTTCCATCGGCGTTGTAATTAAGAGCATATACCCAACGACACCCAACTACGTTCTTGCCAGGAGGCAAAGAAACACTAGTATATGTTTTATTAGTATTCATACCAGCAAACCCTACTCCCATTGCATCTTTCCACATGTCAGATGTGATAGCCTGTCTAAAATTACTTGGTATTGTCTTAGTAGAAACAGAGAGAACAATAGACTGAAAAGCAGGTGAAAGTTTGGAATAAGAAAGAACAGAGGAAATGGGATATAGAGGAGTAGCATAAGAGCTGGCTTTTTCTGGTGAATGACGAGCAAGGGAACAATGGTAATCAGATAAGTAACTGGGAGCTTTACCTGTACGCCGAGGTCTGGCACCTGAAGGAGCCACTGATGATGTTCCTGGTATGACAGGAACTGAAGAATTTGTGGCATTAGGGACAAATGATGCAGTACTAGAAGGAGAAGGTAAAGGAATCATGTTATCAATAACAACATGAGTTGATACAGGAAGAATGACTTTAGCAAACAAATCATCAGGTTGAGAAGTTGCAGTTTTATAAGGAAACTCATTTTCATGAAAAACTACATTCCTAGAAATGGAGATGATATTTGTGTCTAAGTCTAATACCCTGTAACCTTTGTAGCCAGTCGCATATCCAAGGAAAACACAAGAGTCTGCACGTTTAGAAAACTTATGTCTATCCTTCAGATGAGTTGAAACATAGCAGAGACATCCAAAAACCTTAAGACTAGAGTAATCAGGTTGTTTCTTTAGCAATAGTTCATAAGGTGATTTGTTATTCAACAAAGGAGAAGGTAATCTATTGATAAGAAATACCACAGTTTGAATACAATCAACCCAATAAACCAATGGTAAATGACTTTGTAACAACAAAGCTCTAGCTACATTCAAAATGTGTTGGTGTTTTCGTTCAACTACCGAGTTTTGCTGAGGAGTATAAGCACAAGAAAACTGATGAGTAATGCCATGTTCACGAAGCAAAGGACCAAAGTGTAACTCAGGAGAATTATCACTTCGAATAGATTTGATATTAGTTTGGTATTGAGTCTGAACAAGTTTAATAAAAGAAGACATTATAGTTGAAACATCGCTTTTATTACGTAACATATAAGTCCAAGTAAAGCGTGTACAATCATCAACAGTCGTAAGAAAGTACCTAAAACCATCAATAGATTCAACAGAAAAGGGACCCCAAATATCTATGTGAATGAGATCAAAAGACGAAGATGACAAGTTGTTATTGGAAACAAAAGGTAACATTTTCTGTTTAGCTAAAGGGCATACAGGACATGACTCAAGAGAACTAGACTTAAGCAAAGGAATAGTACCAGATAAAAGTTTCAACTTGTCTTGAGAAGGATGTCCTAAACGCATATGCCATAGATCTTCATCAGTACGTAAGGTTCCACAGAATGCAAGAGAAGCAGTAACAACAACGTTCAATATGTAAAGATTGCGAATAAGAAAACCTTCACCAATGTTCAAGACCTGAGTATGGTCCTGTATAAAGCAAGAATCATGATAAAAATGAGCAGAACAATTATCACGATTCAATAAGGTACTCACACTCAGAAGGTTGAAGCAAAAAGAAGGAACATAAAGAACATCATGTAAAACTAGTTTGTCAGACAAGTAAACAGTGCCAGTATGCGTAATGATTTCCCTAGTGCCATTTGGTAATGATACCGTCATACCAGTAACAAGATAAGTAGCACCAAAAAAGTGACAGATCAGAGCATACATGAGTTGTAGCTCCACTGTCAATTATCCAAGCACCATTAGGGATAGTATGTGTAAGAGATGAAAGAGTTTGATGTTGAAATGTAAGGGCATGGTTTTCAAAACGTAAACTTGTGGAAGGAAAAGGGACAATACCAGAATATGAATTAACATGCATCACACCATGAGCAGTGATAGTCGGATGCAAAAAAGCAAAGTTAACAGCAGAATCTGTAGGACGTACATGCTTCTGAAGTTGTTGAATCAACTGATTAACCTGATCTTGATTGAACTGAGAAAGATCGAGGGTTGAAGCTGACACATTGTTCTGAATATGAGCAATAGTATTTCCTTGATTAGAATGCTGGGAAGGATGAAGGTGAGGCTGTTGCTGAGTAGACTGGCCACGAGATTGTTGTCCACTCTGTCCCGAGCTGTGACCACGAGAAGAATTGGTGTGATACAGCTTATGACCAGGTGGATAACCGTGTAGCTTAAAGCATTTCTGAACAATGTGACCTGCCAAACCACAGTGAGTACAGACAGGACATTGCTTTTGACGATAAGCAACGGCTGCAGCAAAAGAAGCACTGTCTATCGGATCTGAATACTGAGGTTGAACTTGAGCAGAGGCTTGGAAGACAACATTATCAGGCTTCAAGGAAGGCCTGAGCAACTTCTGTCTCTCATCTTGAGCAACCATGTTGAAAGCTTCTTCAATAGAAGGAATTGGTTTAAGCATCAAGATGTGTCTCCTTGTAGAATCATACGCTTCATTAAGCCCCATCAAGAACTTGGTAACTCGATCTGTTGTTGAAGCTTCTCCCAAGATAGAGCTGCATTACATTCACACTTTCCACACGTACATAGAGGAAGGTCAACATAGTTTTGATACTCTTCCCACAATGTTACCAATTCCGTGTAGTATGTGCTCACATCAGAAGATCCCTGCTGAATATTACTCAATCTTTGTTCAATCTCAAAGATCCTAGGTGCATCATCGTGCTTAAACCTAGTCATCAAGTTCTTCCATATCGATTCAGCAGTAGACATAAAGAGCAAACTCTGACCTATCTTCTTGGATACAGAGTTAATCAACCAAGTCGATACCATGTCGTTACAGCGAGACCAAGCACCCAAATCACGGTGATCAGAAGAAGGTTGAGGAATCTTACCATCGATGAACCCCAATTTGTTGCGAACGTTGAGCGTCATTCGAACCGAGCGTCGCAAGCGTGAAACTCAGCACCGGAAGAAAGGCGATCGGAAACAAGAGCCAATCCAGCATGATCGGAGTTGTGGAGAAAGAACGGATTGTTGTAATGATCGATCGGAGTTGAGATCGGAGCTTGATTAGCCGCCGTCGAAGTCATCGGAGCTCAGATCGAGAACGAAACAAAAATCCGAATGAAAATCACCACCGAGAGGAAATCAAGAAAATCACAAACAAGAGATATATAGAGATGAAGAGAATCAACGAGAATCTGACGAATCGAGGCACTCATGAGATGGAATCGAAGCTCGCAAGGTCAAGAAGCCGTTGAAAATGGCGGAAGCTATCGCTTTTTCTCTGATACAATATTAACAGTGTAACAAACTTAAAGTATATCTCTCATTAATTAATGAATGAATGTACATGGGAGTATATATACAAGTATGGTTAGTGATATTAACACGTGTATTATGTACACCTATCTATATCTAATATTGTGCTCTTCGTCGCCTCTTTAGACTCAGTGTCCCAAAATGCTTTTCGGTCCGTGACCTAGTTCGGTCAGGGCGAAAGGCCGAAGGTGTTTTAGGTCGAATTGCTATAGGCCGAAGTGTCTTCTTGTCTCTAATTTTGGACAGGAAATCAATATTTGTTGGGTCTTGATAGGAGAGCGTAACTTTCCTCCAACATTTCATATTGTAAACAGTTACTTTTGCAGCTCAAATTATGTATTTCTGTAAAGTTTCGCATCTAGAAATTGTGTTTTACTTTAGAGTAGTGGTCAGTGGAGGCAATAATGGCATTAAGAATAATATTATCAACAATGAGCAAATCAATATTCTTTGCTATTTCATTTCACTTTTAAAGCTGATGTTGCATTAGTGGAAGAAACATTAGGGAATCGACAAAAGTAATCTCATTTTTATCAGATTTTACAGTTGTATTAGACGAGAAATTAACAGATTTAAAGTGTGATAAAAATGCCAAAATGGGCTACTAGCCTAAGCCTCCACCAACACCCTTGCTTTAATATTTTTATGCCTTAATCATGGGCTCAATTTTTGCAGTGAGCAATTGAAAAATGTCATTTTATCAAATCAAAGTTGTTCTCGAATACGATCTTCTTGCCAAAACAATTCATGCCACAAAAAGTGAAATAAAAATTTCCTAGGATAGATTTTTTTAAGTTTTTATCACAAAAATTGCCATCAAAAGAAAAATGACCAAAAGAAGTTTTATTAAAGAATATTTTTACCCTAGGATTAACTAATGTAAAGTTATAATTTAGAGTTAAAGGGTGGAATTTCGGAGATATGTTTCAAATTTAAAAAAAATAAAAAAATAAATATTCAAATTTTCAAAATAAAAAAGGAATATTTTAGTCATTTTTTTTTTGAAAATTATTTTTGTGACAAAAACTCAAAAATGGCTACTTGAGAAAATTGTCCAAACTGAAATATAATATATTAAATATTTAGAAGGGAAATTCATCTTTTTATACATTAATACTTTAGCATAATCAAATAGTTGAAGCTTTTGTTGACCAAAAAAATAAAATAAATAATTGAAGCTTTTAGAGGCGATGAAGCTGCTACTGAATGTGAATAAATTCTTCAGACTTTGGACTTCAAGTACTCGATTGAATCAATAACTTTTCTGTTTTCTCCATTCTTTTCCTTACTAAATGGCCAATCAATGATCGATCAAAGTACAAAACGACAAAACAACTAGCAAATCTTAGTGACTTTCTCTCTTTTTTATAGCAAATTGAGATGTGATCACACTTAAATGACTTTAAAAGCTGTAATTGCTTATGAAGATCAAGACTCTGGAACCTTTAGAGGAAGTGACAGATCTAACAGCTAATGTAGCAAAATAAAAGAACATCCATTGAAATGTAAAGATCAAAATATAGAACTCAGCAGGAAACATGAAACTACACAATTAGAAAAAGTAACAGAACAACAAGATTTTATATATTAATCATTACTAACAAGCCTTGTGTGTTTATACCCTGGCTAACTCAAACATATCTCCCGGTAAAAATCTCTATGCACTTTCTTTCAACAGCTCATAACGGTGCAGTTGTAAACGAAATTAACCGACTGTTTCTTCCCGAGTAAATGCCACTGTGGAGTACCATCACTTGGAACCCATGAGTTAAGCTCAATGAATCCTTCACCTGGAGCCTTTGGTCCACCAATCACTATAACCTGATCCCCACAAGCTCTAAACGCTAGACCCCAACCGTTCATCGAACCCGCTTGCTCAGGTAAACTCCCAACCTTTACCCAAACCCGGTTCTCCTTATCATACCTTCTAACCGCCATACCGGCATGATCAGCCGCGTAAAGCTGATCATTCACAACCGCTACAAGCGGTGGAGCCATCGCAGCCGCAGACATTCCGTTCCCCTGGCTAGACCTTGGTGGAGACAAATCAGGAATCTCTCTCCATCTCCTCGTCTTCATATCAAACTCTTCACCACAAGTCAAAACCTTTGGCTCGTTCCCTTCCCCAACACCAATCCCACCAAACACATAAAACTTCCCACACATAAACACACCAGAACACATTTTTCTCCGCTTGTTCATCTCCGGCAACACCGACCAAGTCTGATCCTCATAGTTATACATCTCCGCGGTATCAAGAATCCTGCCGTTGGAATCGCAACCGCCGGCTAGAACCGCGATCTCTCCGTAGCTAGCAGAGGCGAACAAGCATCTAGGCATGTTCATACTCTTCCCGGTTGACCAAGAGTTAGTCAACAGACTGTATCTATAGATTACGTAAGAGCTCACTTCCCAACCGAACACAAGCAGATCAGTTCCGACAGCGAGAGACTCTTTGTCTGCGTACCTAAAACACTCGTTCTGCGGCATGCTCGGCAAATGCATCCACCGTTTCGACCTCGGGTCAAAAGCTTCCCACTCGTTGAGATGGCACGAGAAGTACACCCAATGCTCGAGCGTCCCTTGTAGCCTCCTGAGTCGATAAATCTCACCGCTTCGGATCAGAGCGCGTAGGCTACGACTCACTGAAGCAATGGAGCAGTACTCAGCTCGTGAGCAGCGAAGCAAACAGCTTATGGAGTCGTCTTTGTTCATCCCCGGGATTAGCGATCCTCCTAAATCTGAAGATCCGTTTTCTCCTCTGTTGTTGCTGGCTGAGCGTTCATCATTACCTCCTCCGTCAAGATTGAAGAACTCGGTGAGCTTGTAAATCTTTTTCTTGTGGTTATGAAGATCAGTCTCGTCCCTGTTGAGAAAATGGCGTTTGACAGAAGACGAAAAGCTCCATTGGGTTTCGTTATGGCTTGGCATGGGGAAAAGCGTTGAAACCAGACAAGAATCTCGTGGTCGACCTTCAAACATCTTGTCTGAAAATCAAGAAACTGGTTCCTTTCTTCAGATTGGATCCGAGCTTTTAACCAAGAACAAGCACAAAGTCGATTCCACTAGGACAGTATAACATTCTTGTAAGAACAACAAAAAAAGCAATGGAGAATTGTAATAGAAGATGAAGGAGACGTTGCTCATTGATTAGATGATGATAAAAACAAAAACCAAAAAAACTAATTAAAAAACTTAAGATTTAATTAGCTAAGGTTCTCTCTGCTAAGCAAAAGTACAAATGCAGATCAATCTCATATACTTATAGACTTTTATAAATCTTAATCGATTTATAAACCCTTGGCCTATTGGTTAAGGTTTAAAGGTTTCTACATCCAGGTCTGGGGTTCAAATCCCAGACTATGCAATTTCTTGCAGATTATAGGATGCGAAGCTTTCGGAGGTTCCAGAGTACTGTAAGCAGAGCCGTTCGTTGTGGTCGCCTGTTGTGGTGAGAGCCTGTCCATCGAGAATGTCGTACATGCAGAACCGTCTGTGGTTTCAAGTGTTTCGGGGAGAGCTTCATCGTGGAATCATTATTCGTGGAGCTATTCATCATTATCGCATATGTTGCAGATAGTTGATCATCATATCTAATAGATTTAGAGATTATATGATGATGTAATGTGTTACCCAGCGTTAAAAAAAAAAACCCTTATAAAAATTACGAAATAATTATATTTCTTCTTTTCACAACTTAACCGATTGTGGTTTGATAGATGTTTATCTAAGCAATCTCCTAAAACAGAATTTCGCATTTACAATGGGGTGTGTAGTTTCGTTGGCGTCTATCTTGAGGATACAACTATCAATCTCCGTACAACACATTCGTACCGAGACCCTAACAAATTTTACTCTGAGTTTTCCTTCAGAAACTTATTATGGGGAAGAAGAAGATTAAATCTAATTGATCCTAAATAATCTTCTCCCTTCTCTCTTTTATCCCTCTCCTTCTTGTATTGCATTTGATCACTTTATATAATGATTCAAGTGGTGCATTTAATCAATGCATACGCTAATTCAAGCGGTGCCTTGTAATCAACTTATATGTTGATTCATAACCGACACATTTTGTCTGAAGCATTGCTTTCTTTAATTAATTAATGTCCAACAATACCCCACATTTTCTATTCAAACTCAACAATACCCCACATTTCACTACAAGAAAACAGCGACATACTGAGGGAAAAAATCGTCGGAATGTCGTCAGAATAACGTTATTCCGACGACATACCGACGAAATAAGTCCTCAGAAATAACTCCTCGGAAATTCTTTTTTCCTCGGAATTTCCTCGGAAATTTCCGACAGAATTCTGAGGAAACTCCGAGGACAACAAGTTCGTCGAAAAGCTCCTCGGAATATACCGAGGGAGAACTTCCACGGGATATTTCGATGGACTTTCCGATGGTCCAATCCTCGGAAGTTCCGACGAAATGTTCCTCGGAATTTTCATCGGGAATTTCCGAGGAACATGTCCCTCGGAAAATTCCGAGGAACGTATCCCTCGGAATATTCCGAGGAATGAGTCCCTCGGTATATTCTGAGAAACATGTCCCTCGGTATATTCCGAGAGTTCATTTCCTCGGAATTTAGAAAAAAATTAATTTTTTTTTTTAAAAATAAAATTTTTGAAATTTAAATTCAAAAATATAAAATTAAAATTAAAATTGAAAACATATTAGATAATATTCATAGTTGTACAAATAAAAATAAAACATTCTGAGTTTTTGAAAAAAAAAAAAAAACTACGGGTCTGGCACGTTCGGGAACACCT
>NC_027752.1:15301697-15302030 GCF_000695525.1 Brassica oleracea var. oleracea
GATGATAAAATAAAAATCAAGCTAGATGTATTGAACTTAAAAAAAAAAAGAACTTACGGATTCAACGATTTCGTTGATTCGAAACCGGGACAAGTTGGTCGAAGCCGTCGAATCGTCATCCTCGGTTTGAAGCTGAGACACTTCGTCTTGCACCTGAGTTTGGACCAGGCTGACCACTTCCCTCACAAGACCGTCATCAATCTGGCCGGTCTTCTTGTTGGTATACGCCCTCTTCATTAGAGCGAGATCATCAACCGGCTCGCCATCATTTTCATCCGCCTTGAAAAAAAACATAAAATTAAAGAAACATTAGAAATTAGAAAAAATGCACAA
>NC_027752.1:15302184-15312241 GCF_000695525.1 Brassica oleracea var. oleracea
CTCTTCCTTATCCCAATGCGCACACAACTCCGTCCAGACCGTGTTGTTTATCGACTTTGGGACCATTTAATAAAAAAAAAAAAATAGTTTAATAAATTAAAAAAAAGTTTAATAAATTAAAAAATTGTTTAATAAATTAAAAACAAACCTTGTTGATTTCCCACTTCTTCTTCCACTCGTGGATCTGCTTCCCATAGTTGTCCATAACTTTATGGACGAAGTGGTGATAGATAAAGAACGTCCCATCGGAATTCTAGTTGAATTTGTGCTGGAAAAAAAACACAATTAGTAGAAAATTTATATTAAAGATTAAAAATATAAGTAAAAAATTAGAATACTTACCGCAAACTGACGAAAGCTCTACCTGATTCCTACACTCGTTTTCACCCTAAGACAGGTATACTCCGCGAATCTCCACATTCTGAAATCGTGTTCTTGAGCAATTTTTTGGGTTTTGTGAATTTCTTATTTCCGTGTTGATTCCTTGATCAAATATGCATGAAACAGATGTTTAAACATGGAATAGAACACAATTGTCTGTGATTAACGAGTTTGGAACAGGATTTGAGATTATTTAGGGATTGAGAATTTTTTTCAATTTGTTTTTTTTTTTATCACAACTCGATTTCGCTTTTCATTTTCATGTTGCTTTGAGTTCTTAATTGATTATAACCATGTTGAGAGCAATGATTCTATTTTGTAGAGAATGAAGCGCACGAAAACATCAGCAAAGAAAAACACACAAGAAGCGGGTTCGTCACAGCTGGAGAAGCAAAGGCCAAAGAAGTGGGATAAGTCTGATACCACCCACTACAACAACATGAAGAAGGTAGCCGTTCCGGCTACACAACTAGCATGTCCTGAGACGATGACAATATTGGGAATCCAAGCAGACATTGAAGGACTGTTCCAGAACATGGGTCTAGGCCAACTATGCAACCTCAAGGAACCCACTTATCCGGAGTTGGTACGCCAGTTCATAGCATCCGCATACGTCACCCGTCCCGAT
Source organism: Brassica oleracea var. oleracea (assembly GCF_000695525.1). Taxonomy (NCBI): domain Eukaryota; kingdom Viridiplantae; phylum Streptophyta; class Magnoliopsida; order Brassicales; family Brassicaceae; genus Brassica; species Brassica oleracea. The sequence goes on from NC_027752.1 coordinate 15,303,194, forward strand.
GATAGGCATGAGGAAGGTTTTCTGGCATTCGTAGTGCAGAAAGTATACTATGAGGTATCTTTCACAGACCTCTGCGGACTATTTGGATTGAGTGCGGGGGAGAGGACATATGGTCTTTATTGGACTTCAGAGCTGTTGAACTTCTGGGAAACGATTGGCACATGGGTTTATAGATCTTCTCAGGCAAAGGAGTCACTTATCCGGAGCCCAGTACTGAGATATGCGACACGCCTCATTGGCTCATTGCTATACGGGACAACCACAGCCGCATCAGTCACGCAATGGGAGTTGTGCCTCCTGTACCAAGGTGTGAGGCATTTGCTACCGGCATTTGGAAACTCTACATTCCCACCTGCTACTGCCTTCAACATGGGAGCGGTGCTGGCCGCAAACTTAGCAGGATACAAGGGGAAAGTAACCAAATCCAAGAGCAATGCATGTGGATTTGGTGCAGTGATTACTCGGATCCTTAGACATGTGGGTGTAGACTGCAAGAACCAGGAGGTAGCACTGGACAGATCGAACAACATTGCTTGGAACTACCTGGATGTCATTTCTCTAGTAAGTAAGGAGTTCATAGCTGGTCCCCACTCGAGGATCGATCGGGATGGTCCTTACGTCTACGTATTCCAGGACCGAGCGAAGAAAACACTCTACTGCCACCTACCTCAGATCGGTCTCACTTCTCTACTTTCAGAGGCTGCAGTTGAGTTCCTACCCCCTGCTACCGCACTAGTAGACAAGCCATCCTTCTTCACGCCAAAATATCAGACCAAAGGCAAGGGCGTGGTTGATGAAGAAGGAGAAGATGAGGCTGCACAAGCCATTCCAGATGATTCACAACCCCATCAGCTACTCCCATCAGACTCCAGCCAGTACAAGCTGCAAGAGCTTCCACCGAACGCCACTTCGCGCCAGCAACAACATTGGAGAGATCAGAGCATAAAGACAAACAACGACATGCTACACAAGATCTGGGCTGCCATTTCACGTATCAGGCCGTGTCGTTGCCAAAAGGATGATGTAGTTCATCGGGACAACTCTCCATCCAGCTCTGGTTCGGGTTCGAGTGGTACACACAGGGTAAGAAAGAGGTCCAAGAGACCCAATGATGCGGAACATCTGGAGCAGGAGACGAGGAGTAGGAGCTATCACCGGCTATTTTATTTTCTTTTCTATTCTAACGTTTTATGGTCTTATTTTCTGTTAATTTTGAACTGAGTTTTTTTTTGGGTTTCTTAATTATGAGTTTGTATTTCTTTTACATGGTTTCTTCGTTTTATTTGGTTGTGTTCTGAGTAGTTTTTAATTCGTATTCAGCTTTGCCTTGCTAGATAAACCAAATAACTATTATTCGAGGAAAGAGGTTATATCAAGTGTTCCTCGGAATTTCCTCGGTATTTCTTTAAAAAAAATAAAAAAAATCAATGATATTCTGTTTCCGAGTCATCATCACTAGATGAATCTGAATCTGGATCTTGGTGAAACTCTCCAATTACTGGTTCATCCTCTACGTGAACGACGGCTTCCTCTCCAAAGTCGGTTAAATCGACTACAAGGCCAACTCCAGCTAAATTTTCTGCTGCACTACAGTTGCCGGATGTGCTTGGTTGTAGTGGGTCTTCCAGCTCAGAACTTCCCTGAACTCGGCCTCTCGGGTTGAGTCTTGTAACAGTAACCCATGGATCATCTCTGTTCCTTACCCGGGGGTACTTGATATAACAAACCTGTAACATTTAGAAAAATTATAAATTAATACACATGATGATGAATCATTCTGAATAATTAACATTTAATTACCTGATCGGCCTGGGAAGCAAGAATGAAAGGATCATAATATTGCAGCTTTCGCCTCGAATTTACTGATGTAACACCAAATGCATCTGTTCTCACACCTCGATCTGGGGTGTTGTCGTGCCAATCACAATAGAAAACAGTACAGCGCAATCCAACCATGCCCAAATACTTGATTTCCAAAATCTCATGTATGTGTCCGTAGTATACATCATCTCCTGATGCAGAACAAACGCCATCATCATAAGTCGTACTCGAACGTCTCCTCTTCTGAGTTGTGAATGCATATCCTCGAGTACAAAATCTCGGATATGACTTCACAACAAAGTTTGGTCCAACGACCATCTCACGTATCCAATCGTCAAATGTTTCACCTCTGGCCAAACCAGCAGACACCTATTAATAGCACATATATATATATGTTATATCAATAAATGTGAATTAGTATAAATATGTGATAAAATATATTTTAATTTGTTTAAAGCACTCACATAAGTAAACATCCATCCAGTAAATTCTCTCTGCTTCATTTCTTCTAGTTCGTCCTCTGTGGCGTATCTATACTCGAACCGCTTTTCTGCCATGAAAATCCTGTATATGATGACAATAATGTAATTAATTAAGATTTAAATTTCAACTTGTTAAAATAAAAATTTGTAAGCTCATTTATTTACCTCTCATATTGAAGAACGTCTTCGCAGTTGGTGAGCAAATATGTTTGCAAATTACTGCGCTCCTGCTCAGTAAGTCGACGGTCCTTTGGTTTTCCGCTAAGTCGTCCAACGTCTGTGAAAATGTCTGGAACCGTAACATGATATGTTGCCCGTTCGCCTCTATCATCATGCCGAGCAGGTCTTCTGTTTTTGGTCTGAACTTCTGCTGGAAAGTAGTACTCGGCAAAGTTTGAAGTTTCTTCATTGATCATCTGTGCGACTATAGAACCTTCCACCCTACTTAAATTTTTCACCATCTTCTTCAAATGGAACATATACCGCTCATACAGATACATCCATCTATACTGCACAGGACCACCAAGTTCCAATTCTCTTGCCAGGTGAATAACAAGATGCTCCATAACATCAAAAAATGAGGGAGGAAATATCTTCTCAAGGTTGCACTGAATCACGGCTATGTTAGTCTTCAAATTTTCAATACCTTCAAGAGTCACTGATCTCGTGCATAAATCGCGGAAGAAACCACTTATCCCTGCAATTGCTTCATGAACATTTTGTGGTAATAGTTCCTTGAAGGCGAACGGAAGGAGGCGCTGCATCATTACATGGCAATCGTGGTTTTTCAAGCCAGTAAACTTTCCTTCCTTTCTGTCGATACAGTTACGCAAATTTGATGCGTAACCGTCTGGAAATTCCACATCGTTTGAAATCCAATCAAAGAACGCATCTTTTCCCTCTGCATCAAGTCGGTATATGGGAAAAGGAGCCCTACCATTTTCATCAACATGAAGTTCTGAACGAGCACATATATCGACTAAATCCAGTCTTGACTTCAAATTATCCTTTGTTTTACCTTGAACATTAAGGATCGTGTTCATGAGATTGTCAAAAAAGTTCTTCTCAATATGCATGACATCTAAATTATGCCTTAGCAGATGATCCTCCCAGTATGGCAGATCCCAGAAAATACTTTTTTTGTGCCAGTTATGTAGTTCTCCAACAGCATCTACCGGAAAACGCTCATGTCCACCGACTTCTGGCGTCCTTTCTGCACCAAAATCTCTTAGTTGTATCTTCAAATCTTTCCCACAAATTTCCGGAGGTGGACTGTCAAACACCCTCTTGTTCTTCGTAAACAAATTCCTACTCCTACGATATGGATGATCAGGTGGTAGGAATCTCCTGTGACAGTCAAACCAACACGTTTTCCTTCCGTGTTTTAGTTGGAAAGCATCAGTGTTATCTTGACAATATGGACATGATATCCTTCCATGCGTTGTCCATCCAGACAACATATCATATGCTGGAAAATCACTTATTGTCCACATTAGTACTGTCCGCATTTGAAAGTTTTCTTTACACGAAACATCGTATGTTTCAGCACCTTGAGCCCATAGTTGTTGCAACTCATATATTAGTGGCTGAAGAAACACATCAAGTGATCTCTTAGGATGCTCTGGTCCGGGAACGAGAATCGAGAGAAACAAAAACTCTCGTCGCAAGCACAAGTTTGGGGGGAGGTTGTATGGTGTAAGAATGACGGGCCATAGAGAATATTGTCTTCCACTCTTGCCAAACGGACTGAAACCATCAGTACATAATCCAAGGTAGACATTTCTTCTCTCATACGCAAAGTCGGGATACTTTGATTGGAAATGCTTCCACGCTTTTGCATCTGAAGGATGTCTGATCTCACCATCTGTTGAGTGCTCCGCATGCCATCTCATTGGTTGCGCTGTGCGTTCAGACAGATACAACCTCTGCAACCTTTCCGTCAAAGGTAAATACCACATCCTTTTATATGGCACTGGAACTCTTCCACTCGTATCTTTATAACGAGGCTTTCCACAAAATTTGCATGTAACCCGCTGTTCATCCGCCCTCCAATAAATCATGCAGTTGTCGCTGCATACATCTATTACCTGATACGATAAACCAAGACCAGCTACGAGTTTCTGAACCTCGTAGTATGAACCAGGAGCTACATTATCCTCGGGTAGAATACCTTTTACAAAATCAGCAATCGCATCCACACAGTCTTCAGCCAAATTATAATCTGTTTTAATGCCCATCAATCTTGTAGCAGATGATAAAGCTGAATGACCATCTCTGCAACCTTCGTACAATGGTTGCTTTCCAGCATCCAACATATCATAAAATCTCCTAGCTTGTGCATTGGGTAAATCTTCCCCTCTAAAATGATCATTTCCCATGAATTCGGTTATACCTCGTTGGTATTCTTCCGTAAGCAATCTCGTGTTCGGATCCAAATGAGGTCGATCGATCCAAGAACGAAAATAATTTGAAGAAGACATGTTTTTTATGAATCAAATTCGTGTGTAAAGAGAGTAAGAGGGAGGATGAAGATATGGAGTGAATGAAGAGGAAGAGGGGTGCTTGTATTTATAGTTGAAATTCTGCCGACAGACCGAGGAAATTCCGACGGAAACGGCTAGTTCGTCGGAATTTCCTCGGAATTTTTAAAATCCCCCAACGGCTATCTAACGGCTATAATATATCCTCGGAATTCATCGGTTTTTTCCGAAGAATACATTTTTCCTCGGTATTCCATAAGAATATTCCGACGGATTTATATTTCCTCGGAATTCCGTCGGTATATTCCGAGGAAATTTCGAGGAAACCAAATTTTGTGTTTCCTCGGAATATCCTAGGAAATTCCTCGGGATATTCCGAGGATTTCATTTTCCGTCGGAATGTCCGTCAGAATACCGCTGTTTTCTTGTAGTGTTTGAATAGAAAATAACTTTAAATAATTCTGAGGAAGTAAAATCAATATGCATCGAAAAATGTATCTTTTGAACTTGAACATTTCCTAGTAACAACTTATCGGATTTACTTTGTGGGTATAGAACTATAGTCTTGAATTAACCACATTTTATAGTAAACCAAGACAATAAGCGAAACACATATCTCATCAGTTCATTTCTTGTTTATACGGTTGTGTTCATTTTGGTCCTGAACATGTCCTGACTTCATGAGAGCTCTAGAGAATTTAGCCATATCAATTCTCATAGGTGCGACCCGACACCACTCTCATATAGGTAATGTTAGTAAAAAATAGTCCATTCTATCTCTCTTCTACAAAAGATACTAACATGATTAAGAATAAATTATTCAACCTTTATTCATTAATGGCACATTATTATTTCATAGGAATGAGAAATGTGTAAAACGTCTTGAGTCTTCTTCAACTAGTTTGCCTATTGAACCTAGACCATGGGATCTCCAATGTTGCTAGGTTAGATTTCCATCAAGTGATGACTCATTATGTTGGCTTGATTTGATACCCATTCCCTTCGAAATGAAAACAACTTGCTTTTTAGATAGGCCTTTAGTCAAAGGATCAGCCAAGTTATCATTTGATCTAATGTAATCCAATACTATCACCCCATTGAAAATCAATTGTCATGCATGTCTACATCTTGTACGTCTTGACTTGCCATTGTAATTTTTTTCCCATAATGAGATTGAGTAGGTGAATAACCATATGGCTATTGTTTAACTCTAATTCCAAGAATTAACAGCCCATCCCATATCTTTCATGAGCAATGATTTGAATTTTTCTTTCCACTTGTTTCACCACAGAATTAGTGTCACTCATCTTAAAGTTCAAGAACTTTTCCACGATGAACGTCTTAACGCTTGCAACTTCAGACTTGCATTTCTTCTATATTGATTCCCACAACTGTTTTGAAGTTTGGAATATATGATAAACATCGTAGAGAGAATCGTCCAAAGCGTTAAGAATATATATTTCTTGCCCAAAAACTCGTTTTGTGTCCATGCCTCTGAAGCTTTAACGATTTCATCAGGAATATCACCTTCTACAGGTAACTCTGGTTCTTCAGAAGTCAAGCACTGTGCGAGATTCAGTGTCGTGAGATAAAACAACATATTTTGTTGCCATCTTTTGAAATCCACTCCTCGGAAAACAAAATGCTTCTCTATGTGACTTTTCACAACTGCAGTAGATTGATCCATCTTGCTTTCTTTGAAAAGAACAAAGGAAAATTTTGTCTTAGATTGTTAATCCAAAGTACATATGCAAATCAATCTCACGTACTCAATACGTTTGAGTTTATAGACTTTTATAAATCTTAATCAATTTATAAACCCTTATAAAAAGTTACGAAATAATTATGTTTCTTCTTCTCACAACTTAACCGATTGTGGTTTGATAGAGGCTTTCCTAAGCAATCTCCTAAGACAGAATTTCACCCCTACAATGGTGTGTGTAGTTTCGTAGGCGTATCTTGAAGATACAACTATCAATCTCCGTACAACACACCCGTACCGAGACCATAGCGAACTTTACTATAAGTTTTTCTTCAGAAACTTATTACGGGGAAGAAGAAGATTAAATCCAATTGATCCTTAGTAATCTTCTCTCTTTTATTCATATCCTTCTCATATTGCATTTGATCACTTTATATAATGATTCAAGTGGTGTATTTAATCAACGCATACGTTAATTCAAGCGGTGCCTTTTAATCAACGTATATGTTGATTCATAACAGACACGTTTTATCTTTAGTGTTGCTTCCTTTAATTAATTAAAGTCCAACACTCTCTCTCTCTTTTTCCGGTTGTTATCTTTCATATACCTTAAGGCTTAAGCTCCTCCGCATATCAGAAGAAGCTAATGGGATTTGTAGACAAAAATATTGTTTAAATAAAATATTAATCTTAGGGTCTGACTGGTGACCAGGGAACGGTGAGGAATAATGCATTCCCTAATGTTTCTAAAAAAAATCACCATTCATAATGAATAATAATTCCCTCTCATTCCCTTTCATTCCCTTTTTTGTAGAGAATTTAAGAACAAAATTATTCCTTGTTAAATTTGATAAGGAACAACCATTCATTTTCATTCCTGATATTTTGTTCCCGTACATTCTTTTTTTATTCGTTCCTCTTAATTCCCGAATGGTCACCAGTCAGACCCTTAATTATTCTGTACTGGTTTACTGTTGTAAACTTTAAGCAAAATAATAAATATTTGTCTTCTTTACTTCATTACTGAACATAAGTGTAATCCAATACCTCGAATCTAACCATGATATTGCTTCAATCGTACTAAACTGTATTATAAACCGAGTACAAAACTCTTATCGCTTTAATTCCATCATAATTTATCATAAAAGTATTTTATAAATTGCGATCGTACTCTTTCCTTTCTTGGGACATGGGTGGTGCCAAGAATGTGGATGATTGTTTATTGAACTATAATTGCTGTAGAAAACATTAAATTGAATTTGGATAAGGACGAATATAACGTACTCACCGGTTGGTTGTTGTTTTCCCGGCGATTATACGACGGAGCCGCTTAAGTTTTGCGGTATAAATACCGGGTTCGACACGTGTCGTCACGCACTTTAGTTTAAAAAACCAGCTAGGAACAGACTGGAATAGCCTACAGCGAGTGTCCGATACACCTGGTGCTGCTTGGGGTCCACATATTCGAAACTTGAGGGACGTTTGGTATTTGAATACAGCGGGATGTAAGTGAATGGACCCTATTAATTAACGTTTTTGGTCACATGAGTCACGACGATGATCGTTTTTACACCTAACCATTTGACTTTCTCTTGGAAACTCAAAACATAGATGGGTTGGATTCTAATTTAAAGATATGAAAGGAAGTGAAACACTATTTTCATGTTGAAATCTTCCGATAATTTAACTAATTTTTATATGTACTCATGCTTAATATAAAGATGGAGCAGTTTTTCAACAAACACGAATATAGTCCAGACAGAACTATTACATGAGTTGACATAATATTTAACTTGTATATTTTAAATGGTATGGTTACTATGGTCCAGTGGCGGATCTAGATGAATTTCTAGCCAGGGCAAAAGGATAAAACATTAATAATATATTTATAAATTCAAATTTTTATCCGGAGCATTATTAAAAGTCTAAGCAAAATTACACCAAACAAAAAAAATCATGGGGAACAGCTGCCCCACTCACTCCTCACCTAGTTTCGTCACTGCTGTGGTCTGGTTACTACGGTAGATGTTTAGCTTGTATATTTTAATATCACGAGTTTTATATATGATCTCATGTTCTTTGACATAGTAATTTTAGCAACCTACATTTTCGTCTGTCAGATTAGTGAATTACAGTGACGATGTAGATGTAGCGGGTATGATCGAAAGCTTTCAAACAGTTTTTGGTAAGATTTTTGGAGTTTAATGTAGTTGATAATCTTTATACAGGTGATTATGTATCATAAAACATAAGTAGTCAGCTATGAAATTAAGGATGAAGGTCACACCATTTTATTAAATCAAATTAGGATACTGGATAAAGTTCTTGAGCATATCGAACAATATATCTTCGATATGCTTTTATGTCAAAATTTGTTCTACAAATGGCTTATAAGAGCAAACTTTTATTTTCTTAGTATCAATAACAAATTTTAAAAAGGATCGGTAGCAAAATTGGTTCTTTGGTACCCTTTGACACCACAAATAACCTAAGTTCAAACCTCAGTGACACCATATTTAGATCCTCTCTGACACGCTCCCCAATGCAGAACCGTTGGGCCCTC
>NC_027752.1:15312341-15316283 GCF_000695525.1 Brassica oleracea var. oleracea
CCAAACCGAAACCGACTCAAAACATAGGTTTGGTTTGGGTCCGGGTTGAGAAAAAAATTACCTAATAGGTATTTTTTTGGGGGCCTGCGGTTCTTTGTTTGAGTTTGGATCCTACCCGAGACATAGTTGAAAATATTTTGTGTATATTAAGTATATTAGGGTATTTCGAATATGTTTCTGGAATTACATATATTTTTTAAGTTTTGAGTTTGGATTTACAATAGTTTTGGGTTTCAGGTAAAATTTGAATTTTTTAAAGAAAATTAGGTAATCGGATAAAATTTTGGGTATTTTTTTGTTCATCGGATCAGATTTCGAATAAAATTTTCGATTTTTTAGATATTTAAATATTTTTGGATTTTTTGGAGTTTAAACTTTTTTCATGTTTTGGGTATTTTTCATATTTTTAGATAATTCGAATCTTTTTGAATCCTAAATACCTTAAATGATATGTCCAGATCTGATATACTTACCATTGAGTTTGTGGAAATATGTGAAATATATACTGCAAAGCTTTATTTATACTTATAGGTTATAACCCGTTCTATGACGTGATATTGTAAAAATTATAACCAAAGAAAAAAAACACTTTAGCAGGTTAACATGGAACTATAAACCGAGAACCAACAATGAATCAAAACCGAAGCAAAAAAAACTCAAAACTAAATTGATATTCACAAATAACTAAGTGGTTCCTATATATCTAAAACCGAAAAATAAAAATCGAACCTTTAGCAAATATATTATTTTTTTGATAAATATAGATTTCAAATATGGTGGTTTATACAAATTTTTAAAATGTGATATTTTTTCAAAATATAGTGGTTTCCATTTCTCTGTTGAAAAATTTAATATTAATCTACTTATGTAAATTATTTGAAATTTAATAACAATATAATTTTAGATAATAATTTTTCAATCATAAAGATATTTAACAAAACTGTGAAATTGTTTTTAGAACTCATTTCTGAAACACTTAAAGAAAGAAACCATAGTACTTTTCTATTCAAAGAGACACTTAATCATATATAACATGAATATGTTTGCATGTCACGTAATTGCAATAGGAGATGGACCTGAGAGGTTATAATATTTCATGTCTTACTATTACATAATACATAATTAAGAATATTATAATATTTTATAGTTTTCATGTGAATATTATATATTTTATGCCTCACCATTTTGTAGTGCAATTGTATTGCGGTATTAATTTTTTTGTTTTATAAATTTATATTTGTTTTCTGTTTTAAGTGTTCTATATTTTTTTTTTATAAATTTACATTGCAGATGTATCATATATTTGTCAAAATCTATTTATTAGTTATTCTTTTATTGTTTCCATATTTAAAAGTAAGATTTATCACGTGTATTTGAGTTATGGTAACTGAATATATTTGATGAAATATTGATTACAAATCGATTTTTTTTATATTTCTAAATGGCCATAATTTTTTTAAATGCTATTCATGTTTCCAAATAATATAGATATATAGTGTTTTTTTTTTCCAAACAAATCTAAAATATAATTCAGTTTTAATAATATAGATGGCTCCATATCATTCTACCCACTTAAATTTGGAAAAAAAAAGGAAAGAAGCTACTAACATTTCTTACAAAAATAGAAAAAGAAGGGGAAAAAGAAGTATAAGAGATGGATGATAGATGATGAATAATTTCTCATCTTTATTTCACACAAAAGAGGAGACTAGTTGATCCGAGCGTTTAATAGCTCCCAAACCAAATTGAGCGAGTAACAAAAGTATTATTATAACCAAGTTCAATACACATAAGTTATCTTTTCTATACATAACAAAACACCAACAAGTCTCTTATAGAACATTAAATAGTAGCTTTACAATATCTACTCAGTCTCATTGATGAATACACACACGTACCAGCTTGTATACATATACAGGATAACAAGAATGTAATGTTATAGCCTAAAAAGAATAATGTAGTGACGTGTGTCGGATTTTAAAAATCGGAATTATTTGGAGGACGAGTGGAAACCCCATTGAGGAGAAGAAAGGAAGTGGGCATCTTTATAGACAAATTTAGACACACTTTATTAATCATCTTTATAGACAGATTATATTTAGTTTCCCTAATGGCGCATATCAACTATCAAGTCCATGCATGCTGATTAACAAGTGTAGAATCTATTAATATATCCAAAAAACAAATGTAGATAAAACATGCCTAAGTATTAATTAGTCGTCATTTTCATAAACCACGCTTGATCTTATAGTTTACACGTAAATGGAAAAATGCTAAATAGAGTTTATTTATAAAATCTTGTTTTAGAAAGACGTGTTGCAGTGGATATTACTCGTGTGGTTAAAAGCAGATCTTTCCTAATAGAACATCCTTTAATTTAGATATGTTTAAACCGGGTGCATGTATGCATCTTAAAAATGAAATATAAGGTTGCGTCAAATTAAATATTCCCAGAAAACAGTTGGATGTTTTTACTAGTAGTTTTCTGAAAACAATTTGCATTTTTTAGCTTTTTGAAATCGATCTGTTTCTGTTGCCTTGGATGTGTGTGTGTGGGGGTGGGGGGAAATCATATTCTTCGAGGGGAGCATTAACTATATGTCGATTGATGTAGCTGAAACCTAAAATCAAAGTATGAATCCTGGCCTAAACCCAAATTTCAAACACACGAAAAAGGAAGACGAACAAATGCTTTTGTTCAGAATTCAACTCATCCAATACCCACACGCCGTTACTTGAAGCTTTACTCACTGTTTTTAACACCCAATTACGACTAGTTACCGGGAAAAGTAAAAAATAAAAGAAACGGAAAAACATTTAAAGTTATACCTCAATATTTGTCCTGGTTATGGTTCATGAAAATCATCGTGATCTTTGGGATTGTCATGATTCGCCAAGCTTGTTATTGTCATAAATTTGATTATTAAAAAAAAGATCGTGATGATCGTTATATTCTTCATATTTGATAGGACTCAAAAATTTCATCCATATGTTTAGTTGTTAAATTCCAATTATAACATTCACTGATTTTTATCTATTTTAGAGCATCTCCAACAAGACTCTCTATTTTAGAGTTTGCAAAACTCTAAATTTGAAGTTTCAATATGTTTTTCTCCAAAAGCAAAATTTCAAACTTATTTTCAAAACTATTTGTATCTTATACTATGATCTTTATATTTGTTATGATTAATAAATATCTATAAAACATTAATATATAACTATCACATATATAAAAATATTACAATAATATTAATTAATAAAATCTTACATTAAATATATAAAATTATATATAGAAATACATAATTAAATATTAAACTACAAACAAAATACGACATTATTCCATAAAATTATTTTTGTACTCCATCTTTGGTTACACAGAATTTTTTGGACAATGTTTTAGAAATTTTGGAAGTTCCGAAGCAAATTTACCAGACTATTAGTGTTGTTGTAATATTTAAATATGTGTAATAATTATGTCTTCATGTATCTTATTTAAGAGTTTTTTTATTAAGTTTCTTTTGTAATATTCTTGTTTTATAATTATAGTCTTAAAATATTATAAATATTATTTTAATTTTTCTATTTAATTTTATGTGTAAAATTTGAATTTATAAAATCAAATTTGAAGTATTTATGATATACAAAAAATTTAAGGATTAAAACGATAAATGAAAAAGTACTTAAGAATCATAAATGTGATGTGTAATTAATTATAATGATTAAAATTAAAAAAAAAAAGATGAAACTTGAAGTTTCATTTCTCAAAACTCTAAATTTGAAGTTTTGAAGTTTTTTTTTGGAAAGCAAAAAACTCTATATTTGGAGTTATATAGTTTTGGAGATGCTCTTATGGGATCATCGTGATCTTAATAATAAACTTTATTGTATCGTTTTGGTTGTCATGTTGATATCAATGGCATTGAATTACGGTTTTAGCATTTT
>NC_027752.1:15316388-15320049 GCF_000695525.1 Brassica oleracea var. oleracea
GGGGGTGTTCAGAGGAAGTCGTACTTAAAATTTGAAAAAAAAAATCCGAATAAAGAAAGCTTTAGCATCAAAGTAACAAATTAGTAAAATTAAAATTTGAAATGTCAAAATAGTATCAATAAAGTTAACATAGATCATCGCTTATGTACATATATATATATTTACATATAATAACATTAATATATATTATTATATTTTTATCAATTAATTTTGAATAAACTATCAAACCATATCTAAATCCTACGTTTATAACCTTTTAAATTAATACTTTATAAATTAATATACAGTAAAAATTTCTATAAAATAATATAATTGTATAGTCCAAAATTGTGTTTTTGGTTCAATTAGTATATCGATAAATTAATATCTCTATAAATTAATAAAAAAATTGTAGTTCGGGTGTGGTCTCAATATTATTAATTTATAGAGGTTTCACTGAATTTACGAAACAATAAAAAACAAGCTGTATTTTTTGGTTTATTCAGTTCCACACACCCCTAAACTTTCTAGTTGAAGAGCTTGCTTTGAAATAAGCTACATACAAAACTCCATGGGCCGCACTAAAACAGCTTTGAGGCCTTTAGTTGAACAAACAATAGGCCCAACTCAAGAAAAAAACATCGTCTTCAACGATCAGAAGAACTAACTTTACTCCGCCGGTGTTGACTTTGATCAGATCGGCGACGGAAATGGGAAACACGAGAATCTTGATCTTCATCTGGGCGTGTGTAGCCTTACTCTCTGTAGTCAAAGCTCTTTCTCACGAACCAGAACTTGGCTCAGCTCGTGTCGTGTTTCAGGTTCATTCCCCGTCTCTGCTACCACAACTAGATCGCTCTATTTCGAATTTCTCTTTGCATCATCTGTTCTGGGTTCTTATATTCTAGGATCAAAATCTCAACTTTGAAAATTTAATGTGGATGTGCAGACTAGTTATGGGGACATCGAGTTTGGGTTCTACCCCACGGTTGCGCCAAAGACAGTGGATCACATCTTCAAGCTAGTTCGTTTAGGAGGGTACAATACTAATCATATCTTCAGGGTAAGGCTCAAGCTTCGGATTTGATTTGGGATTATCTTGGGTGCTAAGTGTTTGAAGTCATTTTGCAGGTTGATAAAGGCTTTGTTGCTCAAGTTGCTGATGTGGCGAGTGGAAGATCAGCCCCGATGAACGAGGAGCAAAGGAAAGAAGCTGAGAAGACTATTGTTGGAGAGTTCAGTGATGTCAAGCATGTCAGAGGTATTCTTTCTATGGGAAGGTATGTATATTGATTTTCTCTATCCCATGTAGCTTGGTTAGTATCTATGACTGTTCTTTTTCTTTTTTGGTGTGTGTTCTCATGATAATTTCAAAGTGATGTTTTGCATCTCTATGGATTTGTTTTTAGGTATGAAGATCCAAACAGTGCACAGTCTTCATTTTCAATGCTTCTTGGTGACGCTCCTCATCTAGATCGCCAGGTTAGCTTAAGCTAATTCAACTTGATCTCTTTCCCAAGATGAACTAGTAATAAGATTGGCGATATATTCAACAGTACGCTGTGTTTGGTAAAGTGACTAAAGGAGATGAAACATTGAGGAAGCTAGAAGAAGTTCCCACTCGCCGCGAGGGAATTTTTGTAATGGTACGTCTCCAACACTCTACTAAGCTTATTCTTTTGTTGGTTGGTCCGTCTAGTAAATAGTTGGCTTTTTACCTTCCATTTTGCAGCCGACGGAGAGGATCACGATTTTGTCGACATACTATTACGGTAAATGCAGTCAAATCCACTTTGTTTGTTAGCTTAAAACCTTTTTCTCCTGACGTTTGATGCTGACATGGGACAACACTTCAATTATGGTTTAACTAGAGTCCATAAAAGAGATGTGACTGTAGCCTGTATTTTGCTTTAAATCAGGTCATTCATGTGTACTACTAGTAGATAAGACTCAAAGATAAATAGATAGCCTTTTGAACGATTGATGATGTTTTGGATCATATAGTAAACTGAAACTCACGGGTTAAATTCGTTATAATCTTGTTCGTAGACACTAAGATGGAGAGCTGCGAAGAAGAGAGATCTGTCCTGAAAAGAAGGCTTGAAGCATCTTTTGTTGAGGTCGAAAGACAGGTGATTTGAAATGTCTTATAGATCATGTTTTTGATGAGAAAGCTCGACACTTTCAATACAACCGTAACATTTTATGGTCCCTTGGGTTTTTTTTTGACAGAGAATGAAGTGCTTCCCGTGAATCTGTGTTTAGGACCCTTTGCTAAGTAAAGAACTGTTCATAAACAGAGCCTAAAACAAAGTTAAAGCCGACATCTTTGTTTCATTTAATGTAACTCAGGATGCTACGACACATATTCATTAGTTCTTGAGTTTAAGGTGTTATTCGTTTGTCCATTCCATAAGTGATACATCCAAATGATCTATTTGGATGTTATTAGTGTTGTGTTAAAAAAAAATGTTATTAGTGATTCTTTTTTTCTACATAAATCATCTAATTGGATTTCTATTTGTTTGTTCATCTCTATTTTTACGTAGATAGTTTAGTAAACAAATTTTTTATATATTTTTTGTTTTGATTTATGTTTACTATATTAATTTTTTACTATTTATATAAAATATAGTTCTAAATAATATTTTTAAAATTTGTTTCTAATTTTGTGGAAATTATAATTTTTTAAAATATGATCTTTGTAGTTTTACCAGGAAAGTGAAAATTTATTGTTTTAACAAACAATAACATCAAAAACGGTTGAGAAACATTTGATCATGGTTTGTTTCATTCTCGGTCTGCAAAATCTGATTCAACCGGGACAAAATCCCATGTTCTGAGCACTAAAAATTGTCAAATTCTGATCTAGTGTGAATAGCTCCGGAGGAGAATAGCAGCAACACATGTGCTCTGCTTTTGTAGCTCTTTCTTCTTCTCTCTCTTGAAAAACAAGGCATGGGATATCCAGGTCTTTCACTTTCGTTGACCTTTGTCTCTTCCTTTCTCCTCCTTTTTTGTCTTTTTGCTCTTAATTTTCATCAAACCCTATTTTGTTTTGGTCTGAAAATCCAAACATTGCTACCTCTTCTGCATTAAAGGAGGTGGCTTGTTATGTCTGTTGTTTAGGGTACTTATAGAAAAAATAATACCCAAAAACTTAGGAATAAGTCATATGATGGCTAATTAGACGTTTATAGCCAATTGGTCTAAAAATTAAAACACAAGTGGTGTATTGGGCGGCTTTAGGTGACCCACAACAGTACTTCTTTAGCCCATTGGTTTGCAACTAATAGAAGAAATTAGGGAGAATTGCCAAGTGTGACTCAAAACTTGGAGTCAAACCCAAAACAATACCCCAACTTGGGTCAAAGGCAAAAGTAACCTAAAAGGCTATTGAAATTACAACTATCCCCTTGTGACCAAACAAAAAAACGAAATTCTTTTTACGTTTCTACCCCTCGCAAGTCGTCTGTTTAGACGACTTGAAAATAAGTCGTCCAGACGACTTAACTGAAAGTCGTCTGGACAGTTAGTCTTAAACATAATTTAAAAATTTTGTAAAAAATATTTTGATAAGTGAAAAATGGGAATTATGTAATTAACATATGTCTTAGGAGGTATAAATTAAGATATAACAAATTTCAATTGTTTTCAGCATAGATGAGTGAAAGTAGTGAGT
>NC_027752.1:15325170-15334558 GCF_000695525.1 Brassica oleracea var. oleracea
TCAAAAGCTTGAGTTTTTTGGATGAATATAGAGAGAAAGTGAAAGAAATGTTGTTTTTAGTTCATAACAATTGAAACAGAGAGAGTGTAAAGAGATTTACGTGCATTAAAGGGCATTAAAAGCTCCAAACAGTTCGTACAAGGTTGTTGCCACTATTCATTGCAGTGGCAGTATTGTAAATACTTGAAGAAGATGAGGTTGAGACAGTAAAGAAGCCATTTTCGAAAAAAAAAAAAAAAAATGTTAATGGCATTTTCGTAGATAAAGTGCAGGTGTGGGGTTAAAATCTCAAAAAAAAAAGGAGTCAAAAGAAAAGGTTAGTTTTCTGTTTGACTCCAAGTTTTGAGTCACTTTTGCAAAAAGCCCAAGAAATTAATATCCACGGTTTAAACAATTTTATTAGTCTTTTTTTTTAAACGCAAACAATTTTACTGGTCTATTACAAAAAATCAAATCTGATACGTGATTGATTTATATGTCCACTTTATACATCAGAATCACATCGTTTTCAATTCCATGACAAATGTGTTTGCAGTGTCAAGTTCTATGAGTGAATTTGTATTTGTTCACATCTTTTCTGCCTCTAGGTTTTATTTGATTTGATGACAATTAATCTAAGAAAATACAACTTATCGTCAAAACATTGGCAATTTTTTAGACCAAAAAAACATTGCTACAACTTATCGTCAAAACATTGGCAATTTTTTAGACCAAAAAAACATTGCCATTTTCATAATGTCATGTTCTTTCTTGTTTTTACTTATTTTACTCTACAATCTGAGCTGATGATTTTTTTTTCTTTAATGTCAAATTAACTCCAAACCAACGATGTTATCATTGCTTTTTTTTTTGTATCATGCATCTGTGTCGGGGATTGAATGGATTATCTTAATTTTGTTTTGTGGGGCATTGCAATTTGCAAGTCAACGTCATAAGATGAATATTACTCCCTTGTTTTGTATCAGTGGGTTAAAATTATCTCGTTTGTTTCGAAGTGTTTTAATAGCTACAATTTTGTATATCTTGTTTTTGTTTTCTAACGTATTGTGTAATGACCAAATAGTTATGGCTGAGTACAAAAATGAATATGTTGTGATACCTTCAGATATTACCTGTCCGGTTATGTAAATTGATTTATTATGTGTATAGACGATAAATTCCAACAACGAATATTAGATTGCAGTGTACATCAACGTATCGAAAAATTTGTACAGAAATTGGATTTTATGAGATGACAACAGTGGCAGAAACATCACATGAGGCCTCATACACCCTACCTCATAAGAGCCTTGTGGGTTTTGGACAAATGTTCATGTTTGTATCGGTCAGATAAATTTGTAAACATGTTTATATTTGTACAAATCACCAAATGTTAAAATTTGGTATGATAAATTCATAATACCTGTTTTGGGCCAGGTTCAAGTGTACTCTTCACTTCAAATGCTTCTCTGCCTCAAATTTATGAAAGTAATCTATATTATTATTTATGAAGTGATTTTGCTTACTTGTCAGTTTTTCCATAATATTAGGTGATTTTGCTTATTTGTCATTATTTATTGCTTATTTGGCATATTTTCCATAATTTTAAGTAATTTATTTATTTGTATATATTAATGCTTTTAGTTTTGTTTATTTGTCATATTCTGCATAATATAGGTTATTTATTTATTTTTCATGTTCTTCATAATTTTAATTGGTATTTTATTTATTTTTATTATTTTTAAATAATTTAGATGGTAATTTTAATTTTGGTTACTTGTCATGTTCTCCATAATTTTAGGTTATTTTGCTTATTTGCATTTTTTATTATTTTTAGAAGCTTATTTGTCATATTTAATAATTTAGGTTGAGTCATTAGTTTTAATAAACAACTTTTTGAATTGTTAGTTTTTAAACATTTTTAATGATTATTTAATAAATATTTTCATTATATTCAGGGATAATTATTATTAACAAGTATTATCAAATTATAGCAATAGTTTTATAGTTTTGTTCATCTTATGTTTACTTTAGTAATATTAAATAGTTTAATGTTTTTATTTATCATTTTAAAAAAAAAGTTTTTTTTCTCTTTTGTATCACCGAATTATCTTACCAATCAAAAAATATGAGTCTAAAGAATACAATCTCTCGCCATTGTAACTAAAAAAATCAATTTTTACTAGACATATATAATCTATCACTTTTAGTTTATAAAATTTTAGTAAAAGTATTTTTTTTAATTATTATAGATAATAGGTGTCATTATAAACTCCGAAAAAAAAAGAAATTCATAAATACAATTAAGACTTTGACGAAGAGAGGTTTGATTTCATAGGCTTCTCTGATAATTGGTAATTGTGGTTTCTTTTGTAGATTTATCTTTTAAGTTATTTTAAAATATTAATAAAACTTTATGAGGTTATTATGATAATATACTTTTACATGTTTGGTTTACTGATATAATAAATAAAAGATTTTGCAAGTAGCAAACTATTATCTATGATGTGTTGTAATAAAAAAGAGAAATTATATCTTCTGTTTAATTTAATATTTGAACTTAATTAAATAATTTAGATTGAAATTAAACATTATTTTAAAATTTGAATTAGTTTGATGTATATTAGTCCGCACAAGTGTGTGGTCCATCATCTAGTATATAATATTTGACCAAATAAGTTATTTTCTTCCTTTTAAATAAAATTTTTCAACACCTCTCTTTGCTTGTATTTTGTATATTATATCATATACTGATGAATTTATAAATAAAGCTAATTTTATAGTTTACATATATTTAGTAATGTGCAAAATAATAAGATACTAACTTATTTCCATGCTATACAGTTTTATTTATATATAGTTGGTTTGTTATAGTACTTTAAAAGTTAAGTTTTGAGATTTTGCTTTGAACCAAGAAAAAAATCATACCACAAATATGTAATATCGCTAGGAAAGTCTTTCACAAATGTAGTGAATGTACAAGTATCCAATAAAATCTAGAAGATATCAAAACATCTCAAATACTATAGCATATACATCTGAGTGATTTGTATGTCTATTGTATTATCATTAATTTTAAACAGGTTAAAGTGTCACTTATAGTTATTCGCTACTCCCTCCGTTTCGATTTAATTGTCGTTGTAGGAAATTTTTTTTTTTTCAAAATAAGTGTCGTTTTAGAGTTTCAATGTAAAATTTATTAATAAGATTCTTCACTTTATTTTTCTAAGGGATAATTATGTTTTTGTTTTGGAAATATGCAAAATTTTATGTTTTCTTAATCCGTGTGCATAAACCTAGAACGACAATTAAAATGAAATGAAAGGAGTAATAAATATAGTTTTTTCTAATATACCCTCTCATCAATCTTTTTTTTATTGCCATCAACGTAAACAGACTGAAACTGACTCTATAAACCATACCGGTAACTCTTTCCTTTTATATAATTACTATCATTGAAGTGAGCCGACATGCGGACAAAATACCTATGTAACCTCTTAAACTAGTTGTTTTAGTAATAGTTTATAAATTATATGATTTTATGAATCTATGTTAAAATGCTTTTCTTTTTATTTTCATATGTGTTGGCGTAGAGTCGATTTCGTGGCAAATCATTTCCTTTTGAGAGATCGACTAAATTATTGTAGATTTATTTAAACTAATCAACTAAGAAGTAGAATGCAATCGGATTCGATCTCGAGGAATCCTGATCCTACCTACATCCAACTTAGTTATGTAAGACAGTAGGATATGGCACACACAAAAACATGTATTCGAACATAAACAAATGAATTATTAATAATATTTAAACAAAATTAGGGAGATTCTCTGCGTCATCCGAACTGCAAGATCGTTGTTTAGTAATAATAACCAGAAAATTTCTGGAATATCGTCCTACACTGTTCCACAAGTAATTGAATAAATGTATATATGCTTTTATCATTATACTGTATTGTAGGCCTGAGACTTTTATCCGAAATCCGGATTCAATCTATGATCCGATCTGGATTCGATCCGAAAATCCGGATATATTCGATCCGAAAATCCGGATATCCGGAGAGACCGAATCCGGATCCGGATAGTAAAACGTTGGATCCGTCAAAGTCGAATCCGGATCCGGATATCTTGATTTTTTAGTCCGAATATCCGGATCCGTAAATTTTATTAATAACTATTTCAAAAATAGTAATATATATAAAAACTAAATTTATTTAATATATTTTCATTTTTTATAATAGTATATATAAATTTTATGTAAATTTTGTAATATTATACATAGAAATAGTAAAAAACATTATATATATTTTTATTTTAAAATTATTGTTAATATTTTATATATATTAATATTATTTTTTATTTATTTTAAGAATCGAAATCCGGATCCGGATATCCGTCGGATATTATAATTTTTAGAAGGATATCCGACACTCGGATATCCACGAACCACGGATCCGAATAAATATAGTAAAATTATGGATCAGCCGGATAAGGATTCAGATCCGGATATTTTAAAATTGTCTGGATACCCGATCTGTTCCTCTGCATTTGAATTCTGAGTATATTTTGTTTGTTAACCAAAGGAAAAACATAGATTGCGAGAACACATGTCATGTTTTAACATCTCGGGGATGGGTTAGTTTTATCGTTATATATATATTTGACCGTCAACAATGTGTGGCTCCTGGAATCGATTTTAACCTTTTAACCCATTTGGTTTTTCTGAAAAATATTGTGTAGAAAACTAAAATTTTGTTGTTTTAATGTTGTAATTAAAGTCAGAATAAACGGCGTAAATTAATTCCATGATCAATGCAAGTTTTTAGGGTGAGATTGTTAGTATAATAGTATAAAGTACCTCTCTTAGCTTTTAATTAAGAAACACTAAAAAACATCTATTAAATAAGAAATATAAGACTATTATTAACCCAGTCTCTTAATTGGGGTTCTTAACTTTGGTTAAGAGACGGTTCTTACATTTTAATTAAAAAAATGTAAAAAACGTCCCTTAAATAAGATATATAAGATCATGTTTATTGAAAGGTTTTTAGGATGAAGTTCTTAGCGTAATATAAGAACTATCTCTTAACTTTAACTAAAAAAAATTAAGAACCGTCTCTTAAAACTCTTATTTAAGAGTCGATTCTTAGTTTTTTTAGTTAAAAGTTAAGAGACGGTTCTTATATTACGTTAAGAACCCCAATAAACATACACGTCTCTTATCCAAACAGTGTTAAAAAAATATCAAATCATGAGTCAAAAACTTCGAATAAGAGACTGGGTTACTCATGTTCTAAAAAAAATATCTTAGCAGAAAAATGTAAGCCAAGCTGACTCCAATTGCATCTCCTCCATTAATCATGCGTGGTTCCTAATTAATAGGAAAGCTACTGATCTCGGACTGCGTGTAAGGGTAGGTCAAGGTCATTAAAGCATGCATATGCATGTTGTTTAAACCCGCCGGAATTAACCGCATAATTCTTTCAGATTTCTCTACCAATCAAACCCTCAAGCCTCGTTCCAATTTCTGACTTGGACGACTCAAAATAGTCTAATCTATATTCAGTTTCTTTAGTGTTTTAGAGCTTTAAATGTGTGTTTCAACGAGGTACTTTAGGTTATACTTGTGTGTATAATCAATCTGTATCCCAACCTGAATCAAATCGGTAGCTTCCAATTGGATGCTTCTTTTCATTGTAATCCAAGATGTTGACTTAGTCTTTAGTACAAGTAATTTGTCATGTAGCGTTGGTTGGGATTATTGTCAAACCAAACATGTACATACTACTTTCAAACTGGATTGATATCAAACCAAAATTAAAATTAAGCCAATATAAGTCTAATTAATTGGACAAAATACATATTTTATTGTTTAGTTAATTTTTAGTATATATAT
The DNA here is from genome assembly GCF_000695525.1 of Brassica oleracea var. oleracea. Classification (NCBI taxonomy): domain Eukaryota; kingdom Viridiplantae; phylum Streptophyta; class Magnoliopsida; order Brassicales; family Brassicaceae; genus Brassica; species Brassica oleracea. Next base: position 15,331,043 of record NC_027752.1, read on the forward strand.
ATGTGTGTGATTAATAGATAGAAATCGTTATTTGCTCAAAAATAAAGATAAACCGTAACAAACAAAACATCTACCACATGATCAACCGAAAAGTAATTAGACCGAATCCAATTGATAATCAACACCTAACTATACATCTACGGTCTACCACATGATACATGAAATTCATTTTTTCAGGGATGATATTTTAAATTAATTTTAGAGTTGTCAAGTGTAACGTCCAAGAGGGCTGAGCCTTGGGATCTCAATTGGGTTTCGGTTCTGGTTTATTGAGATTTTGAATTTTCGGGTTTATGAATTTCAGCCTCATTCCTAGGGCTGGGAAAAAAACCCGGATCCGAAGAACCGAACCGAACCCGATCCGAAAAAATAGTACCAAATCTGAACTGAAATTGATTAAATATCCGAACGGGTTCAAAATTTTGGTATCTAAAGAACCGAATCCGAACCCGACCAGAACCGAAGTATCTCGGGTACCCGAATGTAACTGAAATAGATTTATATACCTAAATATATTACTTATTTTTAGATTTAATATATATTAAAAACATCCAAATATATAAGATACTTTTAAGTTGTCTAAAATATTTGAAAATACACATAAATAGTCAAAATTAAATGTCTAAAATAGCTAAAATATATTCAAAACACCAAAATGCTTAAAATATCTATTGATTTTCTATCCAAATATTCAAATCAAACCAATTTATATGTTAATTTTAAGTATTTTGACATATATTTTACAAATTTATATGTATTATATTATTTTGTTTTATAGATTTTGAGAAATTTTAAGCATATAATGAATATTAAAATTTTTAAAAATAATTTAAATGGGTTATCCGAACCCGAACCGAACCCGCAAAGATCCGAACCGAACCCAAACCGAAATTTAGAAATACCCGAATGAGGCTGAAATCTTTAAACCCGAAATCCCGAAATCCGATTAGATCCGAACCGAACCCGAATGGGTACCCGAACGCCCACCCCTACCCATTCCAATATTATAAAAGTTTGGATCGGATTCGGTTCGGGTTTAATCGAATTCGATTCAGGTTTGGTTACTTGTCCAACATCCGATTGAATCCGAAATAGTTTCGATTTCAGATATTAATTGGTTATCGGTTCCAAAAATATTGATTTGTACTTGATTAAACTTAATATATATCCAATAATTTCAAAAAAAAAATTGTTTGCATGACTTCCTCAAACCATATTGTTTTCCTTCAAAATAATTTTGGGATATTTGTCTATCAACCATATGAGACTCTTCTTTGAACTATAGTAACAACATTAGATATATCATGACAAACCAAAACCTCGTACAAACAAAAATCATACATAATGAAACGCAATTAAATTAAAATTAAAACTAGCAAATCTATAAACCTAAAAAACACTATTAAAACTTTTAAACCCACTGTTTAAACTTGAGAAGAAAACGTATCCATAATTGAATTTCAAATGCAATTGTCAAAATGTAAAAACATAAATATTAACCAAATACCAAAAATATATATTAAATTAAAAATTTGAGTCAATTATTTATGTAATAGATAATTATTTGCGATATTCAATAATATTTTAGTGTATTTTGGATATATATTAAGAATTGAGATCATGTTTGGTACAAGTTTTTTTTTTGGGATTTTGAATTTTTAGGATTTTACCGGATATCCATTTAGGTTCAGGTTCGGTTCGAATAAAACCCATAATTCAAAATACCATATAATAAGATTCATTCGGTATTTATGTCGGGTTCGAATTGGTTGAATTCATTTTTATCGGATCGGTTCAGATTTTGGGGTTCAATTTATGTCCAACATGATCCGTATGGTGGTTCAACATCTTTGGTATTCTTTTTTTTTTTTTGGTATTTTCGTGTACCAATGTCTTACATTCCCTTGATGATATCGACCACCGTAAAAAAAATTATATATATAAATCATATAAATGACCGTAATTCTTTTTCTCTTCTGTTCGTATTTTGTGTTCGTTATACATAAAAACAAGAAAAACAAACATTTCCTTCAGGTATATGGATATTTACATCAAACATGTATGTATGAAGAGCACAGTTATATGTGATCAAAACCAATACAAATCAAGAAAAAACCATACAGATTCCCATAAATAAGTGTAAGTATGAAATGAGAAAGAATTGGAGAAAGAGAAGAAGAGAGAATCGTGATTAAAAGAGACAAGGAAGTAATACATATAACGTGGGGATGCAATGGTGAGGCTGACAGAGAGAGAAGGCAAAGAGGGACGGTGTCGTCGGCGATAAACACAGATTTTGCCATTTAAAACCCCACTTGATCCCTCTTTTGCTTCCCATGGCCCTCTCTCCTTTTCGGTGTCACTTTCGCTTCTTATATAATTCTTTGTTTTGTTCTCATTTGTTTAGTCTACTCGGATGTGTAGATCCAAAAATATTGCAATGAGTTAATTCTACCAATTTGCCTGATTTTGGAAGGCTCTGTAGCACCGAGGAGTGACTTTGGTTTGGTTTTGAATCTTGATACAGTGCAAATTTGTTTTATGTTATAACCACAGAGAAAAAGGGTTTAGCCGGTTTTATGCGTCTCGATCTCAACTGAGTTTTGGTCCAATATTAATTGGATAAGTGATGCCTTTTTGGCAGTGGATAAAAGATGGCTGCAAAGTTTTAAAATAATGTTAAAATCTGATTCTAAGTTACTAACTCATCATGAAGAATCTGCTCGTGAAATTTTGCTCTACTAAAACACCTCTATATGGCTCATATGTACTAGATATTTGGATTGCCGGCAGAAAACATCATATGGTGCCCTAGTGTAAACAGTTCTTTTTTGAAATTTTCGATAAAACAAAAGGAAAGTTGGGCTATCTTGGTATTATCACAACCACATATTCAGATAGACTACAAAAAAACTATTTGGTAAAAAATTTTATCCCAAAAACTTAATAAGACCGGTGGCCTGAAATAATAAATGTTTGCACATAGTATAGAGCCACATCATATTGGTTACCTATATGTTCAATACTGAGAAAAAAATGTGTAGCTTTGAAATCTCAATAATGGTTATTAAGTTGAAGTAGCTCGATAGAGAAAAAAAAAACGTGAACTGGAACAGGATTACAGGAATAAGGGAGTTAAGTTGTAACAATCAAGACGTTGGTCTCGTGAGAAAGTATGGTTAATTAGAAGCTTACCCAAATAAACAGTATATTTTTGCACTTAGCGATAATGAAAGAAACTGAGAAGAGATAATAAATTAAATGGTTGAAAGCTAGGATGCTCTTGTTAAAAACACACACTACAAGAAAACAGCGGTATTCTGACGGACATTCCGACGGAAAATGAAATCCTCGGAATATCCCGAGGAATTTCCAAAGAAATTCCGAGTAAACACAAAATTTGGTTTCCTCGGAATATACCGACGGAATTCCGAGGAAATACTAATCCGTCGGAATATTCTTATGGAATACCGAAAAAAAACGTATTCCTCGGAAAAAACCGATGAATTCCGAGGA
>NC_027752.1:15335163-15341228 GCF_000695525.1 Brassica oleracea var. oleracea
TTATCTAATATGTTTTCAGTTTTAATTTTAATTTTATATTTTCGAATTTAAATTTCACAAATTTTAATTTAAAAAAAAATTATTTTTTTAAAAAAATTAATTTTTTCGAAATTCCGAGGAAAAGCACCCTCGGAAATTTCCGACGACCTTTTCCTCGGAATAAGTCGGCGGAATTTAAAAAAAAAAATCCGAGGGAATGTTCCTCGTAATTTTCCGAGGGGCTACGTTCCTCGGAAATTTCCGAGGGCCACGTTCCTCGGAAATTCTCGATGCAAATTCCGAGGAATATTTCATCGGAACTTCCGAGGATTGGACCATCGGAAATTTCCTCGGAATATACCGAGGAAGTCTTCCCTCGGTATATTCCGAGGAACTTTTCGATGATCTAGTGGTCCTCGGAGTTTCCTCGGAAATTCAGTTCCTCGGAATTCCGTCGGAAATTTCCGAGGGATTTCCGAGGAAAAATGAATTTCCGATGAGTTATTTCCGAGGATTTTTTCGTCGGTATATCGTCGGAATCGCGTTATTCCGACGACATACCGACGATTTTTTCCCTCAGTATGCCGCTGTTTTCTTGTAGTGACAGCCCACACCCTGCCTCCATGCACTCGTCTCTTCTCCATGTTCTTCTTACTCTCCTTCTTCATCTTCTCTCTCTTCATAAATTTGCATTATAAAAACACATCCACTTTGCTCTTCACTCTTCAACACAATTTTCATCTTCTCCACTCTCATTCTCTCTCTCTCTCTCTGACACGTAACTAACTATCCATCCTGGATTCCTATCCTCTCGACACACACATATACAAAACACAAAGACACTTAATATACATTTAGAAAGAAGATGTCGAGCAGAAGATCATCACGTTCAAGACAGTCATCAGGGAGCTCAAGAATCTCTGACGGTCAGATTTATGATCTTGTAACAAGGCTCCAACACCTTATCCCTGAACTCCGCCGCCGCCGTTCTGACAAGGTATATACACTTCAAACATCTATTTGTAAATCTATCTTTCTTGCAAATACAAACAAACATATGTTCCTTGTTTGTATGGATATATAACTAAGTTAGCACATGGACTTAGAAAGTTCAAATGAAATGAAAACATTATATAGTGCATATAACTAATTAATATGCATGGTGAATTCCAATGGCGTCTAGTGTAAAATACATGTGGCCTACAGTTATCTATCCGTAGATAAAGTAACATTAATTCACAGCCTCATTTATGCATATATACTAGCTAGTATCTCTTTTGTTCCTTGGATGTTTTATTTTATGAATTTAAATTCAGAAGTTGGTGGTGTGGGACTCAGTTTGTTCCCTTCCTACTTCCAAGTACCTTAACTCCATGTCTCCCATTACTCTTCTCTACCTAAATACTCACTATAGTTCTACATATAGACGATAAATAGGATTTATTAAATAGTGGCCGTTTATACCGTTGTGCACATTGAAAGTGGTAATCATGAGAATATCTTTGCACATTGAAAATGGTAATCATGAGAATATCTTTCTACTTAATAAATTTTCAAGACATATACGAAATTGTTAGAGAAATTTCATTATAAAAGTTTCTTATATGGGTATCTCACAATATATATATATATATATATACATATATATAAAAGAATACTTAAAAGGAAGAGAGTGAGAAGTTTTTAAATGATTTTTTTTTTTTTTTGAAAAAACTCATGAAACACTTGTCTTTTGTAAGAAGTTTGTATTCATAACGATCAAGATGTTTTATATAGGATAGAAAGTAACTGCACATGTTATAAAAACATTTTATCATGTACGTACTCTTTGTGAATATCTAAATGATCGTTATTTTGTACTCTAATTGACAATATTCTAATAAAAATTAATGGACAGGTGTCAGCATCTACGGTACTACAAGAGACGTGCAACTACATCAGGAACTTGCACAGAGAGGTTGATGATCTAAGTGACCGTTTGTCCGAACTCTTGGCTACGGCGGACGACAACAGCGCGGAAGCAGCCATCATTAGGAGCTTGCTTAATTACTAATATATATTCTCATAAATTTATCTGAGAACTATTATATATCATCTATTGTCGCCAGGAAATTTATCTTATTATGATTATGAGTATTTTGTTGCCTTCTACTTCAAATATTATGATATATTATAGGCTATAACTCATATATTATATACATGGTTTATGTATGTGTATAGATCTTAATTCTATGCGCGCGAGGATAGTATTCTGTCTATCACGAGCCTCTTATATTTATGATTAATGACAGTGCATTTCCTTAAGTTTACTAATGATCAACTTTTATAAGTTTACGTTATAAATATATAGAAATATGTTTGAATTTTGTTGCCAATAAATATAATTCTGGTTGGACCTTTGGACGTCTGTTCTGTATATATACAATATAAAACGTGGAGAAGTTGTGATTGAATTTTTTTTTTTTGTAACAAATTGTGATTGAATTTAAATTGTTTAAAATATGATAGAAACTCGACGAAGACCTCGATGTTTTCGAGGTCGTTTAGTTTGGATTATCTTATTTTCAATATTATTTATGGTGTTTGGTATGGTCGTGCCACTTTCTTTAGATCCTCTTGCGTGTTTTCTACTAAAAATGTAAATATCATTTCAGGAAAATGAGGATTACAAATAGTGATTAACTAATTACAAACCTTAAAAGTTCAGTTCCTCGGCAAAAAATGTAACGAACATAAAATCAGAAGACAATCGATACTTCATCCGTTCAGCTTGGCAGAAAAAAGGAAAAAAGTAACCGATATAAACTTGAAGCACTTGAATGAGATGTCAAGTCGATAGTGGTATGAAGGAGAAACCCGAAGACAAAGTGGCAACACAACAAACAAAGCGAACAAAAAGCTGATTCAGCCTGTCACCTGAAGCCAAAGACCATTCCTCTCGGCGTCATAGAGACTCGCTCGAAGACCGCTCTCTAGTCTGAGCTGGGATATCGTCTGGAACAAAATCCGGTAGTAGATAGGATAACAATAACCACTGAAGCTTAATAGCGCTCAACTTTCACAACCGCGCTTAACTTCCACAACCCCACTCGTCCTCTAAGCTGGCAAATCGAAAGGGATAGCATCACCATTTCGAGACCTTGCTACTTCCTCTTGAAGCTTTACGAGTCATGAGCACAATAAAACGAACACACTCCTTGTAAGGAAAACATCCTTGATAGTACTTAGCACTAGCCCAAGACCGTAATACCTGAGAACCCGAAAGGAACAAAAAAACTTCCAAGTATGAAGAATAATATAGAAAAACTCTCAAAGAGATTTAAAGAACTTTGAGTAGAACACTCTTCCTTTAAGAAATTTTTTTTATACTTGTTCAACTTCTTGTGTTGGTACAAATGAAAAGATGAGGAGGTATTTATAGTCTCCTAAACTTTTTTACAAAGATCTAAATTATTCTACCATAACCTCTTTACTTCCTAGATATTTTCTTATTCTCTAGATTTTTCTAATACAACATATAAACATACTTATCCAATAGAATTCTCTAGAACATTTGATGAGTGATGATGTTTCTAGAGAAATTATTGAGTTTGGGCTTAACTATAGGTTTAGTCCAATAAAATATTATTGGATTATGAACCCATAATTTAGCAAAGCCCAAATCAAGTTTAACTTCAATACTCCTTAACCTTAACTGCTTGACCTGCAACTAAAATTCAAGACCACAAGCATCACCAAATCTGAAGTGGTGGGAAATGAGCTTGACAGAAAGACAGGCCTAGAAGACCCGACTTCTAAAGAGCTTAGCACATAACTCAGCTCCCGTCAAAGACCCGTGAAACTGAATCACGAGCCAACCCGTCACAAGTAGTCCACTCAGTTAGGTGGCAGGAGCGACTACGTAGATCTCTCTGGCGACTCCCAAGCAAAGCCTAGGCGCGACAAAGCACAGCTCAGGAGCAACCTCTCGGACCGGCCGTACAGAGTAGTGATATTCGTCGTGTATCATTTATAACACGTTTTGACTCGATAATTACCGTAATTAATAGCGCGATGTGTTTAATAGATGAACCTTATTTTGAGATGTAAGCATACAGGTTACTTTAAACTTTATTCATTGAAATTTGTATCTCGTGAAAATACGAAACTCAGTTTCTAATATATATATTCGTACTTAATAAAGCATGTAATGCAAGAAGTTCATATATCTTGATATGTACAGGCAAAATTATTGTGCCTGGAAGTTAAATATATATGTATCAGTTCTATTTTGTTTTGGTCACTAGTTATTTCTAATATAAGCCCAAAATACTACGTGCTGGTCAGCTGGTGTGCATAGTTTTTCTTGGAAGAGTTAAAAGCACGAAGAAAAAATAAAATTGACTTGAAGAAATGTGATAATGTGAAACACGTTCATGAGATGGTATATCACGTTTTTAATGGTAGTATCTCTTTTTATTTGCTTAAATTATTGGAAAACATTTACGTAGATTGTTACCTACAATGTTTCTGATATTCTGATAGCTTAAATGGGGTTTCATGAAACAGCGAATCAACCCAAAATAAATATAAAAGATGGAAAAGGATTGGAACTGACTAGAGTTCCAAATATGTTAAAATAAATGAGCCGTGGCCAAAAGATGTTAAGACGAGCCTTGGACCGTTTTCTGGCTAGTGTTCTTTTGATTGATGGAATGTAATATGTACTAGGTCTGGGATTTTTATCCGAGATCCGGATTCGATCCGAGATTCGATCCGGATCCGATCCGAAAATCCAGATATCCGGAGAGACCGAATCCGGATTCGGATAGTAAAATGTTGGACCCGTTAAAGCCGGATCCGGATCCGGATATCTTAATTTTTAAGTCCGGATATCCGGATCCGTAAGTTTTATTAATAAATATTACAAAAATAGTAATATCTATATATAAAAATTAATTTTATTTAACATATTTTCATTTTTACAATAGTATATATAAATTTTATGTAAATTTTGTAATATTATACATAGAAATAATTAAAGACATTATATATATTTTTATTTTTAAATTATTGTTATATTATATATATATATTAATATTATTTTTTATTTATTTAAGGATCCAAATCTGGATCCGGATATCCGCCGGATATTACAATTAGGATATCCGACACCCGGATATCCGAGAACCTCGGATCCAGATAAGGATAGTAAAATTATGGATTCGCCGGATAAGGATACGAATCCGAATACTTTAAAATTGCCCGGATATCCGATCCGTCTCAGACCTAATATGTACTACTAGGCAGCAATAGAATCTAAAAATATATTTATTTTATTTTCCTGTGATTATATTAAAAATCCGGAAACATCTAAAGGAAAATACAAACGAAATGGCACAACAAAGATAAACGCTTTTTTCAAAAAAAAAAAAAACAAAGATAAACGCTGAGTTCAGCATCATCCGCCGCAGATTCCTGACTAGACTTTCGATTACACAATACACATAAACCAATTGTAGGCTTCAGCCCGCTGACAACGTCCTGGTGCATGGACCATGCACATCTAAAATTAGGGTAATAGGTGAATGCACGTTAATTAGTCAAAATATCATGTTTCCACATGATGTTGGTTCCGATTGTTCTCCTTTTATTGCGTTTAAGTTTCTGAATACGTTTCTATATTATAATGATTGGAAATTTAAGAATACTGGAGTATATCACAAAACTGTATTCCTAAACGTCAAAGTAACACCCACCCAGAACCCTAAATGTTCGATTTTAATTTACACTGCAAGAAAACGTCCCCATAACAACGAAAATTTACGACGAAAATATTTCGTCGTAAATTTACATGGTGTTTACAACGAAGTTACGAGGAATCCAACTTTCGTCGTAAACGCCATGTAAATTTACGACGAACAGTTTTCGTCGTAAAATCAATGTAAGTTTACGACGAATGTACGTGGAATGAGAAATACGTCGTAATCATTACATCGACATTACAACGAAACATGTTACCGTTATATTTAGGTGAAAACGTGTATTCAATGCGCTTTAACTTACCTAATTTCGTCGTAAAGTCGTTGTAAATATTATGTTAAAAC
>NC_027752.1:15341466-15345310 GCF_000695525.1 Brassica oleracea var. oleracea
TGTTTGACTGGCTTGCAACAAAAGTTAAGTTTCCTGATGGTTTTGTTTCAAATCTGTCAAGATGTGTTGAACGAGGTCAAAAGTTCTCCGGAATGAAGAGTCATGATTGTCATGTGTTTATGCAACGACTACTTCCATTTGCTTTTGCCGAGCTCCTTCCAGCAAATGTCCATGAAGCACTTGCAGGTAATTATAAAACGTTAATATATATACATGTGTTATGAAATGTTATTAATTTGATTACTTTTGCAATATACAGCCATCGGCGCTTTTTTCAGAGATCTTAACACGCGTACGTTCAAGGAAAAAGTCATCGAACAACTTCATCATAACATTCCGATCATATTGTGCAACCTGGAGAAGATATTTCCTCCTTCATTTTTTGACGTCATGGAGCATCTAGTTGTCCACCTACCGTATGAAGCATTGCTTCGTGGACCAGTTCACAACGGATGGATGTATCCGTATGAGTGACAGATGAAACATTTGAAGGGGAAAGCAAGAAATCTTGCGAAGGTGGAAGGTTCAATAGTTGCGGGGAGTTTGACAGCCGAAACATCTAACTTCACATCATACTACTTTGCTCCAACTGTTCGTACTAGGAAAAGAGGTCCTATTTAGAGTGATGTAATATATGTAATATATGTAACAAATGTTGTACTTCTCTATTGTAACATATGTTTAAAGAAATATTGTTTTTTTACCATCCTAATGTATGTGTAACAAATGTTGTTTTATATAATATGTATTTCTTTAGTTTTTAAAAAATTATTTGGAGTTTTAGGGTTTTAGAGTTTAAGTTGGAGAAAGAGCACAGAGTAGTAGAGAAGAGATATGATGTTAGATGATATGTGACTTTGGGATTTAGGGATTTCATTCTCGGTGTTTAGGGTTAAGCATTGTAAATTCGTCGTAAATGGTTATCTATTCCACGTAATTTCGTCGTAAATGGAAAAACGCGGAAAATTTTTATGTTTCAGCAAAAGTGGCATTGGTCTTTGGGAATCACCGAGAGGGTGAAGGCGGAATTCGTTGCAAAGGCAAAGATACGCCTCTGCAACACAGTCTCTGATTGGAAGGACAAGTGGGAGATCTACGGGTATGAAGGAAAGCTCACTGAGCTCACGACGGATGTGTGGGATGGCCTCATCGCCTATTGGGAGCACCCCTCTTCGATCAGAAAGGCCAATTCGTGCTCGGCTTCTCGAATGACGAAGGATAAAGATGGTCATTTGCCCATGCTTCACAGAACCGGACAAAAATCTCATGCAGGAGTCCGTGTAGAAGCTGTAAGTTTTGTCTTAAATATATATTTTAAAATATTCAATTAATATAATTTACAATATTTAATATAATTTTTTTTTTGTAGTTCGAGAAGACGGAAGTCTTACCTTCTCTATCTGACCTATTCAAGATGACTCACGCCACATCCGACGGAGTTTTTGTGGATCCTGCATCTGAGAAACTCTTCCAAACAGTGGCTGGTCGGATTGAAGAACGGGAGACGCAACTAACCTAGGAGTCTCCCGATGGATTACCAGTCACATTGTCCACCGAAGAGGTCGACTAAATCTTCGAAGAGGTACAACCTAAAATTTTTGTTTACATTATTTTAAATATTTTAACATAATTAACTATATTAATATATGTTTTGATTTTATAGGTGGCTCCTAAAAAGAATTTTTTAGAAGTCGGTATAGGCTCTGTTAACGAAGTTGCAAGGGCAACGTCGTCATACACTTCGAGACGTGATGAAGAGACTGCTCAGATGAAGGCTCGAATGGATAGCCAGCAGGTTCGTTTAGGCTCTCTTGAGAATTTGCTAGACGTGATGGCCGTGGAAAACCCGGTTATGCAGAGAATGTTGTGTGAGAGACGAGCCGCTCTTGGAATGCCACCACGAGATCCCCAAGAGTCCGATCCAACCCGTCAACAGCCGAGCAACCCCACCAACTACTTCGAGAATATGTAGTTTTTTTATTTTTTCTGTTTGTATTATGAATTTAAATATTATTGTATGACTTTTTAAAATATGTTTTCCAATTTCATTTTTCGTTTTAAAATTTAAATTATTTTAAATTCTAAATATTAAATATAAATTAAAATTTATTATATACTAATTAATAATAATATAATAAGAAACGATGTAAACTCCTCGTAAACATTACATGGAGTTTACATCGAATGTTTACGAGTGATTAACATCGAAACATTTACGAGGGTTTTACATCGAAATGTTTACGAGTGATTTACAACGAATGTATTTACGTGTGCTTTACATAGTTTTAATTACGTGGGCTTTACGACGAAAGCTTACGTGTCGTTTACGACGAATCCTTTCACTGCGCTTTAAGAGGAATATATTTCGTCGTAAACATAACGAGTCGTTTACGACGAAACCTCCGTTACGACGGACGTTTAACAACGAAACGTCTTTCGACGTTAATTCGTCGTAACACACTGTTTACGACGAATTTACAACGAATACTGCCCTAGTAAAAAATATTTTTTCTTGTAGTGTTATTATCATGTTCAATACGACTTGACGAGATTTTAATTTATTTTCCTGTGATTATATTAAAAATCCGGAAACATCTAAAGGAAAATACAAACGAAATGGCACAACAAAGATAAACGCTTTTTTCAAAAAAAAAAAAAACAAAGATAAACGCTGAGTTCAGCATCATCCGCCGCAGATTCCTGACTAGACTTTCGATTACACAATACACATAAACCAATTGTAGGCTTCAGCCCGCTGACAACGTCCTGGTGCATGGACCATGCACATCTAAAATTAGGGTAATAGGTGAATGCACGTTAATTAGTCAAAATATCATGTTTCCACATGATGTTGGTTCCGATTGTTCTCCTTTTATTGCGTTTAAGTTTCTGAATACGTTTCTATATTATAATGATTGGAAATTTAAGAATACTGGAGTATATCACAAAACTGTATTCCTAAACGTTGAATTTTAATGAACAAAACTTAGGTTCACACCTCAGTGTGAACCTTTAAATTCACCTCTTCTTCTATGACTAATCAAAATGACGCGTAGATAATTAATTAAAACATATTAAATTTATTTAAAAATAACTAAAAAAAAGAATAACGCCAATTTTACTCTAAATCTTGAATTCTAAACCCTAAACCTTAAATCATAAATCCAAACTCTAAACCTTATACCCTAAATCCAAATCCTAGACCCTAAACCCAAATTGTATACCCTAAACCCAAAATGTATACCCTAAACTCAAACGATAAATCCTAAACCCAAACCATATACCCTAAACCTAAATCCTAGACCCTAAACCCAAACCTTATAGCGATTAGGTTTAGGGTTTGGGTTTATGGTTTACGGTTTGGGTTTAGGGTATACGGTTTGGTGAGTGTTTTAAATAAGGCATAAATTAGTGTTTGGACAAAACTACAACGCTTCAATTTCATGTAAGAACATGTTTAGTATTCCACACTCAGCTCATTCGTCCACCGTCCTCATTTTATTGTGATACAGACTCAAACTTGGAAGTATAATAAGAAAAATGCATTCAATTTATATACCAAAACTCAGCCAATTTTTGAGAAATAGAAGCAGCCAAGTTAAATAGAATTCACAATCCAGTAGTCCGTATGGGAAAGATGTAATTGAAATATACTCACAAATCACAATCATGCATACTCACACATGATTATATATCCATAAGTGTCTGCACTAACTGTTGTATCCTTGAGATCAGGGCCAACAACCTTTTAGGGAGCCACAATAAGAAAAATCAACACCAAGAGGTTGGAAATTATTATGAGTTAAAGATAAATAGATCTTTTAAAAAAAAGTTCACTAAAAAA
>NC_027752.1:15345359-15346040 GCF_000695525.1 Brassica oleracea var. oleracea
TGTTTCTCATCTCATTTTTTCTGTTTCTTATCACTTTTCTGTCACATTCCGTCAAGTACAACGATGAGCTTAACAAATCTTTTTCATCACCTTTTGTGTTGTTTATTAAGAGAAATGAAATGATGATTTTCTTGGAAGAAAACCTTCATATTTATAATGCAGGATTAACACAAAGAAATGAATGAGGATATTCATTGAATGCGAGATCGTGTGAGAAGTAGAGAGTAGGTATTAATGTGAATGTTAATGAAGATGCATGAACCAAGTTAATCTCCGTAACGGCTCCAGATTAAAGAAGTCTATTCGGTTTCCGACTGACATTGATCGGAATCGTTCGTCACCGGTGAAACCGTTGGATTTCTATTGACAGTTGACTGAACGGGAATTGTTGCTCGACGGCCACTTTCCTAAGATGTATTTGAACCGTAGTAAACACATAAAACCCATTAAATTCAAGAATTAATGAAACATTGACTTTTGATTGACCGTGACACGTGTCGGCTTCTCAAGACTCGAATTAGTGACGTGTCCGCCTATGTGGACTGCCTAGGAGTGAAGGAAACTCTTCTTTATATATATAATAATAATAAAGATAAATAGATCTCTTAAAAAAAAGTTCTCTAAAAAAAGTTATCTCCCTTCTTCTATCTTCTATCTTCTTCCTCTTTTCTCTTCTTCTCT
>NC_027752.1:15346091-15347733 GCF_000695525.1 Brassica oleracea var. oleracea
CAAGTACAACGATGAGCTTAACAAATCTTTTTCATCACCTTTTTGTGTTGTTTATTAAGAGAAATGAACTGATGATTTTCTTGGAAGAAAACCTTCATATTTATAATGGAGCATTAACACAAAGAAATGAATGAGGAGATTCATTGAATGCGAGATCGTGTGAGAAGTAGAGAGTAGGTATTAATGTGAATGTTAATGAAGATGCATGAACCAAGTTAATTTCCGTAACGGGTCCAGATTAAAGAAGTCTATTCGGCTTCCGACTGACATTGATCGGAATCATTCGTCACCGGTGAAACCGTTGGATTTCTATTTACAGTTGACTGAACGAGAATTGTTGCTCGACGGCCACTTTCCCTAAGGTTCGTATACTGTTTTTTAATTTTTTTTAGAGAAGATGTATTTGAACCGTAGTAAACACATAAAACCCATTAAATTCAAGAATTAATGAAACATTGACTTTTGATTGACATTGACACGTGTCGGCTTCTCAAGACTCGAATTAGTGACGTGTCCGCCTATGTAGATTGCCTAGGAGTGAAGGAAACCCTTCTTTATATATATATATACTATATATATATATACATAGTATACTCACAAATCACAATCATGCATACTCACACATGATTATATATCCATAAGTGCATGCACTAACTGTTGTATCCTTGAGATTAGGGCCAACAACTTTTTAGGGAGCCATAGTAATGAAAAATCAACACCAAGATGTTGGAAATTATTATGAGCTAAAGATAAATAGACCTTTTAAAAAAAAGTTCACTAAAAAAAGTTATCTCCCTTCTTCTATCTTTTTCCTCTTTTCTCTTCTTCTCTGTTTATTCTGTTTCTCATCTCTTTTTTTCTGTTTCTTATCACCTTTCTGTCACAATCCGCCAAGTACAACGATGAGCTTAACAAATCTTTTTCATCATCTTTTTGTGTTGTTTATTAAGAGAAATGAACTGATGATTTTCTTGGAAGAAAACCTTCATATTTATAATGGAGAATTAACACAAAGAAATGAATGAGGAGATTCATTGAATGCGAGATCGTGTGAGAAGTAGAGAGTAGGTATTAATGTGAATGTTAATGAAGATGCGTGAACCAAGTTAATCTCCGTAACGGGTCCAGATTAAAGAAGTCTATTCGGCTTCTGACTGACATTGATCGGAATCGTTCGTCACCGGTGAAACCGTTGGATTTCTATTGACAGTTGACTGAACGGGAATTGTTGCTCGGCGGCCACTTTCCCTAAGTTTCGTATACCATTTTTTTTTTTTTTTTAGAGAAGATGTATTTGGACCGTAGTAAACACATAAAACCCATTAAATTCAAGAATTAAAAAAACATTGACTTTTGATTGACCGTGACACGTGTCGGCTTCTCAAGACTCGAATTAGTGACGTGTCCGCCTATGTGGACTGCCTAGGAGTGAAGGAAACCCTTCTTTATATATAATAATAAAGATAAATAGATCTTTTAAAAAAAAGTTCTCTAAAAAAAGTTATCTCCCTTCTTCTATCCTCTTCCTCTTTTCTCTTCTTCTTTGTTTAGTCTGTTTCTTATCTCATTTTTTCTGTTTCTTATCACTTTTCTGTCACAATCCGTCAAGTACAACGATGAGCTTAACAAATCTTTTTCATCA
>NC_027752.1:15347970-15348545 GCF_000695525.1 Brassica oleracea var. oleracea
GTTGCTCGACGGCCACTTTCCCTAAGTTTCGTATACCGTTTTTTTTATTTTTTTAGAAAAGATGTATTTGAACTGTAGTAAACACATAAAACCCATTAAATTCAAGAATTAATGAAACATTGACTTTTGATTGACCGTGACACGTGTCGGCTTCTCAAGTCTCGAATTAGTGACGTGTCCGCCTATGTGGACTGCCTAGGAATGAAGGAAACCCTTCATTATATATAGATATACTATATATATATATATATATAAAGTATACTCACAAATCACAATCATGCATACTCACACATGATTATATATCCATAAGTGCATGCACTAACTGTTGTATCCTTGAGATTAGGGCCAACAACTTTTTAGGGAGCCATAGTAATGAAAAATCAACACCAAGATGTTGGAAATTATTATGAGCTGAAGATAAATAGATTTTTTTAAAAAAGTTCACTAAAAAAAGTTATCTCCCTTCTTCGATCTTCTTCCTCTTTTCTCTTATTCTCTGTTTATTCTGTTTCTCATCTCTTTTTTTTCTGTTTCTTATCACTTTTCTGTCACAATCCGCAAAGTACAACGATGAG
>NC_027752.1:15348589-15359637 GCF_000695525.1 Brassica oleracea var. oleracea
GAACTGATGATTTTCTTGGAAGAAAACCTTCATATTTATAATGGAGGATTAACACAAAGAAATGAATGAGGAGATTCATTGAATGCGAGATCGTGTGAGAAGTAGAGAGTAGGTATTAATGTGAATGTTAATGAAGATTCATGAAACAAGTTAATTTCTGTAACGGGTCCAGATTAAAGAAGTGTATTCGGCTTCCGACTGACATTGATCGGAATCGTTCGTCACCGGTGAAACCGTTGGATTTCTATTGACAGTTGACTGAACGGGAATTGTTGCTCGACGGTCACTTTCCCTAAGTTTCGTATACCGTTTTTTTTATTTTTTTAGAGAAGATGTATTTGGACCGTAGTAAACACATAAAACCCATTAAATTCAAGAATTAATGAAACATTGACTTTTGATTGGCCGTGACACGTGTCGGCTTCTCAAGACTCGAATTAGTGACGTGTCCGCCTATGTGGACAGCCTAGGAGTGAAGGAAACCCTTCTTTATATATATAGATAGATAGATATAAATAGATAGATAGATATATGTGTGGGTGTGTATTTGTTTGTATGTGTCGCTAAATTCTCTCTATCACTAATTTAATTATAATGTTTTAGAGAATAATTATAATGTTGAAGAGAAAATGAGTTTAAAAAGTTGCACTTCTCATATCTCATGGGGACATATATATATATATATATATATATATATAGTATAACCTCTATAAATTAATACTCGATAAATTAATAATCTCTATAAATTAATAAATTTCATCGGTCCCAACTTGGACTGGTGTAAAATATGACACAAATCGATAAAATAATAAGATAATAATATTTTTAAAACTCACATGTAAATATATAGTCCCATTAAAATTATAAATTAATAATGTATCTCTATATATATATTTTATATAAGTACAAACTAAACAATATATTGTTGGTTTTATATTCATAATGTAAATACTTCTTTTTTTCTTAATATTTTAATATATTTTGATAATATTTAGTAAAATTATATCAAAAAGCACATAACAATTCTATAATACATTAAAATATACACCAAATAAGATAATAAAATAAAATAATAGTCAAATTTATAAAATTTAAATAATTTATATACGGTAAAATCAAATATTGTCTTATTTTATTAATAAAAATAGAAAAAAAATCTAAAAAAGAAAAAATTTGTAAATTAATATCTCTATAAATTAATAAAATTTTAAAGTCCCAACATTATTAATTTATAGAGGTTCTACTGTATATATCTTTTTTTATATTATAAAACATAAGCCAGTTGTTAATTCTTCAGTTTTTAATTCTGAGAGTGACACGTGTCATCAACCATTTCTAAATAAATTTAGCTTTTGTTTTTTATTTAAAAAATGAATTAGTTAAATAAAGAAACTATAATTTTTCAGCAAAAAAGTACGATTCTTATGTAATTCTAAAAATAAAAACTATGTAACTGAAAAAGTTCTTCTGATCTTTTAATTCCTTATCTTTTAATTCGTAGATTAGATTTGGATCTGCGATTTCAAAGCTCGAGATGATTTTCGAAAGAAACCAAATTTATATGATATAAATTTGTATTTTTGATTGTCTATCTTCATTTAAATGTTAGACATTAAATGTTATATTCAGTGCTCTGAAACCCGACCTGGACCCGCGGTAAAACTGTTGACCCTATATGTAATCTGGTTTGGTTTTCAAAAAAAGTTCGTTATTTTAAAAATTCTATAAATTTCGTATAAAAACCCCTAAAACATGGGATCCAGCTACCAGTTTAACCGATAGATGGCCCATTATGTAAAAAAAATTGACTTAAATTATCATATTTAAGGTATTCTAATTTATGAATGTCTAGAAGAATGATGGATATATTATGAATATGATGCTCCAATTTTACAAAATTTAGCCATGCAAATTTTTAGTCAAACCAAATTATCATTTTGTTGTAAGCATAAAAAATCAATATTTAAGAGGATGCATAATAAAATAGAAATACATTTGAGCATCTACGATTCATATACGGTTATTACAATTTAGTGATTTAAGTTTGAAATAAATATACTCATTTATTTATTTATTTAATTTTTACTTTTATTGTTCACATATTATTTAATTTTTGTTTTTGGTTTATTTTTAATTTTAAATTTAATTCATTATTTATATTAGACATTTAAATATTTATTAATTTTATTTATTATATATTTTATTACATATCTAATAATAATTTTTATTATGAGATTTTGACCCGCGCTTTAAAGCTCGTGATTAATTTTTATTCAAAAACTTATTTACTGAAAATTAGAAATCTTATACATATGTATTTTTTATAAAAACATTTTTTTTAAAGTGTATATAATTAAATTAAAATTTACATGAATATAGTTTTATGAAAATAAGTTAATTCATTTATATAGCCCACCTCGTATCAATTTTACTTATATTTTAAAATTTAAAATTTTATAAAAAAAAATTAATTTTAAATTTTATATCGGTAAAAAATTATTTTATCATTATATTTTTTCTGCATTATTCTATAAATTAACTATTTTTAGTTAACATGTTTCATAATTGATAAATATATTAAATTATTTTTAGCATTCTAATATATATTAAAATAAGAAATTATTTATTATTTTATATATCTTACTTTAATATTTGTTTCAGTAAGTTGAGGTATGTTGTAAAATTCATGAATATATTCATTAATTGGTGTAGTAATTTAATTATGAATATATATTATGTATATATAAATATTATAGAAATGTCATTTATTATCATATAAATGAAAATGAATAAATAATCATTTTTAATTATAGTTGATATTAGTTATGATTTTTATTATTTAAAAGTAAATTCTAAGAAGAAATGTATAGTTTCATTTTAAATAAAAGATATTAAAAGATATTATTAAAATGTAATCTTAGAAAAAAGATACTTAAGAATATCTTTTTAGATATATTATTTTGAAAATAATAAATTAATTAGTTAGATATGGTATATATTTAATAATAAATAATTTAGTTGTATTAAAAATGATAGAAAATTAAATAAATGTAATAGTCTGACCTAGACTATTTGTATGCCGATAATTTTTTTTTCTGTTTTAATAGTATTGATTTTCTCAAACCACGACGTCACGTTCACCATATTTTATTTTCTATGCGACTTTTAACAACTAACTAGGTAAATAACCCGCGCTACGCAACGGGATACTATAATACAAAAAATTTACTTAAAATCTTCTGTTATTTTAATAATAAAAAAGTTTACTCATTGTTTATAATTAATTATTAACATAATTGTCTAGTTTTACCTTCTAAACATAAATCATATAAGTAACATAATTGTCATAAGTTTTCCAGCCTGATTTCTTGATTATAGCCTATTTGTGATTTCAAATAAGTTTATTACTTTCTATTTTTATTAGTAGATGAATGATCTGAAATTAGTTTGAGGAATTTATCATAATAATGGTCTGAATGTATTTTCTGTCATTTAACAATGATTTATAGATTATAGATTATAGATTATAAAAATTTATTTGACCCCAAATTTATAAATATACTTAAGAACATCTCCGGTCTTATTTTATAAGATGACCACACTCTATTTTTTATTTCAAAATTTACTTTGAAATATGAGTTAATAAATGGAATATCAAATAGAGAAAAAGACTAAAATAGCACTAAATCAAGTTTTTGTTCCCAAACTAGCACCCAAGGCCAAAAGTCACAAAAATAGCATTCAAGAGGTGGGGTTTAGGGTTTAGAGTTTAGGGTTTAGGGTTTAGAGTTGAGAAATGAGGTTTTGGGGATAAGATTTTAAATTTTGAAAATTAAAAAAATTTTAAATTTTTCAAAAGATAAAATGCTATTTTGGTCATTTTAGTTTTTGAGTGCTATTTTTGTGATATAAATTTAGAAAGATGCTATTTTGGAGATTTGCCCTATCAAATATCAGTAATGTTCCTTGGAGTAATCATATTTACTATTGCATTTTAGAGTTGGAAATATGGTTAGACTAGAGTAAAATTAATCTCCATATTGGTTACTCCCTTTTTTGAAAAATAAAAGTAACACACATTAAGTATCTGTTCAAACCCCATTTTACTTCGAACAGGCTATATATCTTATGGCCAAAAATACGAAGTATTACTATTAACAATTTATAAATTAGGTATTAATATATCTGTAAGAATACAAATTGTTTATTTGGGATTGTTTAGTATATATACATTTTGGTATATAGTAGATAAGCTGAATCACTTCTATAGTCCAGTACGTATACTAACATGATTATTTTTAAGTCATAGAAACAATTTTTATGGAATCCAAATACGAGTAAAGAGTTAATGATGGTGCGTGTACCATTTCAGTAATAATACAAGTGCATCTTCCTCTTGATTTCCTCATGTTCTGCATCGAGTTTGATCCATTCAGATTCTTCCAATAGAAAAGATCTTTTGGCCGGTCACAAATCAACGAACAATGTCCTAGGAACTTATTTCTTGACCCAGAGGGATCCAGTTATGCTGAGTCTCTCCGTGAAATCATTTCTTGTATACACACTTTTGAACTATCCTTCAAAATCTTCTCTGAGTTCAATTGATTCTAATCTTCAAATGCCAAAGGCGATGTAAGAGGTTCCTCTACTGAACTACCAAAGAACTTCTTTTGATTCCAACCCATGGTTCTCCATTACTGAAAGCACATCTTTGACCTTTAGAGCTCCAAAGTAAAAGAATATCTTATACGTTGCAAATTGCCTAACATGATTCTGTAAATAGATAGACCAAATCAGGAGTTCCTTTTAGTATCGTAAGACGGCATTACATGTCTTTGATCAATAGGAGTACCTTTTGGCTGTGTTTCAGATGATTGACTATGTTAAAATGTTTCACAGGAAAATAGTAGCCATTAGTCCAAGCAGTGATTTTTTTGACTTTTATTTACTTTTATGATGAAAATCCCTGAGAACAACATCCAGAACTTTGATGGTTTTGTATGGTGCGTCATATCTCTGTTGGGCCAACTTTATACCAACTTTGCATTGCCTTTGCCTTTCTCAGTTGTTAAAAATAACAGATTAACAATACCAAAACCTGTAAAAAAATGCAGATCCTACCATTGGAAAAATTAACTCATCCACAAAGAGATCAATAAGGATTACCTATGAAGAACCAGCAACTTTTTGTCATTTAAATCCACAATGAACTCTTTAATCTGGAAGGGAAAAGGTCCAGCCGTGTAGAGACTCTTCGTGCCATCATAGGGATGGACCTTCATTGACATGTATTATTCTCCATAGCTGTGCACCAAAATTGCCATCTCGTTCCAGTTCACCTTCTTCGAAATAACCATAGGACTGACTAACCTGTAAGCAAATATCTGACAAATATTAACCCAAAAAGTTTCATTTGTGAAGCAACAACAACGCTATCTGACAAGACAAAAATGCAAATACAGAAAACAGTCTCTACGACCCATTGATGAAATAGATTACCAAAAACAAGCTAGCCATGCAAACCTGATTCATCAAATCAAATCTCTGGAGCTTTTGTTATCAAAATCAAAACTATACTAAAAGCCAAATATAAAGCCTCTGAGGATATCCACGTCGGACTGGAAATTCGTTCAGTAGAATTGCAGCATTCTTCCACATCATTAAATGATTACTTGGGTTTGGGATTCTGTGGTTTTGGGTCTGTATTTTGGGCTTTTTTTATGATATAGTTTCATCTCGCTCTATCTTCTCCGTCTCTAGGTTTCAAACCAACTTTTCATCTTCTTCCTACTGATCCAGAAATCCATCGGCCATTCCTATTAAATTTCTTCTTAAATCCGTTGATCTATCTTCAATGCCACCTTTTCTCTTCGAGGACGGTCGAGGTTCGGTTATAAAAAGGTAAAAAGGTTAGCATCCCTACACTCTAAATCATCCTAACAACCCTGAGGATGATGCTATCATAACCTCGATTGTTTTGACTTTCAATTTCTGGAGGTTTCGTTCATATCTGGAAAGAAGGGATTCGTTATTCTGGTCTTGATCTAAATCTTTATATATAAAGTAAATATCTCTAATAAAGTAAATATCTCTAACGTCTTTACCTACGATTACGATTGATTTACATTTTATTCGGTTTTTTGTACAAGAGATTCATCATTTTGAGCAATTATTATATTATGTATCAGACGATTTATGTTTTGATTGATGTTGTGTTTACATATATAGATGCCTATATTCGTTTTAAGTCTCATAGTTGTAGATCTAATGAAACAATTATGATCATGTCTCATCTGATAAACTGAACGTTTATTCGAGATCTGTTATTGAAATGTGAAAACTTTGAACATTGATAAGTCTCTATTAAGCGTTGTTTTTCTTTCCTGCATCTAATAGATATGGTTTGGTCTTGAAATTGCAGAAAGCGTGAATGAGATTGTGATGGAGTCAAAATATGGTAAAAAGAAGTCCAGCAGTAGTAGTAGTTCCTTATTTTACGAAGCACCCCTTGGTTACAGCATTGAAGACGTTCGCCCCAACGGTGGAATCAAGAAATTCAAATCTCTGTCTACTCCAACGTAAAGCTTCATCTTCCCTTCATTACATTACTCTCTCTCTCCATTACAGTATCATGTTTCTTAACAATGTTTCTCTCTTTATTTGCAGTGCGCTAAGAGGCCATCCTGAGTTGTAGCTCACCGAGTCTTCACTATAGTTATAGCTGCTTTCTTTAATTTCCAGTTTATAATTTACTTTCTGTTAAGCTCCGTTTCTGCTTGGTTCTCCAATCCCATCGTTCTCTCCTCCTACTACAACTTCAAACAACAAGGTGACATGGCCTTATCTGCAATCGGTTTCAAAGTTACGAGAAGCCGCCCGAGGTCTCATTCTTTGAGCCTAGCATCTTTCAAGACTCCAAGGGACTGGGTCTCCGTACTCTGACCAGGTCCCAGCTTGACGAAATTCACACTCCTGCTGCCTGCGAGATTGTTTCTTATCTCTCCAACGATCACTTCGACTCTTGCGTCCTCTCTTAGTCCAGCTTCTTTGTCTACCCCTACAAAGTCATCATAAAGACTTGTGGCACCACCAAGCTCCTCCTCTCTATCCCGTCAAGTACACTTGTGGCTCCTTCCTCTGCCCTGGCGGCCAGGAATAATCAAGTGGAGACAAAAATTGTTTAGAAGACTCTAACTATGCCAAGTTAAAGCTGAGGAAAGTTGCCGTGGTCACTTGATTCTCCAGCACGAGTCGGAGAGATTTGTTTTCCAAGATGAGCCCCTCATAACTCGCAAGATTTCTAACACATTTTTCATCTTTTGTTACTTTTTGTTTCATTAATTTGGAAACAAAGAGAAAATCGACAAGAGTCATAACTCACAAGATTCCTGTAATTATCAATCAAAAGAAAAATGCATACAGGTGAATATAATAATCCCATGGTATTTACAAAAATCAAATTAATAATATTAATAATCCCATAGTACTACTATTAACGTATGGTAGCTATTTTTTTTTGCCACATCTTGATACCAAAGGGGCAGTCCTAAAATAGATAAAGGGATGTGTCATTAAAGAAACATTTAACTATCAACGTCATACTTTAAATAAATTTGCAATATATATATAGAAAATTAGTTCTCACATTTATACAACAAAATTATACTTTAATAAAATATGCAAACACTATAAAACATGAACTTAAAAGCCTTGAAAAATTACAGCCAGCCCCTTGTGACCAAACAAAAAAACAGAACCCATTTTTACAAATATAGCCCCGGAAAGTCGTTTGAGTCTTCTAAGATACTGTAAGTCGTCTAGACAACTTCGAGGGATGTCTTCTGGTGTAGTTGATCTTAAAAATAATTTATAATTTAAAAAAAAATATTTTGACAAGTGAAAAATTAAAATCATGTAATTATAAAAGTTTTAAGTGGTATAAATTAAGATATAATAAAATTGAATAGTTTTCAACATAGATGAGTGAAAGTAGTTAATCATGATATTCTTTGGCTTAGAGTTTGACAATATATATTGTAGTATTGTGTGTATTCTTAGAGTTAGATTTTGGAAAGCTTAAATGTTTTTTTTTGAAAAATTAAAATTGTACTTATATGTGTTTATTTCTGTGTATAGTAAACATTTTTTTAAGTTTAATTTGATTCTATAAAGTGTTTAGTTATTTAATTTATGTTAGGGTCTAGACGACTAACAAGTAAGTCGTCTGACGATTAGAAAACTTCTCTGGAAGTCTTCTAACTTCCGCTAAAAATATTTTAGTTTCCTGCTAAAAATATTGAAGTCTTCTAAGCGACTTACAAGTAAGTCGTCTACTAAGTCTTCTATTATAAGACTTACTTGAAAGTCTTATGAATCGAAAATATTTAACCTTATTTGAATTTTTGTCTCCATATATAAAAAAAAATTTACACATTTTCTCTCTTCCTCTCAAATGGCTGCAACAAAAATGGTATGTTTCTCATTCTAAAACTCTCCAACTCTCTTTAATCTCTTTGAACTTATAAACACCAAACTTTATATCAATTTATTGTTTTTTGTCTCATGTCTTTCTCACTGGTTTATCTTGTTTTGCATGTTTTTCATCACATGGTTCTCATCTTCCATTCATTTAAAGGTAAATCTATTAATTTTAGATATGTATTTTTCTGTGTTCTATAAAGGTAGATCTATCTAATATTCCACTCATTTTCTCTGTTTTTAAGCCTTTTACACGTTTTTGGATATACATGTTTTTCAGATCTGGATTTGGATATGCATGTTTTTCATATCTGGAAGACTTCTGGGACGACTTACCTATTAGTCATCTAAAATATAATGCGCTAGAAGACTTCCAGGACGACTTACCTGGAAGTTTTCTGACGGAGTCTTCTCACATGTCTCTTTTTCATAACAGATCTGAGCGTTTTGGTAAGTTTTTATGTCTGATTTTTCTTCATTTAGTAACTTTATATGTTGCATAAAGTTCTTACCTTTTTCCCAAACTAAAACTCTCCAAACCCATTCTAATCTCTTTGACTTGAAAACACCAAACTTTATATGAATTTTTCATTTTTGTCTCATGTCTTTCTCACTAATCTATCTTTTTGTTGCAGGTCTTTAACCGTATGGTTCTCATCTTCCACTTGAATATGTACTTTGTGTGTTCTATAAAAGTAGATCTATATAATCTTCCACTCATTTTCTCTGTTTTTAAGCCATTTGAACATTTTTTAATATGCAGGTTTTTCATTGTTTCAACCAGTGAGATAACTTGTTTAGCACACATAAGTCTTCTCCAAGCACCCATAATCTCAAACAAAAGTGACCCACCAAGAATCATAAGCTTCAATGGCTCTATGAACCAGAAAATTTTCAGAATCAAAATCTTGGGTGTTTTGGATGAATATGAATAGAAAGTGAAAGAGATGTTGTGTTTTGTTCCTAAGAATTGAGAAAGAAAGACTGTAAATCGATTTTTAGGTGCATTAAGGGCTTCAAATTGTTTGTTTATGGTTGTTGGTGTATTGATGGCAATATCAATATTATGAATACTTGAGGAAAATGAGGCTGATAGAGTAAAATATGCATTTTCGAAAAAAAAAAAAAAGTGATGGCATTTTCGTGAATAATCTGAACTTTGGGGGTGAAAGAGGCAAAGTCAAAATTCCAAAAAAACATGGGTTAGTTTTGTGTTTGACTTTAAGTTTTGAGTCATATTTGCAAAAACCCTTTCTTTTTATCTTAATAAAATTTGATATTTTTTTTGATGGCCTATGGAAGCTAGATATAGATATATCCAAATTCTCTATTTTATTTTTATTCATAACTATTATATTTATTTTTCAGAGTTAATATTATTTTAATCAAAATTAGATTCGGAGTAGCAAAAATATTTTCAAATTTAGAATAGAATAGTATTAAGCATAGTAATGAGCCATAATCCTAGTATATAAATAAGATGGCTGCCAATGAAAAGTGTATATATATTTTTTTGAAGTATAAAACTTCTAAATTCTAATCAATTTTTCTTTGTTAGGTTTTCGTTTTCTTCTTGCTTTAAAATCGAGATATGTTATATCAAATCTTCTGTCTTTCATTCTTGCTTTTGAAAATCAATAAAATCTCAAATAGGAAACTTGTATATATTTGAAAGACTTTTTATTTGCAAGACACTTGTACTTTTGAATACCTCTACTCGTAATCTATCGTCGAAGGGGCTAAATCTAATATTGAAGTTGCCGAGAGTTGTCCAGCTTCTCAAGAGTTATCTTGGGAATTTCTTCCAGAACTTTATATTTTAGCTTCAGCTCTCTATCAGAAACTATCAGGAAGAAAATGTTGGAGTAAAGAAATACTAGGTCTTTTTTTGAGAAATAAAGAAAAATGTTATACACCATATGATGGATGTCCATAACCGGTCCGGTCTATAACCGGCCCAATACCAAGAGAAAGAGACGGCCCAACCTTAGAGAAAAAGAGAGAGAGAGAGGCGGTCGCATGAAGAGGAGAGAGATGCAGTTTAGGCTTTAGAGAAAAATAAACCATATTTCATTTTCCTTGTATTTATACACTTTCCATATTTATGTTTTTCCTTTTATCTCTTTATAACTCCTATATATAAGGGCATCTTATGATTGAGTAAAATTACACACAACTTACAGATTCCTAAACCTTAAGTTCGTAACACGTTATCAGCACGATAGCCTCTAACACCCTGAGCCTAAAACCAAATTAACAAAACCCTAAAACCCTAAAACGAAAAGGAATCTGCCTCGGAACTTCAAAGAGACTGTTCTCCCAAACCACGAGGACCCAGAAAACGATCAAGATATCAAATCGAAGCCCTTGCCGAGACGAATCAGACAGTACAAACCGCTTGTCGATCTGACCACTGACGCGCCCTCACGCACAGATACAGTGGACGCCGATTTGCTTTAAAACCCTAATCCGAATCCGACGATACCGACGAACCCTAATCCGTTCGCGACTCCGTTCAAGCTCGTGTTCCCTTGATCAGCTCCAGCCCCAAGGCGTTCCTGATCCTAGAC
>NC_027752.1:15364840-15366262 GCF_000695525.1 Brassica oleracea var. oleracea
GAGGACCCAGAAAACGATCAAGATATCAAATCGAAGCCCTTGCCGAGACGAATCAGACAGTACAAACCGCTTGTCGATCTGACCACTGACGCGCCCTCACGCACAGATACAGTGGACGCCGATTTGCTTTAAAACCCTAATCTGAACCCGACCATACCGACGAACCGTAATCCGTTCGCGAATCCGTTCCAGCTTGTTTCCACTTGATCAGATCCAGCCCCATGGCGTTGATCAGCTCCAGCCCCAAGGCGTTCCTGATCCTAGACAAACTCAGCTCCATCCTGCATCAAAGACAGCTCGTGTTCCAGACTGCAAGCGCCCCGTTCGCATCAGAGCCGCTCGCGATCCCGACTGGAACAGCTCCCGTTCGACGATCAGCTGCTCGCGTCTCCAACGTCAATATGTTCGCGTCCAGGCCAGCTCGTGTTCAGCTCGCGTCCAGCTCGGATTCCTGGCCTGCTCGAGGTTCATTCTCTTGGTGGTCTGGTTTCAACAATCTACTAAACTAAAGGTAAATTCGAATTCTTAGAACATGAAAATCGAATTTGGATTGCTTGTAAAGAATGAAACCATAAAACCTAATCACTAAAGATAAAAGCCATAGGATAATATATCAATCCCTAATGAGTAAATCGAAGCTCTATAAGTTCGATCCCCAAACCCTAAAATCGAGATTGATCCATTGATCAATTAAAATCAAAGCCTTAAAGGTTTTGAATCTCAAATCAAATCTCTTTGATCTAAGATCAAATTTTCAAAAATACCTAAACCCTAATTCGAAAAACTGATTAATTAAAACTTATTTAATGTTGATTGAGATTGAATTGATCATCCTGAAATTGTAATTGCTTGTTAATCAAATCGAAATCCTAAAATCCTAATTTTGAAAATCGATTTTGATTGTTTGAATTGAATATTAATTGATTGATTTGATCACCTAGAACTATTGTTAAGATTGTTTAAATTTGAATTTGAATGAATTAAGATTGTTTAGATTGTTTAAACTGAAACCCTAATAACCTAATCTAGATTATTTTGAAATCGAATCTGAATTGTGGCCGTTGATGTGTTGTGATTTTGCATAGTTTTAGCTTTGTTATTTCATATATATTCATGCATTAACCTTACATTTATTTGCATTTAGAGTCTATTGCATGTACATTTGCATCTTGTAGGTGTTGGATGAATTGTTTGGAGTTTTGGAGCTGATTAAAGCACAAAAGGAGCTTCCTAGCGGCCAGGCGTAGCGGCAAAAGATGGTCGCTACAGAAGATAGAGCTGAGGCGTCTAAGTATCCTAGCGGCCACACGTAGCGGCATCATGAGGTCGCTATGCGTTCAGGACTTCAAGCGCCTTCTATAGAGGTCAGCCATAACGACTTCATGAGGTCGCTACGAGTTCAAGAATGCAAAATAAAATCGT
>NC_027752.1:15366362-15381650 GCF_000695525.1 Brassica oleracea var. oleracea
CGAGCCTTCGCTTGAGCTTGGTCGCTATGTAGCTACCGAGCGGGACGATCGCTCGGTCGCTACGTAGTGACCGAGCCTTGGCTTGAGCTCGGTCGCTAACCGAGCGGGACGGACGTTAGGTCGCTGCGTAACGATCTGTTTCGAGCTTTCGTCGGACATCTCGATTCTTTCTTCCGGACTGAGCTTGCTACGGTCTTCGGGAGATAGCATTCGAAGGTTTGACGAGAATGCATGGATTGATGTCGTATCGATGTTCGGAAAGGTTCAATCGCTACACAGCGACTGAACTTTGGCTCGAGCCCGGTTGCTACGTAGCGACCGAGCGGGACGTAGCGACCGAGCGGGACGATCGCTCGGTCACTGCGTAACGACCTGTTTCGAGCTTTCGTCGGACATCTCGATTCTTTCTTCTGTAAATTTAGGGTGTGCGCTTTTGTTAACACTCTACATAAATATATTTTAAAACATGTCAGTGCATTACTTACTTCACAATTACTAACCAATTATTGTGAAGATGTAAATTACTTACTCTTGCTCTTGCAGTAGCTGAGTTTTCACCTATCTCAGGTTCTTGCTGTAACATAAATGCATGTAAGTAATCAGCTCATAACTAACATCCAAGAATATAAACATGCTTAGTATAACTAACCTGTCTCTTCATCCTAGCAAGTTCAGATTGCAACTTGTTAACCTTGTTCATCAAACCAAGGTGCTTCTCTTCCATTTCAGCCATAAATTGTTTCTTCACTTGAAAACAAGCTAACTTCGTCTTCCCAATGTTTCTTCCCATCGCCCTCAAGTGACCAGGATTGTCAGGTCCTAATAGTACTGAAAGCGGATCCACACTAAGGTTTGTTGAATTAGAATTAGCACCGTGATCAACAATCTCAGCTGCCTTTTTCTGTCAACAGAAAATATGTTACTAAGCATATAGTAATATCTCTGAAGCACCAAAAAAAAACTACTTACAAATTTGAAGCACCAAAAAAAACTACTTACAAACTTCTCCGCAGCTAGCATATTGACTGGTGTTCCATCTTTTTTTGTACGTGACTTGACCCACACTTTAAGCCTACTCACTTTCGATACTCCACCACTCTCTTGTTTCTGATGAAAACATGACATCAGATGTGAAAAAGGTAGTAAGTGAAGAAAAAGTAAATAGATAAGGTGAAGAAATGTACCATATCCTCCGCTAGCCTAACCATTCCTCTACGGCTACAAGTGTGAGGAATTTGTTTGCTCCTCCTCTCCTTGTATTTATCACTCAATACCTTAAAGTCTGAACTGGTTTTGCACTTGACAAATTTTTGCCACTCCACTGGATTAACATTCTTTGGTCTCAGATTCATCCTCTCTTGGTTAGTAGATTTGCCTCTGATCTGCGTGACAAGTCTTGATTTTGACGCCCTCCATAAACATCCCATTTGCTTCAACACAGCATTCTTCTGATAGTCTTCATCAAGCTTAAACCTTGCCTACAATCACAAATATACCAAATTAATTACAGATATCGATACAGAACCATCAAATGTGAAAATGTAATAGGAGAAAGTCACCTGAACAGATTTCCAAAGAACAGTTTTAACTTCCTCACTGATTTTCCTCCAATCATCAAATGTGACAGGTACATGTTCCCGCACTAGTGGACCTAGGTATGAAGACAGCTTCACTGATCCTTCACCAACAGGATCTCCAAAATTATTGAACTCCACTCTTTCTCTAGCATTTGGATCTCTGGCGATGTGCTTCATCTTGGTTGGACCTCGGTGTTTCTTCTGCTTAGGCTGAACTTCACTCAATTCCACCTCTCCTTCAGGCTCTTCTTCCTGCTCGTTAACGTCAGTCTCCACAGCCCTGTTAGCCTCTTCCGGCTCTTCCTGCTCGTTAACGTCAGTCTCCACAGCCCTGTTAGCCTCTTCCGGCTCTTCATGTTCGTTAGCAGCAGTCTCCACAGCCCTGTTAGCCTCTTCCGGCTCTTCCTGCTCGTTAACGTCAGTCTCCACAGCCCTGTTAGCCTCTTCCGGCTCTTCCTGCTCGTTAACGTCAGTCTCCACAGCCCTGTTAGCCTCTTCCGGCTCTTCCTGCTCGTTAACGTCAGTCTCCACAGCCCTGTTAGCCTCTTCCGGCTCTTCCTGCTCGTTAACGTCAGTCTCCACAGCCCTGTTAGCCTCTTCCGGCTCTTCCTGCTCGTTAACGTCAGTCTCCACAGCCCTGTTAGCCTCTTCCGGCTCTTCCTGCTCGTTAACGTCAGTCTCCACAGCCCTGTTAGCCTCTTTCGGCTCTTCCTGCTCGTTAGCAGCTGCAGTTTCTTCATTTTCTCGAAGCTCTTCATGCTCCTTCTCAGCGACAGGCTCCTGATCTTTTTCAGAATCATGCTGCGGTTGACATTCTATAGTACCAATAAATTCTACTTCCACATCAGACTTCTTCTTCCTGCCCCTCTTTGTGATCTTCGTGTCTTTGTTGGTGACCTTACTAGTATGCGCATTCTTTTTCATTCTTGTAGTCTTTGGACGACCCATTTAATTCACCTGAAACAAATTACACATTAGTTAGTACAAGATACAAAAAGAACTATGAAACTACATCAGTCATCACAAAAAAGAATACACAAGAGTCAAGCATCAAACAAGACACATATCACAGAAGACCTCACAAAAGAACACAAAACAGTCAAGCATCAAACAAGACACATATCACAGAAGACCTCACAAAAGAACACAAAACAGTCAAGCATCAAACAAGACACATATCACAGAAGACCTCACAAAAGAACACAAAACAGTCAAGCATCAAACAAGACACATATCACAGAAGACCTCACAAAAGAACACAAAACAGTCAAGCATCAAACAAGACACATATCACAGAAGACCTCACAAAAGAACACAAAACAGTCAAGCATCAAACAAGACACATATCACAGAAGACCTCACAAAAGAACACAAAACAGTCAAGCATCAAACAAGACACATATCACATGCATTACACATATATGCCTTCACAATCAACTCGGGCATTGTGAGTTTCATCTATTTCAACATCCATATCAATGATTGATGGCAATGGTCCAATATCTATGTTGACATCTTCTTCTTCTGTTTCATTGTATCTTCTTGATAGACCTCTTAGGACAACATACCAGCAGAATGTATCATCCTCCCTTGAGTAAAACACTTGTTTTGCCTGAGAAGCTAATTTGTATGGATCCCTATTAAAGAAAACTTGTGACTGATTCAAGTTAACAAGTGTGTACCCATCTTCCACCTTAACTCCGTTTCCTCGTACTGCTCATTGACACCTGAATAGAGGAACGTAAAAGACATTATAGTCCAACAAGATAATCTCTGTAACTTGCACTCTTCTGCAAGATAGGACTCAGCAATACAACCCTCTGGCCTCGCAGTGTTTCTAACATAGTCTTTCAGGATCTTCATGTGTCTACATAGAGTAAAAAAAGTTTTAGTCAGAGTCCAGAGATTTTAAAATTTATATATAGTATAAGTTACCTCTCAAATGGATACATCCAGCGAAAATGGACTGGACCACATAGTTTAGCTTCCCTTCCAAGATGAACTGTCAAATGAACCATTATGTCGAAGAAGCTTGGAGGAAAAAATCTCTCAAACATACAGAGAGTTTCCACAACTTCTGCTTCCATTTTTGAAATCTGCTCTACATCTATTACTCGCTGGCATAACCGGTTGAAGAATGCACACATCCGTAATATTGCTAGTCTCGGGCCTTTAGGTAATAATCCTCTAACTGCAACCGGGAGTAACTGTTGCATCAGCACATGATAATCGTGTGATTTGAGACCTGATACCTTACAATCTTCTACTGAAACACCCCTAGATATGTTTGAACAATATCCATCAGGTCCTTTAAAATCAGAAAGTCGCTTGCAGAATACTTTCTTCTCACTCTTCGACAAAGACCAAGGTGCTGCTGGTAGGTAAGTCCTTTTCCCTTTGGCCCTCGGGTGCAGATCCTTTCTAATACCAAGATGTTCCAGATCCTTACGTGTATTGAGACCATCCTTCGAATTCCCACAGTGAAGTAACGTTGAGACAATGCTCTTTGCCACATTTTGCTCAATGTGCATTACGTCCAAATTATGCCTCACGGGTAGTTCCTAAATATCAATACAAAAGAAGCAAAACTGTGAGAGTCTTAAAGATAATAATATACAAGGAATATTGTGTGTTCAATATAAGACTTACCTCCCAATAAGGAAGTTGAAAGAAGATTGATCTTTTTTTCCATCTTGACAACTCCTCCTCATCAACTTCATCTTCTTCCTCTGCCTCAGATTCACTGGAAACGTCCTCAATATCACAGTCTTCTTCAACAGTCACTGTTCTTTTCCTCTTCGTTATAGCTTCTCTAAAATTCCCAAAGTTGTTAACAAAGTGCTTCAGGTTATTGGAAATGTCATGACCAGATAGTATCCTAGACTTTCTCCCGTGTTCAGCGTGTCCATCAAACCAAGCCTTCTTCGACCTATATCTATGCGTTGGTGGGAGACCCTTTCTATGAGACATATACACATGCTTCCTACAGAACTTCAGCCACATACTATCAGTGTGTTTCCCACACATAGGACAACCCATTTTTCCTTTCACTTTGCATCCAGCTAGATTTCCATAGGCTGGGAAATCACTAATAGTCCAGAGCAGCATTGCCTTCATTGTAAATGCAGTGTTACTCACAACATCATATGTTGACTCTCCTTTGCTCCACAACTGATTTAAATCCTCTATTAATGGCTCTAAGTAGACATCAATACTATTACCAGGCTGTTGTGGACCAGGAATGAGCAGTGTTAGCATGATATTCTCCTTCTTCATACATAGGCTAGGAGGCAAATTGTAGTTAACTAACAGCACATGCCAACAACTGTACTTACTGCTCTGCATGTTGAAAGGATTAAATCCATCCATAGAGAGTCCCAGCCGTATATTCCTTTCCTCAGCGGCAAATGTGGGATACTTGTCATTCATCTGTTTCCATGTCACAGAATCTACGGGATGCCTTAGTTTCCCATCGCTGCTCTGGTTAGTAGAATGCCACCTTAGGTTTCTGGCCATTTCTTCAGACCTAAACATCCTCTTTAGCCGTGGGATTATTGGAAAGTATCTTAATACTTTCTGTGGGACACCTTTCTTGATCTCACCAGTGTGCTGGTTAATCTTCCATCTTGAGGCCTTACATTTAGGACAACTGTCGAGCTTCTTCAACTTCTTTCTGAACAGGCAGCAATCATTAACACACGCATGAATCTTCTCATAACCCATATCAAAAGACTTCAAGAACTTCTTAACTTCGTACAGTGATGTATGCAACACGTTATCCTCTGGTAACATCTCCGGTAACGTCTCAAGTAGATCATCGAAGCTATTGTCAGACCAGCCATTCTTAGTCTTCAGCCTAAACAATGACACGATGGCTGATAACTTGCTATGGTTTGCGCAGCTTGGATATAATGGGGTTTCAGCATCTGCAATCTTTGCCAAGAACTCATCTTCTTTCATGTCTTCTCCCTCTGCCATCTCACAGAAGTCACGTTCAGTAGCTAACTCTTCATCTAAATTCTCAACAGCTTTGTACAACCCAACAATCTCTTCATTACACTGCTTCTCTTTCATCGCGCCTTCAGCCACAGAGTATACTTCTCCATGATGATACCAGTCCTTACGCTGCTTGTACACCTCATCCATTCCCCTTCTAACCAGATGATCGACTATATCTGCAGCTGAATGCCGATCTACATTCCGACAGTCTGTGCAAGGGCAGATAATGAACTTATCAGCTCCATCACCCGCAGACACAGCTTGGACAAAGTCCCATGCACCCTTCTCATAAGCAGGATCAACTCTGCAGTTATAACATAACAAAACAGAACAATTCATTAAACACTCAAATCCCCTACTGAGTACTGACATGGATCAATATATGTTGATTTCTTACCTTGACAGATGAACCCACGCCTTCTCCAATATTGTTTGATCTATACTTCTTTAAAACCATAAGAACGAGTAAAATGGTCACAGAATGCACAAATTCTAAATAACCAACAAGTAAAATGGTCACAGGAAATAGAAACCAACGAGAGTAAAGTAGCCAACGAGAGTCAAACAAATGAAGCTAAATTCTGGAAAAAATTAACAACACTCAGTAAAGTAGTCAACGAGAGTCAAACAAATGAGAATCATGTTATGACTAAGCAAAGACTAAAACAAATCAGAAGCATGTAATGACTAAGCCGAGACTAAAACAAACCATAAACATGTACTAAAGCCACGGGAATTAAACAATTTAAATCAGAATCAAACATATCATAATAAAAGAAATGAGAATCATGGGAAACTGAGATATCGAAGAAAATAAACCTCTTCGGTTCGAATCGACTTGAGCTGGAGAGTACCACAGGTTACAGACCACAAAATCGAGCTTCAAGGTCTCGACGGAGAGTTTCGGTTGTGGGAGAGAGGGGTTAGGATTTTGGAGAGAGAGAGAGAGAGCTGGAGAGTATCACAGGTTACAGAACACGAAATCGAGCTTCAAGGTCTCGACGGAGAGTTTCGGTTGTGGGAGAGAGGGGTTAGGATTTTGGAGAGAGAGAGAGAGAGCTGGAGAGTATCACAGGTTACAGAACACGGAATCGAGCTTCAAGGTGTCGACGGAGAGATTTGGGTGTGGGAGAAAAGGGTAGGGTTTTGTCGACTGAGAGAGAGAGAGTTACTCTTTTTTTTTTTAATTTAGTTGTCGACAATCATTTTTTTATCCTTATGTATCCTAAGTGTTACAGTAAAGAGGGAATAGATTTAGTATTTTGTGGTTCTCAAATTTTCACTAAGTATAAGCGGTACGCGTGCTTTTCTATTCCCACTTTGTGAATTTTTCCCGACAGCATTAAGTTAATGCTATGAATATGTCTCGAAATCGAAAAAATTATCTACCATAGCAGTTTGAAAATCCGTGCTATCCCGCTATGCTATATAAGGCCATATTTCTTGTAGTGTTCCTTAACCATGGTTTTGTCCCACTGGGTTTTCCTGGTAAGGTTTTAATGAGGCAACATCCAAAGCGTATTACGAACTCTGTATGTTTATAACATCCAAGGGGGAGTGTTATAAACCATATGATGGATGTCCATAACCGGTCCGGTCTATAACCGGCCCAATACCAAGAGAGAGAGAGAGACGGCCCAACCCTAGAGAGAGAGAGAGAGAGGCGGCCGCATGAAAAGGAGAAAGAGGCGGCCGCATGAAAAGGAGAAAGAGGCGGCTTAGGCTTTAGAGAAAAGGAAGCCCTATTTTATTTTCCTTGTATTTGTACACTTTCCATATTTATGTCTTTCTTTTTATCTCTTTGTAACTCTTATATATAAGGGCACCTTATGATTAAGTAATAATATACACAATTTACAGATTCCTAAACCTTAAGTTCATAACAAAAAACTAGTTTTCAACCTGTTTTATTTCGCTAACACCATTTTCACTCTAAAACAATATAAGGTTGTTGCGCCTATATAAAAATAGTTTGGTAAAAATCCAACCAATATATAGAGAACAAAGGTTCATAACTGGATCTGAGAAAAAAGAATAAAACGGTCCTCGCATGTAAATGGATTTTGTACAGCAGTGATGGTTAACTTCTGTTTCCCTGAAAGTCTATTTACCTACCATAGAGAAGAAGTCTTATCATATCATAGACTAGTGAAAATCACCATGAAATGAGGGTTTGCATATACCTCCCGACAACAAAATTGTTGGATAAGCTTGGTTTTATAAGTTTCCTTTTCTTATTAGAGTTATGTTTGTCTATAAGATTAGGAGATATGATTGTGATAATACTATTAGAATTAGGATATATATAGTCCTATATATATGGAGATGCATTGAGTTGTTGCATAACATATGATTTGTGATTTGAGTTTGTGCTTGATTGAATAAGAGAAGGACTTCTTATTAAGGTTGTAATTCTATATTTGGTATCAAAGCAAACTAAGAACTTCGAAGCTTATTCACAGCCATGGCCGACGTTAAGGAGGAGATCGTGGCGACCAAGGACACCGGACCTGCCACCATCAAATTCTCGATGCTAACTTCCTCAAACTACACTGAAGATGGCGGACTTCGATAGGCTCATGATGAAGGATGAAGATACAATCGATACCTTTTCCGGCAAGCTATCCGGAATCTCTTCTAAATCTGTTCTCTAGGGGAGATAATAGAATAACCAAAGCTGGTTAAAAAATTCTTAAAGAACTTGCCAAGAAAGAAGTTTATTCATATTGTTGCATCACTTGAGCAAGTTCTTGATCTCAACACAATAAGCTTTGAGGACATTGTCGGACGGTTAAAGGCGTATGAACAGAGAGTCACTGAAGAGGAAGAAACATCCGATAGCTCCGAAAAATTGATGTATGCTAACTCAGACTCGAGCAATGAAGGCTATGGAACGAACAACCGTTGTCGAGGACGCGGCGGTCGATCAAACTGGAGAGGAAGAGGTCGTGTCCGCGGAACGTTCCTACAACAGCGAGAAGCTTATAGGCAGGGACGAGGCAGAGACCTCTCTCATATCACATGCTTTAAGTGTGATAAGCTTGGACATTACGCTTCGGTCTGTCCCGATAAAGTCCTAAAGCTTCAAGAAACCGTTGAGAAAAGGGATGATGACACACACGAGGCTGACGCTCTCATGATGAATGAAGTCGTATAGTTAAACAAGAGGAATGTGAATCCAAAGAAGTTTGAGGCTGAATCAGATACGGTAGACATGTGGTATCTTGATAATGGCGCCACTAACCACATGAGTGGTAACCACGTATTCTTCTACGAACTAGATGATACTGTCACTGGAAAGGTGCGGTTTGGTGATGACTCGAAGATTGACATATTGGGTGAAGGCTCGGTTCGGTTTATCACCAAAGGAAGTGAAAAGAAAGTGTTAACTAATGTTTACTACATACCAGCATTACGTAGTAACATTGTGAGTTTGGGACAAGCTACGGAAGTCGGTTGTGAGGTACGTATGAAGGAAGACACTCTAGATCTATTTGATCGAGAAGGACAATTGATGATCAAGACAACGAGAACTAAAAATCGCTTGTATAAGGTTACTTTACAAGTCGATAGAATGCTTGAGTGTCTCCAAGTAAAGGATCATGGCGAGAGCACTATATGGCATGCTCGTTTGGGTCACATCAGCAAAGAAACAATGAAGATGATGGCTAACAAGGATCGTGTCGAGGGATTACCTGACCTCAGCCGAGACACAGAACCTCGCGTGTCGTGTTTACGCGGGAAACAAACGAGAAAGCCCTTCCCGCAAGCAACAAGCTATCGAGCAACGACACTTCTTGAGCTTGTCCATGCCGACCTTTGCGGACCTATCACTCCATCAACACCATCACACAACAGATATGTCTTCGTTCTTATTGACGATCACTCACGTTATATGTGGACGGTACTAATGAAACAGAAAAGTGAAGCTTTTGAGAAGTTTAAACGCTTCAAGAGCCTTGTTGAGCAAGAAACACATGCAAAGTTGAAGTGTTTTCGAACAGACAGGGAAGGTGAGTTCACTTCCCACAAGTTTCAAGCCTATTGCGAGAAACATGGTGTTAAGCGACATATGACTGCACCATACACACCGCAGTAAAACGGAGTTGTAGAGCATCGGAATCGAACCCTTTTAGAGATGACTAGAACTATTCTAAAGCATATGAATATGCCAAATCATCTCTGGGGGGAGGCCATACGACATGCTGCACACCTGATCAATAGGGTTTCGACAAGATCATTAGATGGAAAGACTCCATACGAGGTTATGAAGGGATGAAAACCTAATTTATCTCATCTGAAAGTGTTCGGGTGTGTTTGCTACGCAAGGACTGAGACAGTCGGGAGAAAGAAGCTCGATGATAGGTATAGAGCTCTGGTCCATCTAGGAACGGAGCCGGGGTCTAAAGCATACCGTCTCTTTGATCCTTTGAGCAGTAGGGTTGTTATAAGCCGTGATGTTGTGTTCGAAGAGAGAATGCAGTGGAGATGGAACGATAAGAATGTCACAAAGAAGCTCGACAATGGCGAGTTCGAGTTGAGTTTGAGAAGCCTAGGCCACTATGATAACGACGTAGGTGAGGATGTTGAAGTTCTCGATGATGGAAACGATGGAGACAACCACGACGAAGACAATGGTGAAAATCTTGATGTAGACGATATACCCTTGAGAAGATCAACACGAGTTTCTAACAAGCCTCCATACCTCGAGGACTATATTCTACTTGCAGAAGTAGAAAGTGAACAACTACTGATGATCATAAACGACGAGCCGTGGAACTTCAATGACGCTAAAGAATTGAAAGTTTGGATTGATGCTTGCAAGGATGAGATTTCGTCAATTGAAAAAAATATAACGTGGGATCTTGTTGAGCTACCAGCAGGTATAAAACCTATTGGCTTAAAGTGGGTGTTCAAGATCAAACGTAATGCGGACGGATCTATCAGTAAATACAAGGCACGTTTAGTAGCCAAAGGATATGTGCAACGACATGGCATGGATTATGATGAAGTGTATGGTCTGGTGGCTCGTATTGAGACACTTCAAATGATCATTGCGTTGGCTGGGTCACACGGTTGGGATATACACCACCTCGACGTCAAAACCACTTTTCTTCATGGAGAACTAAAAGAAGAAGTTTATGTTACACAACCGGAGGGTTTTATTGTTGCTGGACAAGAGCACAAAGTTTACAAGCTTAAGAAAGCTCTCTATGGTCTGCGCCAAGCACCAAGAGCGTGGAACATAAAGCTTAATGAGATATTGCGGAGTCCACGTTTCCAAAGGTGCTCAAAAGAGCCTTCGCTCTACCGTAAAGAAGAAAGTCGCGAGATCCTTATAGTGGTGGTGTATGTTGATGATTTATTAGTTACCGGTTCTTCTATTGAAGCGATACTAGAGTTTAAGCGTGAGATGACTACCAAGTTCGAGATGAGTGACCTTGGAAAGTTAACATACTATTTGGGAATAGAGGTTATACAATACGAAGGAGGTATCATACTTAAGCAAGATAGGTACCCTCAGAAAATACTTGAAGAAACTGGTATGAGTTCATGTAATTCGACTCATGTACCATTGGAGTTGAACGCGATGTTTTCCAAAGCACCTAACGAGGAGAAGGTTGATGCAAAAGAATATCGTCGAAGCATTGGATGTCTACGTTACTTACTACATACGCGACCGGATTTATCTTTTAGTGTTGGAGTTTTGAGTAGATACATGCATGAACCAAGGCTTCTCACGCTGCTGCTTTGAAACAGATTCTTAGGTATCTCCGAGGGACGTGCTCTCTTAGACTTCATTACACACGTGGGAGTGGGACTAAGCTATTAGGTTATAGTGATAGTTCTCATAACGTGGACACAGACGACGGCAAGAGCACTTCAGGGCACATATTCTACCTTGGAGAGAGCCCTATAACTTGGAGTTCAACAAAGCAAGAGATAGTAGCATTATCATCGTGTGAAGCCGAGTTCATGGCTGCTGCTGAGGCTGCAAAGTAGGCGATCTGGCTTCAGGAACTCTTGAGTGAGGCCGTCCGAGAAGATAGTGAACCGGTGCTCATCAAGGTCGATAATAAATCTGCTATTGCACTTACGAAGAATCCGGTGTTCCATGGAAGGAGTAAGCACATTCATAGGAGGTTTCACTTTCTAAGAGAGTTTGTTGAAAACGAGCTTGTTGAGGTCGAACATGTCCCGGGCACTGAACAGAAGAAGGCTGACATTCTTACTAAATCACTTGGAAGAATAAAGTTTAAAGAAATGAGAAAGCTTATTGGAATGAAAGATGTGAGTGAAGATGACTTCAAGCTTAAGAGGGAGAATGTTGGATAAGCTTGGTTTTATAAGTTTCCTTTTCTTATTAGAGTTATCTTTATCTATAAGATTAGGAGATATGATTGGGATAATACTATTAGAATTAGGATATATCTAGTTCTATATATATGGAGATGCATTGAGTTGTTGCATAACATATGATTTATGATTTGAGCTTGTGATTGATTGAATAAGAGAAGTACTTCTTATTAAGGTTGTGATTCTATAAAAATCACATGTTTAAGTTCAAAAAAGCAAAATTACATGTTTTGTTCAGGATTACATGTAAAATTCTACTAAACATTAATTTTAAAATATCATAGAAACTTATTTGTTTTATTCTTTTAGGCTGTTAGCTAGGACATGTGGTATATTCTACCAGCCCGATAAAATAGTTTGTTTATCTTTTACAGCTATTGGTTTCCATTTTAAACTAGAACTAGATGTTAACCCGCCCGACTGGGCGGATCTATATTTTTATGATATATATAAACATTTCAAGACCTTAATTCAGTTGAACGAATTTATTATTAAAGTTTACTGTTGAAACTTTGTATTTCGTCACTGGTTGTGTAATCTTGAAATGTTAAGAGCAAACAATATTTTATTTAGATTTTAACAAATTTAAAGCTTTATGAAAAATAAATATTCTATTTTATCTATATACCATTTAGGAAGAAAGTTTTCAGTCTTCCATTCCCAATATCTTCATAATTCGCCAGTCTAAGGAAAGGATTGTCATCATGGTAACTGGATTTCGCATAAATTGAGTCACCAGTGACGTGTCATTTTGTAAGGAGAGGTAGTTGTTCGACATTTGCCTCCAGCACTCGTAAATGTATAGTTCTCAATAAACCTCCATTCACCAATAGGAAGGTTGCGCTGCAGACGATACATCTGATTTCTTTTTGCAGAAGCATGAAGTTTCTCACCCTAAACCCAATATAAAGTCTGATATAAATATTTTTTGCTAGTATAAACAACAAATCGATAGAGTATTACGTATAAGAGACGATATATGTATATAAAAAAAATCAAACTTACATGTTCATCCACGTTGTTGTTTATCTTCCATGAGTGAAGACACTTCACATGTACTCGCCAAGTGACTTTGAAGGGTTTGACTTGGTTAAGAAAAAACAAACTTTGCTTGTTCAACAAAACCAAACTTCTTTGCTTGTTAGACATTTTATTTTTTTTTCTTTGCTACGGTGAGTATGAAGAATATGAGGGGAAGGTTGATATATATAGTGGGTTAAACGTAATCTAAAAGGAATATTTTTTTAATTTAATAGCACAATTTTTGTGGAGTCAATCAAGCTTAGATCTATATTAGTTGCCTAAGTAGGTAAATTAGTTAGCACAAAAGGAGAATATTCGGTTGTTATACTTAAAATGGTTTTGATCATTTATTATTTGAAAATTGGATAAGGAAGGTGTGAAATGAGGGAATCAAGTAATTAGGATTCTTGGAAGATATGTTAGTTTGTAAGCTCGATATATATATGTGGAGTTAATGTGTTCGAATTATGTTTTGTTAAGTTTATACTTTGTGTATATTTTTTTTGAAATATATGCCGCATTTTTAACTTGGAAGTTACGTTTTGTTAACTTGGAAGTTTGTCTTTATTTTTTAAAAAACATGTCGAATTTTTAAGTTAAAAATTTAAAGTATTAACTCTATCTATGCATCCAAACAAAACAATTTTTATTAATCCTACTATTCATATACCTAAACAACTCTCAAATGTATTTTAGCTTTAATAAGATAGATAGATACACCAAGGTCGAACCATAATTTTAAAATATTTACCATAATTTTAAAATATTTTCTTTTGAAAAAGGGCTATACTTTTTATTTATATAGGTATCTACAGAATTAAAGTAGAATATTTTAGTAAAAATATGAGTCATTTTCATGTAAAATAGACAATAAGTGAATAATTTGCAGGTATGAAAAAACATACAAAAGCCCAACCCAATAACAAAGAAAATGATGATAGTATCCTTACCTTGTGGTTTGCGAAGAATAAGAGAGCAATGATGATTTGCGATGTCATCATTATAATCATGATTTGCTTCCTTCCTCCAATTCATTTTTTTATATGAGTTCTCTATGATTCATCGATTATCTCTTTGGTTAGTGGATTTTAATTTGATCAGTGATTGATGATAAAGAATAGTAATTAGATGGATCTTATTTGTTTCAGAAACCCTTTTCAGAAAATACGGTAAGATACGTTAAGTGATCTTATGGAGAGATCGAAATAGGCTTCGGCTATCCAATCTTCACATACTTTCCCCTTCTCTCAATGGAAGCATGGCATGTCTCAGCTGGAGCCCCAGTCCTCCTGAATGGTTTATTCTCTCTGCTATGGAAGTTCAAGTTGCAGGAGGTGCTGCAGGTCAAGATGGATACGCTGTGTGCTCTGGGGAGAATAGTTTTTTCTTTGCGCTACCTATGATGGATTCAATAGAACAGATGATGCTTATTGCTTGGCTTGTACTTTGTATGAGTCCATTGTGTTCCATCTCCAGCTACTTGATTATCAAATGAAGACACATCAAGATGTCGATGACAGCAAGAAAATGGATTTTATTTTCACGCAAGGATAATATGATAATTAGCTGGTTAACATGAGATATTAATGACTAGTTAATTTGTAAGTTAATATCGTTATAATGTAACTTTTTAGATCCTCTGTAAATGATCATGGTTCTATTCCAATATATCTAGATACTTTACATGTTAGCTGGTATTTCGATTTAAAATGCTGACTATATTCCGATTTATGTGGATACTTTACCTGTTAGCTGGTATTATGATTTAAAATTCCGACGATACTCTCACATATCTGGATACTTTACATGGTAGCTAGTATTTCGATTTAAAATTCGGACTATACTCCCACATATCTGGATACTTTACATGTTAGCTAGTATTTCGATTTAAAATTCCGACTATATTAACATGGTTTATGATTGAATTACTGACCAACCAATTTATATTAAATGTATGGTGTATTGATTGTTGGATATAAGTAATTACATATTCAGCTAACTTTGATAATAAATAGGAATAAAATATGGTAGCCGGATAATAAAAAATAGGTATATAAAGTGTATGGTGAATGGATTGTCACAACACCTTCTTATTTGTATTTAAGGAGTCAAATCCCCACCTCTTGGTAACTTCCTTGAAGGTTCTCTAACCAACTTCACAT
The DNA here is from genome assembly GCF_000695525.1 of Brassica oleracea var. oleracea. NCBI lineage: Eukaryota > Viridiplantae > Streptophyta > Magnoliopsida > Brassicales > Brassicaceae > Brassica > Brassica oleracea. The sequence goes on from NC_027752.1 coordinate 15,381,481, forward strand.
TGTGGAAGACAATCGAATTGAAATCAAACTAATCTTTAACATTGCATTTTGAGGATAAAATTACATAGACGAATCAAATCGAGGCCAACACTGTTGCTATTATCTTTCTGTGAACCAGTGATTTCAATTTGCATCGCCGCCGATATCAGTATCAGTGTGAGACCTCAATT
>NC_027752.1:15386209-15387571 GCF_000695525.1 Brassica oleracea var. oleracea
GAGGGAGGGGGGGTTGCGTTTTATTGAGAGATGACATCAGTATCGTACATATAACAAAAAGAAAATCGAAACTTTAAACTAAAAAATCGATGAAAAGAAAACATTTTAGTTGCTGGTGTAATAAAGAGACGTTTCCGGATTTGGAAGAAAGAGTAAGAAAAAATACATAAGTTATACATCATGGAGTGGATTGCCATTAACCAGACCCGGACCGAGACCGGCCCAATACCTAGAAGATGGAGAGATGGCCGAAGTCTAGAGAGAGGCGAGAGAGAGCCGACTTCAGGAGAGAGAAAGGCGGCCACAAAGCTTGGAGAAAAGGAAACCCTTTCCTTTTCCTAGTAGAAGTAATCTTTCCATTATTATGTATTAGTAGTTTTCCTAATCCTAGTGAGTTTAGGTTTTGGATACTTTCCATTTATCTTCATCTTGTAATCCTTATATAAAGGAACCCCCTTATCATTAATAAGAACACAGAAATATTCAGTCTCTAAACACTCTATTTACAACACGTTATCAGCACGATAGACTCCAAAACCCTGAGACAAAACCTAACCTAAAATCCGTCACACAAAAACCCTAAATCAGGCGTAACTTAAAATCGATCTATCTCTGAAACCCCGAAGAACCAGACAACGAGCCACATATCAAATTGAAGCTCTTGACAAGATGAATCCATAAACGCAAACCGTTTGTCAATACGATCTCTGACGCACCCACACTCGCAGAAACAATACGCGGCACCGTCTTGATCTTTTGGAACCCTAATCCGAACCAACAAGATTTTCTAGCCGAATTCAAATCATGTGAAAGATAAGTTTATCATACCTTAGTTGTTTGATGATATCTTGTTCAGATTATGGTGTTCATGTAATCTAATACTCCTTGTTTTTATTTCATGAGCTGAGAGGAGTTGGTGCAAAGATCTAATCCCGAAGAACCCTAACTTGTTCTTGCTTTTGTTCCGGCTTGCAAACACCCGATCAGCTAAAACCCTTAAGCGTTCCTGTTCCTAGACATTCGCAGCTTCCTGTTCACAACAGAGCCAGTCCACGTTCGCATCACAGCCAGCTCGCAATTCAGATCAGCCGCTTGCAAAGGCAGCAGCTCGCGAACTAGATAAGAAGAAGACGCGTCCCGATCTTGTCCGACTACCTCAGCACGCATCCGTGACCAGACGCAAGACCGTTCCAGACAGCTCGCGTCTCATCCCATCTTGCGACCCGATAAGGAGCCAGCTCGCTTCCATGTGCAACTAGAGGTTCATCTGACTTTGGTGGTCCGGTTCAACCCTACAAAATAAAGGTAATTCGAAATCTGAAAACAAGAATCGAATTTGGTTGTTTTGTAAAGATTGAAACC
>NC_027752.1:15387635-15388936 GCF_000695525.1 Brassica oleracea var. oleracea
CGATCTAAACCTAAAAACGAGATTGATCCATTGATCAATTAAAATCAAAACCTTATAGGTTTTTGAATCTCAAATCAAATCCCCGTGATCAAAGATCAAATTTTTTTTCGAAATCCCCTAAAACCCTAATTTTGGAAAATCGGTTTTAATTTTGATTTGAAACTTTAGTGTTTGATTGATCGCCTAGAGCTATGATTAGGATTGTTTTAAAACTTGAATCTGAATCTTGTTTAAAATGAAACCCTAATCTCGAATTTAAAATCCTAAAGGCCTTGAAACCTTAAACTTTTTTGAAAATTTAGTATTGTTTTGAATGAGAGTTAGGTTGCTAGAGTGCTTGATTCTAAAATCTAATATTACCAACCTTGAAATTGGTAAAACTTAATAGATATGCAACTAAGAAATAGAATTGAATGCATCTAGATCCCGTTTTGTATATGACTGTGTGGCCTAGTATCCGGATGGTTATAAACCGGATTGCATCATGATCCGATCCTTATGATCGTTGTATCACATAATAATCATGAAGCCTAAGCATCACATTGGAAAGCCGTGTGGCTTAAGCATCATAAATAGACTTATGAAATCATGTGCACTGATTATTTAAATTAGTTGCAAGAATTCTAAATCATGAATTAATTGATGATTTCAGATGTCGAGATTTGAGCCTTCGGATTATGCTGCCCTAGATATCTCTGGAAGATATTATCCAGAATGGGAAATGAACACTTCAATTGCCCTGAAGTCTAGATGTATCATTGAAGGAAATGTATCATTGAAGGAAATGATGAAATTGAAAGTGAAAAGCATAGAGCCATAACTATTATGCACTATCATCTCACTGAGGAAGTAAGAAATAAGTATGAAAACATTGAGGATCCTTCTGATCTTTGGATAAAGCTAAAATCCATATACTCAATGGAATTATGGCGAAAAGCCATGAATGATTGGAAGATTCTCAAGTTCCAGGATTTTGAATTCGTGGAAGAATATAATTCTGCTCTAATGAAAATCACCTATAGTCTTGAACTATGTGGTGAAGTGGTAACAGATGATGATTTATTATATAAAACATACTCCACATTCTATCCAAAGGATATACTGTTATCACATAAGGCTAAGGGTTTCACAACCTATAATGACCTATTGTCATACCTATTTGCAATCAAGCAAAGAGAGCAGAAACTTAAAGATACTATTAGTCGATTTGAGAAACTTCAGAAAAGATACATTGAACAACGAGATAGTGAGATTAGACTTCCTGAAGCCAATGAGGCTAGAAATGATAAGGAAGAATCCAA
>NC_027752.1:15389036-15403543 GCF_000695525.1 Brassica oleracea var. oleracea
TACCCATACTATAAAATAATTTGTGTAAATTACCTTCTCCTCATTCATTATGCCAAAACTTCAAAACACATAGTACTACATTACCATCATTAGATTTCCATAACTCTTGTAAGTCTAGAGCTTTGAACTACATAGGCAACACACTTGATTTGAATGAACATGTGATTAGTTTAAAATTAGAACAAAGCTTCTTTATTAAAGAATGTTAATACAAAACTATTAATCTTTAGTTGAAAATAATAGAGAACAAAATAATTTGACTTTAATCTTTCACATGGATTTGAATGACTTTAAATCAGAAATGAGATATAGGGGTGGGCAAAAAAGCCGAATCGATCCAAACCGACCCATCTGAACCCAAACCGATCTAAACCAAACCAAATTAAATGTCTAAACCATTTGGTTCACTATTTTAAAACCGAACCAAATCAAAAAGCCGAAGTTTTTTTTATTAGATTAATTAAATATACTAATAATACTAAGGTTTTATATATTTAATTTTTTAACCCAAGCAATTAAATATAATTTATACATTTTACTTCTAAATGAATAGAATAAATACAACTAAATAAAATAAAAGAATATGAATCTCATACATTAAGATCAAAACCGAAACGTTTCCTATGATATTTATATTTGGTTTGAAGATGATAACATAAAATAAACGTATCACATTTTCTATATTTTTATTGTGATATTTGGATTTACATTTAAATATGAAGAAAATAACGATTTAGTGTCAAATGATGATTTTTATGTTTTTTATAAATTAGATTTTTGTAACTGAAGTTTGATAAAATTAGAAAATCAACACAATTGAATTGAGCAAACACAAATAAAATCAAATTAAACCGAACTAAACACAAACCAAACAAAACTAAAACCAAACAAAACCAAACTAAAACCGAACCAAACCAAACACAAACCAAATTAATATGGGTTGACTTTGGTTTAAGTTTTTTTAGACCCAAATAAACTAAACCAAATCTAACCCAAACCGAACCCGCAATTAAACCCAACTGGTTTGAGATATATCACAGTTATTGTCAATCTTGATCTCTTAGAGAGTAAGAGTCTTTTTATCTGGAGCGAGTATATGAGTATGTGGGTCTTATGACTCCTCTTATATATAATGTAGGTGTCAAACCAAGAATAATTACAAATATTTAGCTAATTAATACGTGAATATATGATTGTCAATTTCACGAAATTATAATTCCAACATAATCAATATACGCATTAATATTAGTCTTATTTAAGCAAGAGATTTAATTTTAATTGATTCATTTGGCCAAACTTCCTTTTGCATATTCGTAATCTGTGTTATTGATCTTGAATTACCGTGCACACAAAGTTTTCCATTAGTAAACTACCATATTTGATTTCGCAATATATATAGAAAATAAAGACTATAATAACTATATGCATTAATCCTATATTGAGGAAAGTTTCACTTTAAACACAATTTAATACGCCCATTGCGATTGCAAAGCCAAATTCATATATTTCATTGATAATTCCAAAACTAAAACTAATTTAGTCACATGAATATATTAAATCCGGTTATGTCTTATACATATATAACAACACATGAAATAATTCTAATGTTGTACGTATACGTCTAGTATCAAAAATGAATATATTAAATCCGGTTATGTCTTATACATATATAACAACACGTGAAATAATTCTAATGTTGTACGTATACGTCTAGTATCAAAAATCGGAATAAATTTTGGCTCAATTAATAACCTAATATAATACATGACTTACTTCTCTTTCTAATGTGTACTGTATGAGTGCAACTCATTAGAATTGTTAGCATGTGATTCATGAGGAGCAAACATGTCATTGAGCGTATAGTAGCAAGATTTTAGGTTCAATTATGTGAGCTAAAACAACCCTGTCATATTGGCTTCGGTTGAAGATTTTAGAAGATGTCTCATGTGGCTACGTGTAGTAGCAAGATTTTAGAAGATGCATCTTTAGTTTTACGTACGGATTAAGTTTTAGGAAAGGAGGTTCGTAAGGACCAACAACTATTGTTTATATAAGTTGCTTTAGAATTCTTTTAAATAAAATGTAGATGAAATACACAATTGCCACATATGATGAATTTTTTTTAATTTTTACAAAATTAAAGTTATAACTATTTAAAAGATCTTCAATTAATAATTAGATCTAGTTAAACACATATGGACAAAATTTGAAATGTTTCATGGTTAATTTTTTTTAAAAAATATGTATGTGCTTTAAGAGTTTTAATGTATTTTCATTTTGTGTGCTTTGTATCGTGTGCGTTTAAAATTTCTTAATAATATGTGTTTGTATTGTGTGTATTTAAAGTTTCCTAATTTTAGTTGTTTTAATAATAATAAGTTTTGTATTTTTGAAAATAAAATTTTGTAAATATCTTACTTAAAAAAATAAATATGTTTTTAAGTTTGATTGTTTTATTAATACCGATTTTGGTATTATTTAAAAATTAAGCTAAGTATAATAATTCAAAATAAATATTATTAAAAGTTTTGTTATTTTAGTTTTAAGTTAATTGTAAAAAACAAAAATATGAATTAAAAGTTGTGGGTTAGGGTGTTGAATTTTTTAAACAAACCATTGTAGAGGTGTAGATTGAAGTGAGTATTGAATAAATGAGGTGGAAGAGAAAGAAAATAATGTGAAGTGTTAAAAAGAGAAAAATAGGGTATTGAATATGGGGAGTGTGTTGAAACCATTGTACATAGTCTTAAATGTGAACAAAACACGATGGGCCATATGATTTTTGTTAACGACGAAAAGAGAAGAATGAAGAGCTGCGAGGTGTCACAATTTGCCCTCCTCTTCCTATTGATGTGGAAGGCTGAGAAAAAAATACAAGTCTATTTTATTGTAATAGAAGGTAGATATTAAAAATATTGTATTGACAAATTTAAGATTTATATATGATTGAATTTTTTTTATATGTATACAATTTTTGATTGTTTATATAATCATCTATATGTTGCACCGATATATTTAGATATTTTCTTTTACTAACTTATCGGTCAATAAAATTTATATATTTTCGATTTTAAAGTTACACTAATTTTCAAAATATCAGATTTTTACTTTTTTTTTACAACATAACATGAAAAATTAAAATATTAAAAAGACAATTAAAATTGAATTAGACTTATTATTTGAAGTATAATTTGGTTATGTGTCACATTTAGACAACATAACATTTTGCAGCCCGGCTATTATTATACTTAAGGCCCAAATATAGAAATTTAATGGTATATTTTGTTTGTTAACCGATACTTTGTATATAATGGAAGTTAGGTTAACATGATTATATCATTAACTATTACGAAAGGTCATTATTAATGTTTTCCTAGACTACGAAAAACAATTAAGCAGGTGCCAAAGTTTTTCCCTATTTTTCAATATATTTTTTTTTCATAATTTAAGTTCTAAAGAATTATGTTGCAAGGAAAAACATTTGATATATAAGTTCGTTTGGTAATAAAATAAAACAACTTAATTTATGTATTACTCTTTATATAAATTTCTGTAGGTGAGGAAGGCAATATTTTTTTTTCTTTTATTAAGAAAACAATTTTGAATAGATGCCTCTCTTTGCTATTAATAAAAAAAATCAACACTTAAAAAAGTCATTACTTTCCGATTTATAGGAAAAGCATGGAATACTTAGGAAATAATATAATATATATAACAAACTTTGATTTAAATTGATGTCCAAGTAATACTAACTAAGAGTATATCTTACACTTTTTAAAAATATATATATATTATGTTGGATCACAATATAAATCAACTTTGAGCCATTTAAAGAAAGTCACATTTAATGAGATCGCAAAGTATTAATTTAATGAGATCGCCAAGTATTAAGTTTATCATATCATATACATTTATGTTTGGGTTAATATAAGTTTTCCGACTTACTTATTTTTCAATTGATTCTTATGCTAACATGTAAGTCAAATTGACATCCTAATTAAGTGTCACTTAAACAATTTTTTTTTATAATTAATATAAACTTAAAGTTACAACTTTTTTAAATGTTTCTTTGTTAATATATAGGAGATTTGTAGACACTAGATGAATTGGGTTGTTATCAAAATTGGAGGTGTATGGAGCCTTTGTTCTCAAGGGTGTGGTATATTCTTTTAGGATTAACAAATTGCTTTTGAATAAATTTAACATTCATTCGAGAAAAAACTCTTTTAGTAGATAACTAGGATAAGACCTGCGCCTTGCACTGGGTGAATTTATATAAAAATTTTTTACGAAATATTGTATGGAAAAATAAAATTTATATTCTTGATTGAATTAATATTTTTGCCCCTTAAATAATTTTTAAATAATTTTTTTGTTAATTACATAATTTGTTTACTGATGAGCTGATCTCATTTTTAAAAATATTTAGGTCAAAAAATCACTTATCGCATAAGAACCCAACGTTTAGGCCGAAGAATCTTAGGCTTACTATTTGGTTACAATGAAACTATGTCATCTCGGTTTTATATCATGATTTAGCAATTTAAAAGTTAATTATGGTTATGAGAAGTTTACATTCACGTGTCAATCCTATCTATCTTCAATATTTTTTTCATTTTTGTGTCATTTTAGTTATTGCTCAATATAAATATTGATTTTTGAGTTTATTCTCATTTCGTTATTTATTTTGTTTTGGCCTCAGATTTAGGAAATGTTTAAGATTTAAAATTATTAAAGAAATACATACTTAGGTTAAGATCTGCGCCTTGTATACAATAATTTTTTTTTATATTTATTACTTATTTTATGTTTTCTGCATATTATGAAATAATAAAATAATAATTATATTTTAAATTACTAAGAAATCCGTTACTATAATGTAACAAATTGGTGTGCGCATATAAATTAAATGACCGCTCTTGTTTATTCGCAATCATTTTAGGGTAAATAAATCAAAACAATCAATCTTATCTATCGTATATAATATATAATTAAATTTAAATGATATTAACATAGATATATAGTATAATTTTAATATGAACATTTATTAAATGAGGTTTCTACTCATATGATTTTATGATTATTTGCATATTTATGTAACAAAATTTTATACCAACAATTTTTTTAATGTGGAATGTTTAGCCGTTTCAATAATTTATAATCATTTTTAAAAAAACAATGAAGATTTCAAAATTAAAATATTAGCTTTTCAATATATGTTCAACGCAAATATCAAAATATAAGTATGTATTTTCATATGATGTATAGTTTAATTTAAACTATATGAAATATATAAATATATATATATATTAACATAAACAGCTATTAGAATAAACTTTTTTATTCATATGATTTTATAATCATTGTAGCTTATTATAGAAAAAAAATTAAACCTTGATCACAAATGTTTATGTGAGACTTTTAACAGTTTTAGTAATTTATACTCGTTTTAAAAAATTCAAAATACAACATATACAAAAAAAATCTAAATTTTTATTATATGATTAATGTGATTGTGTAATTTATTTTAATAATAAATAATTAAACAAAAATGATAGAAAGTATACATATTGTTAGCAAATCTTTATTAATTAAAATCATTAATTGTCGTATATATCTTAATCACATTAGGTACTTCCGTAGGTTTTATTTAAGGAAAGAATATATAATAATTTTATTTTGATAAATGAATGGTCCATAATGGACATACTATATAATATAATATTCCTAGCAATTTGATTTTGGACTAACAAAATTTTCAATTGATTCTCAGCCCGCCACGTAAGCAAAATTAGTATTCTAATTACGTGACAACTCAACAAGACACTTTTTTAATTAGTACAAACTACGGGTTATAACTTTTTGAATATTTCTCTATTAATATATATATAGGGAATTTAGTTTTCTAAAGAAAAAAATCAAAATCAAAATTTTGAAGCTGTATAAATACATGTCTAATCATATTCACAGAATCAATATACAAATTATAAAACAAATATTTGCTTTGATCTACTTTTTTTTTTTCTTCAAAATAAACGTTATAAGTTGGAGACTATGTTAATGGTCAGATGTTGAATATGTTTCCTCGGAAATCCACACATTTTGCTGCCCTGTTTAAAATGCATGAGATTGATTTAATTTATGCACATAAGTACACCATTACCATGGTAAAACATGTAAATAAAGAACTGAACACATTATTAACATTAGAAATCAAAAGCAAAGAGAGTATAAGGCGTAAATGATATCACTTGATTTTCATAGCCTGGGAGAAACGAAGAATACGCAGAATAGAACAAGAATAATAGGTACAATTTTTACCAAAAAAATAAAAATAAAAAATAATAATAGCTACAGTTTTGGTCACACGACAAACTTGGCGAAGCAGATTCAAAACAGGTGGTTAAGTTTTCCTGGCATGTGGCAATCATTCATTGTGTAAACAAAACAAGATAACAAATCATACATAATAGCTCGCATAAGTAGGTGGACTTCTCGGGACGAGGAAATAGAGAACGTGGAAGCAGAGGAAGAAACAGGTAGATGTGTTCGGCCTCTTGATATCGTCAACTAAAATGTTTGCACCGTTTATTTATGGTTCTTTTTGAATCATCGTATTTCGGTCATAGCAAAAACTGTAATCGTATTATTGAGCGAAAAACAATTAAAAAAAAAAGGAACCGCCGGCAGTCACACAATCGCCATCAGGTAAAGCTAATTATAAGTGCATATATATTTTTGACAAAGATATAAATTTTATGTTTTGAATTCCAGTCAGTCCCGGATATATGATTAAATAGATTCCAGAACATGTAAAGTATATATTATCAGTTTATATTTACAAATAAAACATATAATTATCTGAAATTTATATTTTTCATTTTATTTTATAGAGTAATACATGCATGTGAGCTATATTTTGTTTCTGTTTTTACATAATTAAAATTTTAAGAGTATTTTGTTTTTAACTGCAAATATTCTATTCACATTAAAATGAGATTTTACATATGTTTAACTGCAAACATATAATTACCTGAGATATATTGTGACACCCGCTTTTTCTGAAATAATATAATAAATATTAATATCTAAAATTTCCATTTATAAATACTTAAAAGTCAATATCCACACTAGAAACCCAATACATAAAATATATATCCGAAATATAATAAACTCCACAAATATTGATAAAAACACAAAAACGAAAGTCTAAAACAGAAAAGAAACCAAAACGCGCAAAAGCCCAAAAGCCCAATATCCCAAAAACAACATTAGTCCGATACAATCACTTATGCTACTCGGTCTCACCTGCAGGAGGAAAAAAGGAAGGGTGAGAAATAGGACAGTCACTCAATAAGGTATGAGATGCTAAACCGCAAACCACTGACTCTGTACATAGCACTACAACTATGTAGGCCTAACTCTAACATGAAACACACAAGGTGCCTATTACACCACATACAACAATCAATATATGTCTAGTGCACTTAGACATCTACAACCAATGCGATGATAGTACATAGCTATTCTCTACAGTCCTCATTCCCCTCATACAAATATATGTATATAACTCTACAGGCAGGGCCGGGCCTGAAAATTTTCGGCTCACAAGCAAAAAAAACTTTTTTGGCCCTTCATAATTAAAAAAACAAAGAAAGTGGTTACAGCTGCAGTTTAAAGAATCGAACTCAGGACCTCAACTATGCATCCTGAGATCCTTACCAATAGAGCTATGTAAAGTTTTTGTAGTAATTGGGCCCCTAAATATATAAATCTTGTTTGGCCCCAAAGCACATGCTTTATCTGCCTCTATTCAGGCACGGCCCTGTCTACAGGCGTCGCTAGTACAGTAGTCCACTATGTACCCCGCAAATCTCTAAAGCATCGTAAGTACAAACGTCTTTGTACCTCCCCCCCCCCCTCAATCTCCACAATCATAAGCGTCATAAGCACAGACTTCATGTGCCCCCGCAAATCTCCTCAAACATAGGCAGCCTAGTACAAATTTTTACAAACTTTTTTTCCCCCGCAAATCTCTGCACATGGACTCGTATATACATATATATATATATATATAACAGTTCTTAACATCAATCATTTTAATCAACCGTTGAATCTTCTATTATCCTATTTCCGGTTTAACAATCAATCCCTTATACATTATTTACTAAGTGATTTTGACAAATTTCATCACCCCATTAATTTTAAAAGCAAAATGATAACATAGCATACTAATAAAAATGACATGGCTTGGTGATGTGCCCTTGGGTAGCGCACCGGGCTAAAAAACATGCATGACTTGATCATGGGAAGCACTAAATATATATGTTCATTGTTTGACTCATATCTTCCAAACCACGAGGCTTATATGCATGAAATTACTTGTAGAATGTTCTCAACTCAATTACGGAGCTCCTAGAAGAAGAATCAGATCAAACAGAGTTCATATGTGACAGTTATGCCATTTTACAAATCAAGAGATCTTTAGTTCTCGTGAATTCAGACCACCCGAGAAGCTGGAAATGGCTAACTTTGTTTCTGATAAACCAACGACCAATTCAATCATGCCAAAGGTGAATATTCATGTTCTAAATGACCAAGAAAGTATTGGGTTTGATGGCTTTAAAAAGATTCAAAACAGACTTGTTTGGGCCAAATGGAGAAACCGATAAAATATTGGCTAAGGGAAAAATATGGAATTCGACCAGGCCTCAAATGAACATGTTTTGGCCCATATCAGGAGTATATTCTTCACTTTTCAAAGTCCTGGTTGAGGCTATATCAAGAGGCCGTCCAAGTTTCAGTCAAAGACTTTATTTAGTCAAGTCTTTGTTTTCGGTCTTTTATGTCTTGTTTTTAGCACATTCTTCTTTGGATCTCTACAACTTATAATCCTATAAATAAGGCCTAAGAGCCACGAAATAATAATCGATTTTGTCTGGAATTTTCTGAGTTGAAACTCTTTGTTCTTTGTAAGAACTTGTCTTGTTTCTTGGTGAGTCATATCCAAGTAAACACTTCCTCAAATCGTTGGACTTGTGAGTCATATCAAGAAACAACAAGAGAACCTTCATTTGGTGGTCTTGTGAGTCATATGAAGCACCATTGGAGTCGGGAATATCAGAGGCCTTCCGCAACCTTCGTGCGACCCTTCAATTCATCCAGTTCTCCATCCGGAGTCATATCCAATCCGTACCAGTAGAGTGATCTGTTCCTAGGGTCATTCACTTGGACTAATTGTGACATGGATATGTACATTTAATGTTTTTTTTATAATTTTGGTAAGTATTAACAATAAGGTAATAACTTATAAATCATCATTAATACTAGGTGATTTTCTCGTGCTCATGCACGGACATAAATATTTACAAAATAAATAAACTATAATAATTGATTGTTATTAATTTTTAATCTTAAATTAACTTATAAATTTTATGCTTAATTTATTTTAATAATATTATATTACTTTAATTAGACACATGATTTTAGATATGTTATATCTAGTCGGTTTTGTTGTTTTTAGAGCCGATTTAGTCATCATTTGGAAATATTAGATTGCATCTATTTCTCTGAATTCAACAATAATATTTTTTTTATTTTAAATATATTAAAATTATGATTAATTTTCTTATTTTCATTTACGTTGGTAGTTGCCTTAGATATGTAAATATATTTGAGGAAGATTATGTATAATTTAAGATATATTGATCTTAGAATGAAATATAAAATAAACTAAAGTGACTAATTCCAAATCATATAAATTAATATAACGATAATATTCTACAGTGTCATGCATGTATATATATTTTTAAAAAATAACTAAATTATAACATTTGGTTAATATTTTATTTTCATTTGTTAATATGTTTTGAGTCATCCTATAATTTACATTTATAAAATAAAGTATTATTATAAAATTATATATTTTTATTGTGGTTAAGTATATGATTTTAGATATAAGTTGGATTAGTCATGTTGTGAGTATATTGAGTTATATATATATTTTTCAAATTCAAACTGAAATATAATTTTTTTTATTATAATTAAGTAAAATCAAATTAATTTTATTTGTCTTTTAAATGTGAATGTAGTTTTACAATATTTATCAAATTATATTTTCATTTTTTTAAAAAAAATGTCAGAAAATAAAGCGATGAGCAATATGAAGATACTTATAATACATTTTTTGTAAGCTCATGAACACATATCAATATTTACAATAATTAAACTGAAATGGTTCGTGACAAAAAAAAACTGAAATGGTAAACTGGAATTTATTTTAAATAATCTTAAACATAAGAATTCATATTTGCTTTGGTATTTTAATTATAGTCATATTACGTTCCACAAACATAAAAACATAAAATTTAAAAGCAAATTTAATATTATGAAAACAAATAATTTTAATGATAAAAATGTAATATATATACCTCGTTAAAGTATATAGTGTTATGTTGTTTTAAATATTTTGTAATTATTTGATTAAAAGATGTTTATTGTTAATGTTTTTTTAATATCTCTTAAATAAACAGTTTAAAAAAATTGTGTGATTGTATTTTAAAAATCATATTACATAAGTAAAAATATAATTTATAGATTATTTTTGATGTAATTAAAAGATATTATGGTCAATTAAATATATGAAAAATAAATAAAACATTTCAATAATACTAATTATAAACTATTTTTAGTCAATTAAACATATAATAGTTTATGTTACTTAATTATTATATGTAATCATCTAAGAAAATAGATAGATATATAAAAATTATTTCTATTACTTTGAAAATATATATTTTGTATTCTTTAAAATTATGAATTAAATATTTTTTTTTCTAATATCAAGATTATGTGTGTGAATGTTGTTTTATTAAATCACATTATATGCAAATATATATTTTCATCTAAGAAAATATAGATATAAAAAAGAGAAAATCTTATGTCTACCACTTTCATGGTACTATTTTTCATTTTTACCACCACTAAAAAGACACTTTCAAAAATATATTTTTCATTAAGTTGCAAAAGACTCTTATACCCTTGTTTTCTATATATATAATAAATCATTATTTAAATAAATAAATAAAATGTTTTTTTTTATGTTTTCGAATTGTACATTTTCAATTTCGAACTTTTTTATAAATTTTTTTTTGAAATTTTTTTTCGAAATTTGTTTTCGTTTTTTTGTAAAAGATTTCTTTTTGAAAATCGAAAATTATGTCTGAAACTATTTTTTTAAAAAAAATTATATATTTTTTAAGTATTTATTTATATATTTATTAGAATCCTAAATTTCATATTGTAAAAATCCTACATCACCCTTTAACTCTAAACCCTAGATTAGCTAACCCTACGGGTATAATAAGTGTTTTTTACCCTTCATTAAAAGTGACGATAAAAGTGATTAGTGTAAACATGAAAAGTGATACTAGGAATATGGTATTTATAACAGTTTGCCTATAAAGAAATATTTTATTACTTCATAAGTATATTTTATGTTATTTAAAAATATTTTTAAATGATATATTTCTATTTTGTGAACTTTTCCTTTTAATGAAATTATAATATATATATATATATATATATATATATATATATATATATATTCGTTTTTAAATTTATTTTTAAAAATTTTAAAAATTTTACTTTTTTTATTATATATGTTATTTGAACATTTTAAAACGGAAAGTAAATAAAACATTCAATAATAGTATTTACATGTAATATTTTTAATTCGATAAGGGTAGCAGCGTAATAAACTATCATGAGATTAACGTGAGCGAAACACATAAGAAAGTGACTCTTCAAATAATATTATAGAGATAACAATAATAGTAAAGTTAGAAATATAGAAATATATAATAATTTTCGATAATATTATTTAATTTTATTTAAATAATTTTATAATTTTTATTACTAAAACAAATCTTAAAAAATTTAAAACAAATCTTAAAAAAATTATGCATTTTCAAAAATTAGTTTTCTAATCATATTATGATTATTTCTTTTTAATATTTAAAAATTTTAGAAATATTATTTAATTTTATGTTTTGTTAATTATACATAAAAAACTTTCTTTTAATTTTATAGAGTTTTATTTAATATATATTAACCAAAATAAATAAATAAAAATACTTCCAAGATCTATATATATATATATATATATATATGTAAATATATTATTAAATATAAATGTAAATAAAAATATTTATTTTATCTTACTTTTTTCATAGAATTAAAATATTGTATGCAAATAATAAAACCAAAAAATTAACAAATATTTATTTATGAATATAATTTTTAAACTTTATTTCTCCACATGGTGCAGGAAAGCACCTAGTAATAATAATAAACAAACAAGACTTTAAAACAGACTCGATTCAAATGATTTGAAACTAAACTTTCCATAACACTAGTACTAAAGTAGTTTGTTATTTAAAATTTCATCAAAAAAAAAAAATGAAACCATGGCAAAAAATCGAGTCAGAATGCTCTTCGAACGGTTTAACGGATCAGGTCAAGGTCTACGAAAAAGTCAACATGCTTGGCCAAAGATCAACCCGGTCAACCCTTAACCAAAATCAATTTGACTTAACTGATCGGTTTACTCTAACCAAAATCTAATTAATTCTAACCGACCGGTTTACTCTAACAAACCAAAATTAATTTAAACCGGTCACCGGGCCGACGGCAGAGGGCAGCAGTGACGTAGGGCAGCGAGGTGGTGGAAGCGATTTCCGGCAGCGACACGTGTAATGCATGCGCGTGGCCGGTAAAATATCTGACGGCGTGTACGACTTCATCTAGTGATTCCGATTGCGACATGGTCGGCAGCTACAGCTTCGTCTTGCCGAGAGGAACACGGCGGTGGCCTTGCATGCACGAAATTCTCAACGGTTAGAAAGTTATGGACGATTTACTAAAATGGCCTAAACTAAACTTAAATGCACGGCGGTTTGCGACGTTACTTATGGCTACGAACAGTGGTGGCAAGGCTGACGTGGACACGACGTGCGGTGGCTCCGGCGACGTCGATGATCTCTCGTAGTTTTGACTCTATAAAAATTCCACATTCCCATTTCATAAATTTTTTTTAACTTTCTCTTTTTTTATGTTACGGTAAAAAAACAAAGTGAAAAATGGGTATTTTTAAAAAAATACCATAGACCTGGAAAAATTGGTTTGGGCCTTGATAGGTTTGAATTTGATGGGCCGGAAATGGGTCATTATATATATATATATATTTTCCATTTAATAGTTTAAGCTAATATTGTATTCACTATTCACATTAAAATGATACTCCTACAAATTAAATACAAACTATGTAAGTTTTCAAATGTTTTCCCGTGGCTTTCTCTCTCCTCAATGTTCTATCTTCCAAACTCTTCACAGAAATGGATGATTGAGAAAGCAAAGCTGAATGGTCTCTCTCTTAATCTGACTGGTCTCTCTCTTTCTTTCCTTTATCCTTCAGAGAGAGAGGTTCGGTCAAGCTGGCCAGATCTGTTACCGGAGCTTGACTCCCGACGTTCGGGCTATGCCTCTGGCAAACGGTGGCTTTCAAAGCACTGTCTTGGCCGGCTTCTGACTCCGGCGAATGGGTGGTTCTCATAACACAATCTTGTTCTGCTTTAATTTGAGATTCATCTTCATCTTCGATGAATTTCAGCTTTGTTTTATCCGTTTTTTATAAATATCTTTTTGTTTTCTATAACCGCTTCTTTGATCTTCTCTCGATTTGGAATTGCTAAGTATATTTTTGGATTGTTGAGATCTTTTCCTTTTTTAAGTTAACACAAAACTCTTTATAATCACTCAAAATATAAATTAAAAAAAACTGAAGCTTGTTAGAGCACCATTAACCGGGGTTCTTACGTGGGGTGCTTAATAATTTTTGGATTTAACAAAAAAAGAAAATACTGTTATGAACCAGATTGTGGATGGCTCATAACCAAGAGATTATGATTTGTAATCTTTCCATTTATCTATGACGGTGTAATCTCCTATATAAGTAACCTCTATGTTATGAATAAAGATAGACTTTTCCATTACTTTTATAACACGTTATCAGCACGAAACTCTAAATCCCTAAGTTAATACCCGAATCAAAAACCCTAAAACCCTAACCCTAGCCGGCGATCCGATGAACCCTAAACCCCGACCGCATCTCTTGTTCCCTCATCTGTTCCAGCTCGCGTCCCCGATCAGCTTTAGCCCAAGGCGTTCCTGATCCTAGCTCAGACGTTCGCAACCCGAGAGCAGCTCCAACACGCGACCTCTTCCTCGTTCGCGACAGCATCAGACAGCTCGCGTCCGACGATCAAGGCGTTCCCGATCAAGCAACAAAGGACGTCCGCGACCCGATAGAAGCGACTCGATCCATTCCAGCTCGCGCCCCGTTCTTGTCCAGGTCGTGGCTCAAATCCTTTGGTGGTCCGATTCAACAATCATCTAAGGTTAAAAGGTAATTCAAAACCTAAGAACCCATAATCGAACATGGATTGATT
>NC_027752.1:15406561-15409998 GCF_000695525.1 Brassica oleracea var. oleracea
GTAAGGTTTTAATGAGGCAACATTAAAGCACATTACAAGCTCTAAATGGTTATGTCATCCAAGGGGGAGTGTTATGAACCAGATTGTGGATGGCTCATAACCAAGAGATTATGATTTGTAATCTTTCCATTTATCTATGACGGTGTAATCTCCTATATAAGGAATCTGTATGTTATGAATAAAAATAGACTTTTCCATTACTTTTATAACAAATACCCTAATAAAATAAGAAGTGCTACTTGAAGGGTGCTTAATCAAGCTGTTGAAAAAGTGGTGCTTGAGGGGTGCTTAATCATTTATTAGTAAAAAATTGATTAAGCAACCCATTAAAGGTGCTAGGGTTAAAGATGGTCTTAGCTCCTGCCAAAACCAAAACTTTAAACAATTCATACATGCATATATATATATATAATCCACAATCATACAAAGTAATTGATGAAAAGACTGAACACCTTGTTTTATTAGGAGTCACAATTACAGTAATAAGGATTAACATACCTTTGGCAGAACCATACAACTCTCTGCATGATCGAAAAAGATTTGGATATTATCACGAGAGTCCCCTCCCATTCCATGAATCGCAATTTCTCTGACCTTTTTTGACCTGGGATCGAAACAAACAAAAAAGAACGGAGGGCCACAAATTTTTTTGACCATACTTCTTTGTTGGCATCTTCCAGAACCCATAGGTCAACGTTGCGGTTATATGCCTGATACGCTATGGTTACCTTTCCAGCGTGATTCACCAGCTCACCATACTGTTGAAGCATCTGATCCTCAGGTAGCTTAGTAACATTAAACTCTTCAGAACTCAGATCAAAGCTCATTAGAGATCTTTTTTTCTGGTAAGTAGCTAAATAATACATGAACCCATCCTTGTATATCCCTTTACATCCAGAGTTATGACGATGTGGATACTCACACTCGATCATTCTCCATTTTTCTTTAGCTCCTAGAGTGATCACTTGATGCTCCTCCGACACAATATCCTCCCACGATACAGCATTACCATTACGAGACATGTGACTACGTTTAAGTACCACCGTCATGCACAACACTTTGTATACATCATTAACTGGATCATATCCAAAAACAGACAATATATCTTGCCTCCTCGTTTTGACTCTAGGTAACGATACGAACTGACCCGTACTAGGGTTTCCGACAATCATCTTGGTAAAGTCCCGACCGCAGATCAAGCCGCGAACAGGTGGAGTAAATTCATACAGTACATCGGGTTCCATTTCATAACTAACCATGTTATGATTATACGGATGGTCTTGAGACAAGGATTGAAAGAGCTGCATCTGCATGTATCCGCCACGGTGCAGTGAGATAAGATAACGTGGCTGAGTTAAAGATCGGGTCATGTACCACTGGATGAACTTTTTGTCAAGGATTATCGATGACGATTCTTTAGAAGCGAAATGGAGCCTGGCTATGGATCTCGGCGGCAGTTTCATGAGAATCTCTATGATCATGTCATTAGCAAGGTTCGTAAACGGATCGTTTACAATCCTTTCGTCTTGATTCTTAGACCTCTTTACCCTTTTCATGATTGCTTTCAACCCTGCCTCTCACTGTTGGATTCTTTTGACTCTTAACCGTAATATCTTTCTTAAACCTAGAGATAACTTTTATATATACTAGTAGATATGTGGGCCAAGATCCAAATAATTCTCTAAAGATAGAAACCGACTAGTAATCCAAACTCGTTTTTCTAAATGAGGCGAGCTAGGTTTCAAATGTATGGACCTAGACCCAAATAATCTTCTAAAGTTCGAAACTCACTAGTAATTTGAACATGTTTTCCTAAATGAGGCAAGTAAAGTTTTGAAGATGTATGGGCCGCAACCCAAATAATTCTTAAAATGTCAAAGCCAACTTTTAATTCGAATCTATTTATCTAAATGAGGCAAACAAAGTTTTATTTCGCATGACTAATCAAATATCAATTTAGTTTCTAATAGAAATGAAATCTTGAACCGACAAATATATATTTTTATCCCAAATTCGTCTTTTACCATTATGCTACCACCGTTTCTATGTCCACAATACCAATTCTTTGACGTATTAATGCTTTATAGATTTGTAAATAAAACCTCATATTTTGAAGATGTAACAGACAAATACTCTTCTTTATTATGTGAATGGAAAAATCCTTAAACCATATTTAGTGGCGGTATCTAATAAAGTTTTAGTGATTACATAATTGGGGAAACTAATGTAAAAATAGAAAGAAATGAGATACAATATCTTTCTCCTAGAAACTCTGCCAACGGTTTAATACTTTTAACTGGTGGTTCCATTTTCAAGCTTATTTTATATCATTAAAGATGGCTTTTAAAAAAATAAAATAAAAAGTTTAGATTTTCAGCTTTCCTCGGGTTATCAGATCTTGGTTTGTTCTAATCGACTGTCTTTGAAGGGTTGTTACGGTTGTGGCTACTGATCTCGAGCTTTCATGTTGGCTGCCTGTTCTAATCATGTGTCTCCTGTTCCGGTAGAGTTCCAGTTAGTTTTTCCGGCAACAATTTCAAAATCGGTGAAGTTAGGGAAGGTTCTGTTCTTCCGACACACGTCCACCTTCCGCATGCGTTTGACGCATCTCCATGAGCTGTCGTGATTGAGCTTCTTTCTTCCTTTGGGCTTGACGTTACTTGGCCTTGTGGGTGGCCCTATAAGACTTGTATGTTCGGCCATGTTCTTTGGGTTTTCTCCTAAGCTTGTTGTAATATATTGGATTTTGGTCTTTTAATAAAACGAGATGATTAAAAAAAAAAAAAAAAACACAAACTTGACAAGAAAATAAAATAGAGAAAAAGAAAGAAAAAAAATATGAGCGTCGTTGCAACGCGACGTTGAGGCGTATCATTCTCTGAATAAATACAATACCAAAACCCTTTCCGGCTCTAAACTCCAATACTTGCCTCTGCCTCATCGTCTTCTCTCTCTATCTCTAATGGCGGCGCAGATGGATCACGATGCTGTGGCCAAGGCCTTCGTGGAACATTACTACTCGACCTTCGACAATAACCGTGTCGGTCTGGGCGGTCTCTACCAGGAAGCTTCCATGCTCACCTTCGAAGGTCAGAAGATCCAAGGAGTCCAGAGCATCGTCGCCAAGCTCACCTCTCTCCCTTTCCAGCAGTGCAAACACAACATCTCCACTGTCGATTGTCAGCCTTCTGGTCCTGCCTCCGGTATGCTCGTTTTCGTCTCCGGTAATCTCCAGCTCGCCGGCGAGGAACACGCCCTCAAGTTCAGCCAGGTGTCTCTCTCTCTCTCTTTCTTTGAATAGTTGGATCGCTAGGGTTTAAGTTGGTTGATAGATCATGTGCTTGCACTACAAGAAAACATCGGTATTCTGACGGACATTCCGACGGAAAATGAAATCCTCGGAATTTCCGAGGAAACCCAAATTTTGGGGTTCCTCG
>NC_027752.1:15411896-15414414 GCF_000695525.1 Brassica oleracea var. oleracea
TTTTCTATTTCAATTTTAATTTTATATTTTTGAATTTCAATTTAAAAAAATAAATTTATAATTTTTTTTTTGAATTTTGGAAATATTCCGAGGAAGTGTATCCCTCGGAATATTCCGACGACATATTCCTCGGAATATTCCGAGGAATTTCCGACGAAAAAAGTCCTCGGAATATTCCGAGGAAATTCATTTCCTCGGAATTCCGTCGGAAATTTCCGAGGAATTTCCGAGGAAAGATGAATTTCCGAGGAGTTATTTCCGAGGATTTTTTTCGTCGGTATGTCGTCGGAATAGCGTTATTCCGACGACATACCGACGATTTTTTCCCTCAGTATGCCGCTGTTTTCTTGTAGTGTTGTTTTAGACATATGAGTTAATCGTCAAGTTTCTTTTTAGTTCAAGACTTTTTATCTATCAATGTCGTACTTCCTATAACTCTGATATACATTTGTCTTGTCCGTTTGTTATCTTTGATCTTGTTGTTCTAATATGATTGATTACAAACCATTTTCATTTTTTTTTGTGATACAGATGTTTCATTTGATGCCGACCCCACAAGGAAGCTTTTACGTGTTCAACGATATATTCAGATTGAACTACGCCTGAAGAAGAATCTCAGATACTATATTACTAGATGATTTATCTTGAGAACAAAGCAAGACTCTTTTGTATTTGTATTTGAATGGGGTTTGTTCGTTTGTCATTTACATTCCAGTGATTTGATAAGACAAATTAAAATTGTTTCCAATATGCTATTTTCATCTGTATCCTCTGACCACTGGCCACATCTCCAGGTCCAAGCTTAGCCTATCAAAGTGTTTTTTTTTCTTACCCGAAGGCTTGTGACTCTAGTCTAGTCATTCATTGCAAGGCGGCTAGTAATCAGTTACCATAAATGTTTTAAAACAAAACTAATGTTCTTACTAACTCGGTTGCAACATTTGACTTAGGTAAAAGCGATAAGAATCTGTGTTTGGTCCGAGTTGCGTTGTGGGGATTGCAGTTGGAGACTGGCTTGAGGAAATGTGTTGTGTCACTACTTGTCAAGGATCAGTTTGGTTTAACCCAGTTTTTGTTTGGTTAGTATTGCTGCCGGTTTAGCCAATTTTTCGTTCGGTTTAGGTTTTCTCCAGCCATTTGAGTAGAGGTGTGACGTAACTCTCGTGACGGCACACGCAAACAACCAACACACAAAGCGCCAAAAAAAAAAAAGGGTTCACTTTCTTCTTTTCTATGTTCAAAACGTTTCACTTTACTACCAACCTCAATCTCCACAAACAAAAATGGATTCTGTGTCATACTTTCAGTGAAATCCATGTTGATCCAAGCTAGAGCCTCGCTAAACTCGCGTTTGTCAGAGTTTGATCTTGACTATATGAAGTACAAGAAAGGTATCACACGGCCAGAAATGTATGTTTTCTCCCTCATCATTTGACATATTGATCTATTATCTACTGCAAAAATAGTTGATGGAACAATGTAAGTGTAGGATTATACCTGAGTCGGGTCATTAGGCTTATGATAAGGCGGCTCAGTATTTTAACATCAAGTTGTGGCGAGTTCCAGTAGAGAAAGACTTCATAGCTGATGCGAAGGCAATGAGGCGGCACGTTAACAGAAACACCATCATCGTAATGTGTTAAAGTTAATGTGTGTGATTTGTTTTTATTTTTCATGATTTTTTAAATTATTTTGTTTCAGATTTGTTGGATCAGCACCACGGTTCCCTCATGGCATCATAGATCCTATTGAGGTAGACCCTTTTTTTTTTTACTACTGTAATTTTTAGGACATTTATGTTCTTCTATAAACCTTTTTTTCTTCTTCTATCAACTATTCAAAGACCTGCCTTAGTCCTGAAAAGAAGAGATGGAGATCTACTTTATAGGTTTAGGACTTGAGAAGCTGTGTTCATAACTTTGAGAAATGATGATATGTTAATCTATGGTATGTGTCTGTCTTACTGCCACTTCTCTTAGGTTCGCATTGGATCTCAGGTTTTGCATTACATGTACTATTAAAATTAACTAGATGATAACGAGTGATTCTTATTTGTTCTTCATCACTGTTCCCAGGTACGAGATCCCGGCTTTTGATTTTTTTCTGTACAAGGAGTTACCTCAGTGGACGTGCATAAATATATGGTTTGGCTCCTAAAGGAACTAGTACAGTTCTCTACAGAAATCATGAGATCAGAAAGGTAAATTGCTTGCTACTTTCCACTAATTTCTCTAGGCTCATTGCCAAGAAGCGCATATGAAGTACTCTGGTTTCCTTGTTATCATCCCTCCTGGAATCGTTCATACTGTCACGTTCCTCCTCTATTTTGAAATTAAATTTCTTGTATATTCTGTTTATGTGGTTTGCAAAATATAGTTTTTGTTGACATGAAGCAGAATTAAGCAGCTAGACTTGAGAATTAAGCAGTCAGACTTGAGAATTAAGCTGCCAGACTTGAGAATTAATCTGCAAGACTTTATAAGGTTTTATAAGGCTTTATAAGGGTTTTATAAGCTCG
>NC_027752.1:15414514-15416071 GCF_000695525.1 Brassica oleracea var. oleracea
AATATATTAGTATCTATCCTACTAAAAATATTACTTAAATTATTTTTGCCTATATGTCATTTATATGTGAAGTTTCATAAATTGTTTTAATTTGATTGGTTGCTGATATTTTAATTTATTCTGTTAAGATCTGAAAGTTTAATTCCAAAAATTATACATATATATGTATATAAGTGAAAACTAATCCTAGAACAATCTAGTATCTATTTCCCAGCAAACAAATAAATCTTATAAGAAAATTTTAATTGTAGATAACTTGGTCTAATTTAAATATATTAACAATTAAAATATATTAATTTAAATTATAAAAACTTAAAATATAACTATAAAGACAGCTCATTTCACTTTGTTAAGGGTATGACTAGTTTTCTGCTTCCATCCACAAACGTAACTTTTGCGGTTTGTAGGAATTTTGGTGTTCTACAACAATCACACAAAACGCTATAAATCGTCTCGAACCGCTCTAAACTTCATCATATCTGGTTTCCACTAGCGTTTGCGGTTAGGGTGAATAAATGAATATTAAAATATTTTTATATTTAACTAACAGTATAATTTTTACTTTATAAAGCTTTAAACCAAAACTATTCAATATAGTTTTTTAAAACTTAATATAAAAGTCAATTAAACTTATAAAATAAATGTATACTATTAGTTTATTTATTCGGCCTCGTAGGTGAGTGTGGTTAGGGGTGGGCACTTTACCCGATATCCGAAGCCGCGCCCGAACGCGATCCAAAAAATCCGAACCGAAATCCGAACCGAAATAGCAAAATATCCGAACGGGTATTGAATTAGGAGAGATTAGATATCCGAACCCGAACGGGTAATATCCGAACCCGAATGGATATCCGAAGATAACCGAACATATGTATACTTAACCATATATTTCTAGTTTACATCTCTCATTTTATATAAAATATTTATATTGATACTACACATACTTCAAGTTCATATAATATACATAGAATTACGGAGAAAATGATTTGTAACTCAATTAAAATGCATGTCAAACTTTTTATTTCAAGAATTAACAAAAAGTTACATCCAAAATTTAAAAACAATAACCAAATTAATGTCTTTTTAGTTTAAAAATGTTACCTCCATATCTATTAACCATTCAATCTATTAAAAATAAAAAATTAGTTAAGTGAAAGTTTCAATCTATTAAAAATAAAAAAAATTAGTTAAGTGAAAGTTATATTTTTAAATACAAGATTTTTGAGAAATGAAAAATTTTAATTTTTTTTTTCAAAATCTAAATATCCGAACCCGATCCAAAATAACTTAACCCGAACTAAAAATACCCGAACACGACCCGAAATACAGAAATACCCGAACGGATTCTATATCTCTATACTGAAATACCCGAAAATCTGAAATACCCGATCCGAACTCGAACGGGTACCCAAACGCCCACCTTATATCACCCTGACTTGGGGAAAATAAATATTTTTTGAGGATTGTCTTTGTTTTTCATATTATTCTCTTGGATTTTCAACGCAAGGGTTTTAAACAAAACGTCAGGTTCAATCTTACTTATTTAATCTATTAATA
>NC_027752.1:15419433-15424186 GCF_000695525.1 Brassica oleracea var. oleracea
AAAACTTAGAAAATAAGATGTCTGAATTGCGATGTATTGTTATTTAATTATATTTCAAGTGTTTTACAAATTATATAAGGTTCTTTATTACTATAACATTATGGTAATAGTTATTAACACAAATTTAACTTATATAACAAATAGATTTTCATGTATTGTTATAAAATAGATACATATTTACATGTTTCTACTTTTAGTCGGTTTTATTCAGTTTATTCGGTTTAATCGGTTATATACCAAACCATATCCAAATCCTACGGTTTTTATAAAATTATATCCATTCGGTTTATATGGTATATACCAAAACCAAACCATATTGTCTATTTCGGTTCGGTTCGGTTCGGTATGGTTCGGTTTTACCATATTGAACAACCCTAACTATATATATAACTGAGACCCCAAACGTCTAACGTCTTACAATACAACTATTCTCTTTTCCTAACAATTTTTAAGAATCCGTCTAAAGATACATGGCGTATTGAAGTACGGATTCTTCACTTGTGGAGAAATTAAAACAAAGAATCCGGCAACACCATCGAAATGGTATTTGTTTTGATTACTACATTTTTCAAAACTCAGAATCGTCATATATTATATTTACTTTACAATGAACAATATTTTTTTTTATAGTGTTTCATAACTACTTATTCTGCTTTCCGTCAACTATTATAATTTATTTGTCTAACTCATAACTTTCATATATTCGATCAGGGACAAAAATTCATTCTTTAGTTTGTGAACAGCTCATCAAAAAATTTGAAGGTTGTCCAGTTATTCAAAGTGTACGATGCTATTGGTGATTATCGGACAAAATCTCATCCGTAAAAAATTGGGTTCTTCCACGCGACTTTTGTTGCAAAACCAAATGATTTTTCAAGTGAAGTTTCCGAGAAGTATTTGGCTGATTACACTGAAATTACTGGTGGAAAAGCTGATAACAACTGTTTGGTTGGTAAGTAATTTTCAACTGGGAATTGTTCATGCACTAATAATTTATATATGATTTTAAGGCTATTAATCTGTTTATTAAATAACTTTAATATTATACCTACTTAATTGAATTTTTAATGTTTAGATATTCTTTTTGTTTTGTATTATTTGTGTTAATTTAATTATTTTTATTTTGGAATGTAGATGTTATTGGTCAAATAGTTAACTTCGGTTCTCTTGAAAAAAAATGATAAAAGGAAAAGATAACATGAGGCTCTTGATTGAGTTACGTGACCAAAAGTAAGTTTAAGTACTTACTTTTTTCTTATTTGCTACCTAAATATCTATATTAGATTTATTAACTTAAGTTTGTATTATACAGTAATGAGAAGATGATGTGTACTATGTAGGGTCGTTATGCTAAACAAGTATACGATTATAGTATGAGTAACATGCCCACAATGATTATTTGTGTTAGTTCTCTTCTATTAAAGAGTGGAAATGTATATAATACATCTATCTTTCTAAAATAATTATATGTACAACATGTTAATAAAATCTATATATTGTAGGTGCTTACTCCATATCTAGCGGGTGAAATTCAATCCAAATTTTACTCAACCCAACATGGATTTGGTTGACCAGTTCAAAAAAAGGTACTCCTCCAGTTAGTACTCTTTTGTTAGCTAATTTTGAATTTATATACATTACCTTGGCAACATGATACAATGTTTTTATAAGCTTGATTTATCTTGATTTTGCAGTCTTCCTAATGATTCACTTGCTCTTACAAACGACGATAGTACCCAATGGTCTATTGGTACTGCTACATTTGTTCGTGCCAAGTTTTTTGTTATTAATGAGAAGAGAACCATAAGAGAGATCATTGATAGTACTCTGGTATATAAACTGAAAACTCTCCATTTTAGTTGACTACAATCCAGTTTTCACACTATTTCGATGATAGTATGTAAATTTAATATTATTTTCTATTCAATAAAATTTAGAAATTTATAAATCTATGAAATTATTTTATTTCGTACAACTGCTTACAAAATTTAATAATTTTTTGCAGGTTTGTTTTCTTTATTGAGAATTGTACTTCTTAATTTATATTACTTATAGATTATATTTCGACTTTTATATTTTCTTTAAATATGTCACTATTTAAAACGAAAAATATAAACATAAATATATTCGTCACCTAAAATACACAGTTACAACATATATACAATACAATTCTACTTAGTGATAATATAAAATCTGCAACTTCAACAACTGTATAATATTTATTCCACATTTTGAATATTTTTATGTCCGCACAGAGTGCGGGCCAGTCACCTAGTTATTAGTGTTTACTATGAAATATCATGTATTTAGTTTGCCATCTCGTAGAAATCTCTTATTTAGGAAAGTAGTTTATTTATCTTGCATATATATATATATATATATATATATATATATTTGTACGAACTTCAGAATCAAAAATAATAGAGAAATTAAATGATATAATCTTTTTGAGTTCTTAGCATGTTAACGCATTGATATTTCATTTTTGAATATATAAATACAAAAAATCTATTAAATTTATATCGTATCATATTAATTTGTATCCTCTATATGTTCAGGCTTCAGGACTCTCAAACAATCTATTAGTAGCTAAAGATCCACAATGTAAATATTCCATAATCGTTTGTATTTAGGACAATGGATAGATTTTTTACACATATACAGAGAACCTTCTCCATTACTCGTGTTCCTCTGTCTCTTTAAAATTTTATTGTCTCTAAACAGCCTTTGGAAAAAATAAAGGCCGAACCCCAAAAAGTTTCTTACATTTGTAATCACTAACTTATTAGTTGTGTAGATGACCCATAGGATAAATTTTGATGGTACCATGTTAGCAACAGATGAGTTTACTTTTTCCGTCTTACAAGTAACAACGTCCTGGTTTATTTTTTATTTTTGGGTCTCGTTAATGATATATTTCTTCTTTAACTTCATTGTTACAAACGCTGTCATTGTTTTGTTCCGTTAGTCAAGCATTTACCTTTACCCAGGAAAATATAATATAATCTACGTTATACATTACTAGGATGTGGACCCCCGCGAAATCGCGGAGAAAGTTAATATTAAGTTTTCAATATTAATTTAAAATAATTACATATAACTATTTTAAAAAATATATATATAACTGATATAGCTAAAATAGAAACATTAAATATGAAAACACTAAATAAATTTACTGAAAACACTAATACCAAAGTGATGCAACCCTTCAAAAGTATTAGGTTTTATAATCACTATTAAATTTTTAATATTATTTTAAAATTATTTAATATTAAATATTTAAAACCAAAATGACAATAAAATGTTTTAATATATATAACTGATATATTTAAAATGAAAAGGTGAAGATGAAAAATAAAATTATTAGAATTGTATTATAAATAAAAGATATTAAAAACAAAAATGCCAAAGTGATGCAATCCTTAAGAACTATTAGGTTTACTAATTAATATTAAATTTTCAATATTATTTTAAAATGATTATATATTAAATGTTAACACAAAAGGATGATATTTAAATGATTTTTTTCAAAAAATATAACTGATATAGTTAAAAAGGATTGAGGATAAAAAAATTACTAGAAATTTATTATAAATAAAAGATATAAAAATAATGCCAAAGTGATGCAATCCTTCAAAAGTATTAACTAATGATAAAATATAGGTTTAGGGAAGCAAATGATGGTTATCTCTAAAAAATAAAACACATGATAATCTTGAGAACCAAATATAAAACATATATTTCACTACCAAATAAAAATTATTTTACAACGTAAATATTTTTTAATAAAATATTAAATTTTAGATACTAATTCAAATGTGAAACAAGATAAATAGAATTCCGTATTGATTTGGTTCACAAAATATGTTGGAACACATTTCCAAAACTGTTTATTAAATAGTATATATGTGAACAAATGAGTTTTTTCGGTGGATCTAAATTGGTATTCAATTTTACATTATTTTAATAGTATAAAATAGTTCTTCCAAATTATGATTTGAGATTATGTAAATAAAATCTACAAATGAAAAGATGTATGAAATAAAATTAATGAGAAATAGAGTTGAAAAAACATAAGTGTTAAAACTAAAAAGAGACAACTTTCCATATAAATAAAGGTTATAACCAGAAAACATATAGCAAAATAAAATGCAAGCCTCAATAATAATTGTTTCTTTCCTATTCCTTTTTCAATTCTAAGATTCATAAAGATTTTAACTTTTGTTTTGCTTATTGAATAAACAAAAGAATATCTGTAAAATTTATGATAAGGATGATGGTTTCTCTCTAAGACTATTGACTTTTTACTATCTTTTTCAAACCATGAGAAGTGTTAGTTTTTGCTTTCTAGGGGTGTTCAACCTGGATTTTGATTCGGTTTTGGTTCGATTTTTTGGTATTTTGGTTTATAAAAAAATAGCTATCATATTAAAACCAAATCTACTTTAGTTGGTTCGGCATATATACCATCGGTTCTCAGTTTATTCGGGTTTATATCAAAAACCATAAATATATTTATTTTTATACCATTTTGTAAAATTTACTTTATATAATTAGATATCGGTTTTATTAAAAAAATAAAGATATATAAGTTTTTAAATAGAATATTTATTTTATTTATTATTTAAAATAATTATCAAACATATTAAGTTAATAATAATAATTTTTTTAAACTTTAAAAAAGTATAATATTATTAAATAATAAAATTAGCATGCATATTTAAAAGTTGTGTTTTATTTGATTTGATAAAAT
>NC_027752.1:15424711-15429360 GCF_000695525.1 Brassica oleracea var. oleracea
AAACTTTTAACAGTTTTAGTAATTTATACTCGTTTTTAAAAATTCAAAATATAATATATAAATAATTTTTTATTTTTTACTATATGGTTACTATGATTTTTTAATTTATTTTAATAGCTTAAAATTAAACAAATATAATTATAATCTACACTATTTTTTATCAATTCTTTATTATTCAAAATCATTAATTCTCATATATACTTTAGCCACATTAGGCAATTCCGTAATCTTATTTAAGGAAATAATGAATCACATTAATAATGTATTTATTATGGTTTAATAAAAAGCTTATTATATTTTTAAATGGACCAACTTATTTCTCTAAGGATTCTAAGAATCATTCTAGTGATGACACATGGCTACAAAAAAATATTGCAATGCTTCTCAAATAATATATACTAGGATAAGACCTGCGCCTTGCGCAGGGTGAGTTTATTTGTATATATTATCGATAGTTTTTTAAATGTCAAATAAGTGCTTAAAAGCACGTGGTCGTCTTCTTCATTTAACGGAAATGATCCGAACTGTCACTTGTTACTCGCCGCGTTTTGTATTTACACGGCTCAGGCGGACTAAACTTGGACCACCGCCAAATATTGCCGATCACCCCTAACTCGCCACGTCTAACTCCGATCAACGTATTCTCGTCCGCGTAATTTATGAAACGGTCGATTTTTAGATCATGAAACGACATACCTTTATCCCCATACCTCTGCGATCTTCAGTCTCCAGATCCCCCCAACCTTCCAATCGAATTCCTGTTGATTCACATTATATTCCTTGCTTCCTTAGACCTTAGCTGATATCATCTTGCAAATTTTTGGTATAGATCGAATAAAAATTCTAGGTCCTCTGGCGTCATATTGTAAACTCGGTCAACCCATAAACTTTTTATCGCCCCCTCACTACAGGGAACATCTTCTAGGGACGTCTCTGAAATGTCTCTTACAAGAAACGGCTGATGTGTTATTATCATGATTCGTGCATCGTATGTATAAGAACAGGGAACATAAATATACATATATTGTTCAGAGAGGTGTGATTAAAGGGTTGTGTTGATTGGGAATGAAACTATTCAGGAAAGATGCCATATACGAAGGGTTGTGTTGTTTCTGAAGAGGAGACGATTGAGGAAGATGGATAACACAACAATTTTTTGATGACGAAAGCGACTCAAAGGAAGAAAACTTTTTATCCCTTAGATCAAAAATAACAAACAAATCTGACAGATAGATTAAATTTTTATTTTTCTATAAAAAATGATGATGTCATTGATAAAAAAAATGGTTTGCTATTATATATAGATTTTATAAGTACACTAGATTAAGATCCGCGCCTTGCGCGGAATAAACATTATATATAAAAATTATTTTATGTATTATATGTTCTTACATATTATGAAATAATAAATATATATTGAATAATTAAAAGTCAGTAACTATTACATATATAATTAAATTGGTGCAAACGTATAAATCAATTTTATTAATCCAAAAAATTAAAATTTTTGATAGGATATGTAATTAAATTTAAATGATATTAACATACATAGTATATTTTTAATATTAATGTCTATTAAATGATGATTTCTACTCATATGTTTTTTTGATCCTTTAATATCAAAAACTTTAAATTACTGATAAAAAATGTCATTGTTAGATTAATAATTTTAGTAATTTATAATTTAAAAACAATTATCAATGTTAATTCAAAACTTTTATCAAAAAAAATTATTCAAAGTAAATTTTGAAATTAAAATATTTATTTATTCAATATGATTTATAGTTTAATTTAGAATGATATATTTACATATATATTTTAAATGTTAATGATTAATTAAATTAGACTTTTATTTATATGATTTTGTAATCATTTGTATTTTGTCATAACAAAAATTTTAAACCATGGATCGCAAAATTTGAATGTGAGACTTTTAACAGTTTTAGTAATTTATAGTCGTTTTTTAAAATTCAAAATATAACATATACAGAAAAATCTAAATTTTTATAATATAGTTATTGTGATTTTTTTAAATTATTTTAATAGTTTAAAATTAAATAAATTTGATAGAAGATACATTATATTTTTATCAGATCTTTATTATTCAAAATTATTAATTTTCATATATACTTTAGCCACATTAGGCAATTCGTAATCTTTATTTAAAAAAATAATAAATGACATTAATAATCAATTTATGGTTAGTTTAATAAAAAGCTTATTATATAATTAGATGGACCAACATATTTCTCTAATAATTCATATAATTAGATGAACCAACATATTTCTCTAATTATTCTAAGAATCATTCTAGTGATGACATGTGACTACAAAAAGAAGTTGTAATGTTTCACAAATAATATATAGGGGATACCATGTAGGTGATGCATTTTGGTTGTCGCTAAACATATAGGTCATTGCGATGCAGATTTAGACCACACCTAAACAATTGATAAGCCAGACGTATGATAATGTTACATTTTTTTTGTTATTATAATGTTGTCGTATAGTTATCACACTTTAATAATAAGTCATCTGCCACTTAGTTACGAAACCGGATAAAAAGCATACTGAGCCACACCACACATGCCCTGAGGCCACTCTACATCTCTACGAATCCTGATGTAACCATTCTCTCCCCAAGTCTCACCCCACGAATTTTTAGCCAGCCAATACTTTATCCCTTCAGGGCTCGTCCCGTACCCAACGAACGTCACTGCATGATTCACCCTGGTCCCGCAGTACGGCTCATCGTACACTCCACCTGAGTAATGCATGAAACCGGGTCCATCTGCGTCAATGGAAACCGAGACAGGCTGTCTCGAAACTGCCTCGAGCAAGGCACGCTCGTTGTTACTTGGAACGGTCTGGAACCCTCTGATTGATGCGGCGGGTCTCCCATTGTAACGGCACATCCCCTCGGTCATTTGGAAAGGGTACGCTTGCTCAGAAGCAATGCCACGGTTTTTGATTATGTAGCTGAAAGCATCTGACATTATCCCGCCACTACAACCGTTATTATTCTCTCTGTCGCAATCTAGAAGCTGTTGTTCAGACAAAGATACGAGGTTGCCTCGGGCAATTTTTGTCACACCTTCCACCGCTGCGACTGCTGAGAACGCCCAACAACCTCCTGTCCAAATATACATCCAAATATATTGAGTATAGTTTTTTTTCTCCGTAATAACGTAAACCTATTTAGGTAACTCTAACTTGGGGTCTAAGTTTTTACAATGGCATTATTAAATCATGGAATTCAATACTAATCCAGGGGTTTACTAAAATTTATTGAGCGTATTGAACTTCAAATCTTGAATATCATACATATGTAGAGACCACTGTTTTGAATTTATATAATTTTGGAAAGCTTACCGCATTGGCCTTGGTATCTAACAGGTGTTACAGCTCCTTCGGATCTCCAATCTTTGGTCTCACGGGCAACATCACTGACGTTCCAATTCCAAGAAGGTATCATTTCATCGTAAAATTCAGATGGTGAAATTTTGTTGATGCCCTTGAGACCGGTGTGTGTGGCAATGAACTCTTCTTCGGTCCAATCCGAAAACTCGTTGACACCAAGCCTGTAGGATTTATCTCCCTTCTTATTAAATTCCTCAATGAATTTCAGGTTTTTCCTGAACACGTCGAACCTCATCTTTTCCTCAAGCTCATTGGTATAAACTCGGGAGAATCGTGTCATCCATTGTTGATGGTGGTCAGCAATTAAGGGCTTGTTGAAGGTGACACGAGATGTGGCTTGGGAGACGCTTCCCATGGAAATAATCGTTAGAAACACAAGGAATACTATCGATGTCATTTTGTTGTTGATGAATATGATAAAAATTAAAATAGATGAAAGAATGAAATTGTAGTTTTTTTCTTGTATGTGAAGTGTTTCTGTTGTGTTGTAGTGAAGAAGTAAGGATGGGGAGAAATGGTATTTATAAAGAAAAGATTCGAAGTTGGTTATGGTCTAACTGAAAAATGAGAGCAAATTGCAAGTTGACTCTATAATGGTTATGGTGTTGTTTGCATTAACTTGCGCCGTGATCTTTGGAGGAACAACTTTCCCATTTCTATATGCACATATATTACAACTAATATATATATATATATATATATATTTTTTTTTTATATATATTACCATATCATTTTAAATATAGAGATAAGAGCTAGCTATATTTACTAATAACCTTAGGGTTTAGGTAGATACATTTGCGTTTGAATGCAATCATGGTCCAATCAAATGTATTTTGAAGTTCTCGGTCATGGTGAGTTTTAAAATATAGATTACTTCGAACTCAAAACTGTCGTGACAACATTATTAGCTTTTGGGAACAACTGAGTTCTGAAAGTCAAAAAGTATTAAGTTCTGACTGAAAACAAAGATAATTCCTTTTTATTTGGGGTCTCATTTGGATTTACCTCAGTTCAATGAAAATAGTGGTAAATATGTGACGATAACTAAGGCGATGAAGTGGTTTATCGCTTAAGCCTGCCAGCCATGTGGTTTAAGGCGACGAATAAAGGTAAATAGTATAGTGGTTTATCGCTTAAGCCTGCCAGCCATGTCACTAGCTTCGCTTGCATGGGGGGCCTCTACACTACAAGAAAACATCAAGGATTCTGAGGGAAAAATCGTCGGAATT
>NC_027752.1:15429460-15429673 GCF_000695525.1 Brassica oleracea var. oleracea
AAAATGTAAAATATATAATATAAGTAAATACACAATTTAAAAAAATAATAGAAAAAGTACATTATGATTTAAATATCTATTTTAAAATATTGTTTTACTCTGTGTGTGTGGTTAATGCTGTGCACTGTGCACTGTTTTGCAAAGTCAATCGGATGTAAATTTCATTTTTAAAAGGTAAAAAACTCTTAATGGTAGTAAATTATATAAAAATGA
>NC_027752.1:15429764-15449543 GCF_000695525.1 Brassica oleracea var. oleracea
GAAAACTTCAAAGCACTCGAGCAAAAAAATGGTTCCACCATCAACTCTTGCCGTCCCAAAAACCTTTAATGACCTTGAAGGAGATTTTTTATAACAACTAACTTTTTGTTAGATGGATTCATTGTTGGGAAACCCGCAACTTCCAAAAGCCAAACTTATTCATGGGAATTGAATTGCTTTTCATAGACTCAAAGGTATTCTTACAAATTTAAATTAATCTAATCCATAATTTTATTGTTAATATTCATATTACTCTTTCATGATCAAACCATTACAGTTAATAACCATTCAAGCGTTTATCCCGAAACACTTCTTTCCTCGCCGAATCAGGTATTGGTTCATGTTGGTCCTATTGTAAATATAATTTAAGTTGGTTTAGCATATATTATGCTTAAAATAACTTAAATTAAATAATAGTAATATTATGCTTAAAATATAATTTTAGAGAATTTTCGAATATAATTTACAGAACATTATAGGTAATGAATTTAATTTATTAAATTCGTTTATTACTTAAAACTAAGTTCTTTTAAAAAACATACTGAGTTATAAATATCAATGCTGGATTGGTGAGTATAACATGAAGACAAAAAATATAAATATTTCATTTTCAAGATAAGAAATTCAGTTTTTATTCAGTTGCTCAATATATAATATCTTAAATTTTTTTATTTTGCTAAATATGATAACTAGATAGTCAACAAAATTACAAAAAAAATATTTAAATAGTAAAAAAGATGTTAATTTAACATGTTAAAATTTAAAAATAAATTTTAATTATGACATGCATCTTAACATTTAAATAAATATATATCATAACCTAAATATAAATAATTTAACAACTTAAATTAGAAAAAAAAAAAAAAAGTCCCGGGCTACTAATCCCTAGTAAAAAATAAAAAATAGCAAAAAACACCGAAAAATCTAATGAGAGAGTAAGAGATGGGGACAAAGAAAAGCGAAATGAACCAACGAGGAAGAAGACATTTATAAAAAGCTTTCTCTACAGACTCACTTCTTGTCTGAAAAATACAGACTTGAGAGTGATTTAGAGAGATCTGTTAAGAGAGAGAGAGAGAGAGAGAGAGAGAGAGATCTTCCCTTCATCTCAGGACACCTCTCTTCTTCTTCTTCTTATCCCAATCTCTACTTCAAAATCTTCTCTCTCCAGATATTTTTTTCTTCTCAGAAGTTTCAACTCTTATTCTCCTCTCGAAGAAAACACTCTAAAAAGTAAGTGAATTTGAATTCATCGTTCGTTCTTTATTCAACTAATTGTTATACATAGTTCTATTCATATTCCTCTGTTTTTTTTGTGTGCGTCAGATCCGTTTCTTTATCGATCTTGATATTTTATTTTGATTGGTTAATGGGCACGACTAAATCCTTTAAAGATCTTCGATGAACTTTGTTCTCAAATCAGACCCCTTTTGCCCCAAATTGAAAAATTTGCTGCAAAAGTTTCGATCTTTGTGTAAATGATGAATCCAGAGATGTAGAAGTTATTTTTAGCGTGAAAACAAAGGAGTAGTTGCGACTGATGTCTCCCAGTTTCAACTTTATTGACCCAAGTGGGATGCTTTAGGGGTTGTTGTTGCCTTTAGTTTTTTGGGGACCCATTGAATCATGTCTTTAAGAAAAAATGTTAAAAATGCGACAGAAGTTTCACTGTGTTGGAAAGTGTCTATTTCAGATCTCACCAATCCCATTTTTTCTAAATCTAAATCTCGTTCATGCTATTGATCAAAGGTTCATGTCAAAGTCATGTTTGTATCTTTCATACTGAAACTGTGACGACAATAACAACTTCGGTTTCACTGAATCTACAGGTGAGGCTTGTTTTACATCTTTTGGTGTAGTAGAACTATGAAGAACGGGAAGCAACCCGAAAAGGGATCTTCTAGGATCTTGTCACTCACAGTCCTGTTCATCGCATTATGCGGCTTCTCATTCTATCTCGGTGGGATGTTTTGCTCTGAGAGAGACAAGATCGAAGCCAAGGATGTCACAAGTACCTCTACAAAGTTTGTAGCTTCCCCTAAGGAGCCAACAGTTTCACCTCTTCAGATCAAATCCGTTTCTTTCCCGGAATGCGGGTCAGAGCTCCAAGATTACACCCCCTGCACCGATCCAAAGGTTTTACTCTCACTTTGTTACTTTTGCTTCTAGTTGCATAAACTTGAACCATTGTTGTGTGTTGTTTGCTTGTTCTCAGAGATGGAAGAGGTACGGTGTCCATCGCCTAAGTTTCTTGGAGCGTCACTGTCCTCCGGTTCACGAAAAGAGCGAGTGCTTGATCCCACCGCCGGATGGTTACAAACCACCTATAAGATGGCCTAAGAGCAGAGACCAGTGTTGGTACAAGAACGTGCCTTATGATTGGATCAACAAACAAAAATCAAACCAGCATTGGCTTAAGAAAGAAGGTGACAAGTTCCATTTCCCTGGTGGTGGTACCATGTTTCCTCGTGGTGTTAGTCACTACGTTGATCAGATGCAAGATCTTATTCCCGAAATGAAAGACGGTACAGTCAGGACCGCCATTGATACTGGCTGTGGGGTTAGTCTCTTACTCTCTCTCTCTCTTGCCAACTTCTCTAACCGGTTCCGGTTTATAAAGTTTTTAAGTTGGTTTGTTTTGTAGGTAGCGAGCTGGGGAGGTGATCTTTTGGACCGTGGGATACTAACGATCTCTCTTGCTCCTAGAGATAACCATGAAGCTCAGGTTCAGTTCGCTCTTGAACGTGGGATCCCTGCTATTCTAGGGATCATCTCAACCCAACGTCTCCCTTTCCCTTCAAATTCATTTGATATGGCTCATTGCTCTAGATGTCTCATTCCCTGGACTGAGTTTGGTAAGCATCTTCTTGATGGTTTACATTATAATGTGATTGCATTTACCGAACCAAGTCTTGAACCATATCTAAGTGGGGTGTTCAATCCGGATTTTGGTTCGGTTTAGGATAATTTTTCTGATTTTTCGGTTTATAAAATATTCATATCCAAGATAAAACCAAATCTATTCTGGATGGTTAGATTTGGATAGGGGTGTCAATTCAGGCTGCCCGGCCCGGCCCAAACCCGCTAAGTCCGTAAATATTTGAGTCCTGCCCGGCTTGGAAATATTTTGGGCCTAGAATTCAGATCCCGCCCGACACTTATAGGGCTATAGGGTTTTTTGGGCTTTTCAAAAAATAGTTTGTTATTGTCACTTCCATCGTTTTAATATATGTGAATTTTCATAAAAAATCAGTTTCATTTTTTTGTTTTAAAATATAAAGTTAGTTTAAACTTTTTTTCTTTATCAAAAATGTTTTATTTGTTCGTATGTTTTAAAAACATATTATAAATAAACCAAATTTAATAAGATTTAAATATTCAAATATAATAAGAGATCAAAATTTATGATAAACATGGTCAAACGTTTCATACTTTGTATTTGAAAAAAAACGTATTGTACATAAAAGAAGAAGGTACATTTGCAAAATTTAAAAATATGACACTTGTAATGATTAAGCAATAAAATGCATTAACAACTTTTATATTTAGTTTATTAACGTTTGGATAAAAAAATATTAAAATAATATATCAATAGTTTTGATTGCAAAAACGATAATATTTAAGCCAAAGTATAAAATTTTGGGTTTTCGGGCCGGCCCTGGCCCAAACAGACTTAGGTCCAAAATACCCAAAGCTCAAATGGGCTTAGCCCGAAGGCCCATTTTTTTAGGCTTACAAAACTAAGCCCAAACCCAGTAATTTTTAGGCTCGGGCTGCGGGCTTTGACCCTAATTGACATGTTTAGATTTTGATACAAGTTTAGTAAAACAACTCTTAGGGGGTGTATTGAATATGAAATTTGAAGTGATTTGATTTTAGTGAATTTTTAGATGATTTTAAGAAAATATTAGAATTTAGTGTGATTTTTGTTAAATAACTCTAGGATCTCATTTAAAACTATGGGATTTGGATTTTTATTTTTATAACTAAAAAATCCCTCTCAAACACCCTAAAAACATTTAAAGCATTCTAAAATCTCCAACTTAAATTTTGTTCAATAACAGTGGATTTCAGAGTGTTTGTTAAAATGATAAGTTCAATAACACTAGATTTGAAAGTATTTTTTAAAATCCTCATTTGAATAACATTGGATTTGTCATTTTAATACAAATCATCTAAAACTCTTAGTTGAATACACTCCCCCTTAATTCTCGAAGAAATTTTGGTTTTGAATCGGTTTTCCTGTTCGCTTTCGGTTTTTTCGGATATAAAAAATGAATCCATTTAAACGGTATTAACATATGGTTCTTCTCAGATCAGTTATTTCTGTTTGGTTTGGATCGGTTCGGTTAATCCGGGTTGAGCACTCTTATCAACTGATTCTGATTTCTTGTAATTCGGTTTATTATTTCATTCAATTTCAAACATTTTGGCACTAAGAAGAATGATTGTATGATGTTGCAGGTGGAATCTATTTGCTTGAGGTTCACCGTATAGTCCGACCTGGAGGTTTCTGGGTACTTTCAGGTCCGCCAGTGAACTACAAGAGAAGGTGGCGTGGGTGGAACACAACAATGGAAGATCAGAAATCAGACTACGACAAGCTTCAGTCACTTCTAACCTCAATGTGTTTCAAAAAGTACGCACAAAAAGACGACATAGCAGTGTGGCAGAAACTCTCAGACAAATCTTGCTACGACAAGATCGCAAAGAACATGGAAGCTTACCCTCCCAAATGCGACGACAGCATAGAGCCAGACTCCGCTTGGTACACTCCCCTCCGTCCCTGCGTGCTTGCACCCACACTTAAAGTCAAGAAGTCGGGTCTAGGGTCGATCCCGAAGTGGCCAGAGAGGTTGAACGTGGCTCCGGAGAGAATCTCTGACGTTCATGGAGGGAGCGCCAGTGGGTTGAAACACGACGATGGTAAGTGGAAGAACAGAGTGAAGCATTACAAGAAAGTGTTGCCAGCTCTTGGGACGGACAAGATTAGGAATGTTCTGGATATGAACACCGTTTATGGAGGTTTCGCTGCTGCTCTTGTTCAGGATCCTGTTTGGGTCATGAACGTTGTCTCGTCTTACAGCGCGAATACGCTTCCTGTTGTGTTTGATCGTGGTCTCATTGGGACGTACCATGACTGGTATGGAGAATCTTTATTCACGTAAAAAGTCGGTTTTGATTATGTGTATTTGAGTGATATTAACGTGAAGTGATATTGCAGGTGCGAAGCTTTCTCGACGTATCCAAGAACCTATGATCTTCTTCACCTCGACAGCCTTTTTACCCTTGAGAGCCAGAGGTACGGTTTCGATTTCAGTTCGTTACGGTTTAGGTTTGGTATGGTTTTGGTTTCATTTCTCAATTGGATACAGTAGTTTTGTTTTCCAATCCAATTTCGGTTTTCTGTTTTTTTTTTGGTTTGGCAAATTCAGTTTAGGTTTTTTCGGGTATGTCACATAAAAATACCAATTCAACGAATTTAACTTTAAGAATAGTTTCGGTTTTCAGATCGATTTAATGGTTTGCTCGGATCAAAATGGTTTGGTTTATCCGAAATTAAACACCGTGAAAATATTCAATTTACCGGTTAAAATTGACTTTGAGATTTGTTTTTTTTTGTAGAGGTTCTTAACGTGTTTGTCTGTAAACCTGGTGGTAATGTGAAACAGGTGTGAGATGAAGTACGTGTTGCTGGAGATGGACCGGATCTTGAGACCGGGTGGGTATGTAATAATGAGAGAATCGAGTTATTTCATGGACGCACTCACGACGTTGGGGAAAGGGATGAGGTGGAGTTGCCGGAGAGAGGAGACTGAGTATGCAGTGGAAAGCGAGAAGATTCTGGTTTGCCAGAAAAAGCTTTGGTTTTCGTCTAACCAAACCTCTTGATGTACTCTTTTGAGGTTTACAGAGACCAAGAAAGAGATCTGGGTTATGTTTAATTTTTCGAGTATGAATTCATATATTATTTTTTAATCATAGTTTAATATATATATCTATATATATATATATATATATATATATATCAATTATATTAATTGTAGTTCGACATTTCTGTTTATGACATTTTAAAAGCTAAAGGTATATTTTGAGAACAGAAATATATGGCGGGAAAATGAGGAAGAGGGCAAGGACCCAAAACTCAAAATCTCGATTTCTGAAAAATGATGTTTGGAAAACGTAAAATTCCGATTGGAGTCGGAATCAGAACTCCGAGGGTTCGCATATCTCCTCCGCAGCCGGCTATATAGCTTCCCCAGCGACCGATCCGTCTTCTACTTCCGGATTGTGTTGCTTGAGGCCCAAAGCACCTAGCATCCTCCGGGTACTGATCTTCGTCTTCTCCTTCCGGATCTGTGAACCCTCGATTCAATCCCAACCCGCTGGGGTTTTACTCTTCTGTGTAGGTCGTCCCTCTATTAACTCCGCCAAGTTTTTCTTACATCTGACAATGGATTGAAACCGGAATACAAAGATGTGTTCAACTCAGCTCGGTTGAAGCTGATTTGTCCGTAACAAAGAGTAGAAAAAGCTTCGGTTCTAAGTTAACTCAGCTCGGGTTGAATTTGGTTTACTTATTATGGTGATGGTTCTTTTCAAGATGGGGAGTTGCAAGCGATTAAGATGGTCCTTGCCTTGGTGAAAGTTTAACGAATACTGCCCACATCAAACTCTACAACAATCCTTTCTTTAAATACTTAACATTTTAAACCTCTCTAAATGGAGTCTTCTTTTGGGAATGTGGGCGACCTGAGAAAGCAACAGAAACATTGCTGATACTTAAACCATGCACATAACTAAAGGTGTGTGTGTTCCTCTTACTTTTTCATAAGATCGTTGTTGGGGTCGAAAACGGTTGCGACGAAGTTAAGTCCAAATTTCCGAAGAAGAAAACGTAGAAACCTTCTTCGACAAATACTTTTTTCGAAATAGATTCTTCTTTACGAAAAGCTTTGCGGAGGAAGCGCGAGTCATCGGACAAGAGCTCAAAAAGGGTCGCTACGTAGCGACCGAGCTCGAGCCGAAGCTCGGTCGCTACGTAGCGACCGAGCGCTCTTCCGAAACGTCGATACGACATTAGTCCATGCATTCTCGTCTATCCTTCGATGCTATCTCCCGAAGACCGTAGCAAACCCATTTCACGTTCCCCGCCATTCTAAGTTATCGATCAAACTTTACTGTAAAAACCGCGGAAAGTTCGTTCTTTATCGAAAGAAGCCGTAATAAACGCTTCGAGTCAGAAGACGGCCCAAAAGGACCTAAGACATGGCTCGAGGCCCGACTTACGATTTCTTAACCAACAGCCCGTGAGCCGCATAGCGGTTAACGCTTGGTTCGCAAGGAAAGATAAATGTCAAGTTTCCGCGGATAAATACGAAATTTTGAAGATAATTACGAAGATAAAAAAAAAATGGAATATCTTCATTTTTATGTTATGGCGGCTTAAGGGCAGAAGAGGAAAAGCGTAAACCAACCTTGGAGCCAGTATATAAGGAGTCCTAGGCGAGAGGCATGGGAGATTACTTTTTTCAGAGCAAACTTAGCACTTAGAGCGATTTAGGCATATTTCCGTTTTTGTTATTCGAGCTGCGACTCAACTAGGTTATTGCCATCTTAGGGTTTTAGAACTAGGAATCTCGCCGACAGCTCTCGTAGCCCAGGCTCTTACCTTGTTGTAACGCTCAAACGCGAATTCGGAATAAGATCTACTTTGCTCCCTTTTCGATTTCTTATACTTTATCGTTGTCATTATTGTGTTCTGATTGCTTGGCGTGTGGTATTAGCAGATATCCGGGACCTCTGAGAAATTAGGGTTTTCCTAGTTTTCTTATTTAAACGGAAATCGACAGTGCGAATTTCGGTTCCCACAATCGTTTTGGTTTTGTTTAAGAATGTTCAGCTAGAGAACTTTATTACGGAAATTGTTAGTGCAAAGATGACACCACAATTAAGCAGGGCGATAATTCAAGAGACAAAATAGATACAAGCAATTTTATTAGAAATCGCCTTTACAAGACTTGCTTATCAGTTTTACACATAACACCATAACAGCTGCTACTAAAAGATTCCTAATCTACCCAAAATTGTCTTTCTGTCGTCAGTACTTCAGCAACTGCTTCAGCACGACCCAAGAACACCCCTATGTCTTATGGAATACACACGACTCCATAGCTCTTTTATAGTGATCTCCACGTTACTGAAACCCTAGCTTCCAAGGAACATGGATATGGACAACTTCCATATCAATAAGTACACTTTCATTTTTTTGAAATGCACTTATTCCTCAAGGCATAAACTTGCTCCCCAAGTTTATCTCTTGTCTTTTCTCCACGGTATAAACTTGATCCTCAAGTTTATCCCACGCCAGCTCAGCATCTTGCGTCCACATGGTCTCTACCACTCCGCATGCCTCCTGGTTCACTCTCTGACACACACTGCCTCAGCAACTACTACATCGAAACATAAACCCTCAGTTTATCCTTCTCCATCTCAGCATATCTTGCATCCACATGGAACCCACCAGTCCGCATGTCTTATGTAGTAACGACTAATGCATCTAGCATCAGTAATTTCGTCGCCTAGTTAGTCACGGAAGACTATTGACATCTACAAGCTCCACTTGCATCTTCAGAAATTGGAAAATACATTCAGCTGTCTTGTTTAATCTCAGCTTCTCTTTGTTCTCCTGAAAGAATTCTGAATGTAGAATTTCTATCAATGTTTCACATTTCTTTATCTCTGTTTATTGAAATATAATCAAATCTCACCATATTTTTATTTATATAAATTAGTCATATTTACATAAGTTATGTATTACACAAAAAATCACGAACTTTCATTAAGAGTTGTGTCTTAACAACTAAAAGTTGTGTTTTTTTTCAACACAGTGGTTCACCTTCTATAAATAGAGATCGAGTATGTCTCCTAAAAACATCATCAAGTGTAATACAATTCGTTTTTCATGTTCAATCAAAATAAGTTTCAGTAAATACTATGTTTTCCCCTTCAAAAAACACAGCACGTCATTCTTTCTCTTTTGTAAGTAAACCCTTGTCGTGCCTTGATTAAGAAGAAACAATATTTTTCTAACATGATATCAGAGTTTTACGGTTGAGAGGACAAAGAGAGAAATCACTTGTTTAACACATCAAATAATTCCGATCTTCAATGGAAAAGCATACAGTTTTTGGAAGATCAAAATGAAGACAATCCTAAAGACGAGAAAGCTTTGAGATATTATAGAAAATAGAGTTACAGTGAGTTCGTCTTCTGAAAACACACCAGCATTACCGGAGAGAGAGAGATGATCAAGTTATGAAACATATGATGGCAATGCAAATACTCAAATAGCAATTTCCGATGTTATTTTTCCAAGGATTGCTCCCACAACAAGTTCAAAGGATGCGTGGAATGCGTGAAAGATGGAGTTTCAAAGGAGTTCTCAAGTGAAAATGATTAATCTTCAATCTCTTAGAAAAGAGTATGAGAATTTGAAGATGAGTGAAAGTGACAGCATCAATACTTTCAGTACAAAATTAATTGATATGGGAAATCAACTTCGAATTCATGGAGAAGAGAAATCAGACACTACAAGAAATATGAGTATTAGTAGAAATTCGCAGTAGCACGAATTCACCGACTACTACCAAAAGTCTCAAAATCAGATCACAAATCTTTTGTAGCACTAAATTCGCGCTAAGATAAAATTTCATTAAGCTGGAAGGCAAAAATCACTACTATAGCTGAAATATTATTTTGTAGCCAAAGCTAAACC
Source organism: Brassica oleracea var. oleracea (assembly GCF_000695525.1). NCBI lineage: Eukaryota > Viridiplantae > Streptophyta > Magnoliopsida > Brassicales > Brassicaceae > Brassica > Brassica oleracea. Next base: position 15,439,543 of record NC_027752.1, read on the forward strand.
AATTTTCGGGTTTTCTTTTACTTCTTATGAAACAAAAAAAAAAAAAAACAATTCTCTTTTCATTATCTCTTCGATTAAAAAAAAAATAAAAAATCTTATCTCTCGTCGTCGTCTCTGTCCTTCTCGAGTCTCATCTATGCGTTTCCCCTTTGCTCGATCTCGAGCTCCGACCACCACTCTGTGGTCTCCACTCACCCGCAATCGAACACGGTGGCGCCTGAGTCCGTGACCAAACCACACCACGATAACATCTCCGTCTTGTTTCGTTCTCGTCGTCACCGGAATCATGCCTCACACCGTCAGAATCAAAGTGGAGAAGAGCAACAATGGTGTTTCGGCAAAAGGTTTGACTTTTAAAAACTTTCGAAAATCGATTCATGGTTCTTGTTGTCTCTGTGCGTTTTCAATCATTATAGGAACACTTCACAATCGATTCTGGGTTAAGTCTCTGTGTTTTTATTTCTTCTTTTACTTTGTCTCTTTGGGTAAATCTATGTTCTTTGTAACTAAATCTTATGTTGCGGAATGAGAGTCTATAATCATGGCGTTTATTAGTGTTCTTATGAGTGTCTCTGACTCTGATGTTGTAGGTGTCTTTCAAGATTAGGGTATGATCCAAAGCGGATCTGAGAGAAACAGAGGATGAGCTCGTTAAAGTGTTGGCAGGTTTATGCTTCACTTCCATTCTCTTGTGTGAAGTTTTTACTTTCAGTCATGTGTTCATAATGATGCTAAGGTTACAAAGAACTTGTTATTTTGGTTTTTGAAGTTTGCCAGTATCAGTAGAGAAAACAAGCGTTACGGAGTCCCCCTACTGCTCCTCCTCGTATTCTTGCTGGCGCTTGCAGTGGAGCTGCTGTTGCCGTAGAAACTAGAAGGAGTAGTAGAGATAAAGAGTGGAGTAGCGGTTTGTGTTGCTGTTGCTGCCTGGTTTGGAACGGCTAGGCTCATAGACAACATTGAGATCAAGAGATGGACCAACTTATGAGCTATCTCATCAACTTATAAGCTGTCAGGTCATTGGTTTTATCCCCAAACTTTTTTGGTCATGGTTCCTGCAACCAGATTACAACGTAAAGGTAGTTATTGTATGATCTTGGTACTAAATGGGTGTGATGCGGTTGGCTCGTCCACTTTATGATGTTGGAGATCCTTTTCTTATCTAGCACTGTCTCTCATGATGAAGTGCAGTAAGAAGACAGAGAGGTTTGCTGTGATTCAAAGGCTTTAACAGATTAGAGAAAAGTTCATGTTTGATTTTCTTGTTGACACGGTGAAAAAACAAGAGAATTTATATGGTTCATAATGATAATTAGAGTTTGTAATTATTATGTCTGAGTGTAAAATTAAAGTCTGAGTGTATTTTAATTTATATTTTAATTAGATAAAAAAAGTTTTGTATTTTAATTTATATATTTGATTAAATCAAAGGATAAAAATGATAATTATACTTTTAGATTAAGTTTAAGACTTGAATTTAAATAATGAAAAAAAAGTTATAAGATTTTTAGTTATTGTTGGGTATATGATTAATTTGGAGTTTAAACCCTAACCCCTAAACATAAATTTTAAAATTTTAATATTTTCATAATATCATTTTAAAAATATAATCTCAAATTTAAATTATAAACCTCAAACACTAAATCTTAAATCTACACCCTAAATCTAATACCCTACACCCCAAACATAAACCTTTCATCTAATATTTTCAAACTTATAATATAAATCTTAAACTTAAACTCAAATTAGATCATTTTAAAAATCTAATCTCAAATTTAAAATCTAAACCTCAAACACTAAATCTAAATCTATACTCTAAATCTAATACCTAAACCTCAAACATAAATCCAACATACAAAGTCACTAATCTAATCTAATATTTCTATATTAATTCTTAAATTTCAAAGATCCTAATCTTATACTAACCATTACTTACAAAAGTTTATTTTAAAATTTCAGATCTTAACTTTTTATTTTTATATATCTAAACTCTAAACCTTTCATACATCCCAAACATCAATAACAAAGTCATGGATCTAATCCCTAAATTACATATCTCATATTAAATTTTAAATACTACATACAAAGCTATGGATCTAATCTTTATAAATACTAGACTAGAACCTATACTTTATAAAAATTTTATATTTCTTAATTCTTTTTCGAATATTTATCCTAAATTTTAACTTAACCACAATTCTATTTCAAAAACTTCAAACCATATATTTTAAACTTAAGCACAACTATATCAACTAATAGTCAACAATTATAATATTAATTAACAGATTTTCAAAATTAAACTTTAAAGTATTAATTTTAAAATATTAATATTTTATCATCAATTTTAAAAAATTATAAACCAAAAGTCACCAAAATAGTGAAAAATGAAACAACAAAAGATAAAATCAAGAGGAAAAAAACTATTTAGTATCTATTAAATAAAAAAGTAAGTTATAGACCAATCCACTATCATCACGCGGATCACCCTCTGAACCGTAGGATGCAATTAAATCAATGGATGAGATTGTTTTATTTACTTTTTACTTTTTATTTTTTTCTCTTTCTTTCTTATCTTCACAGATCTCTTTCTCTCCATCTCATCGACAAATCCCTCTTCCATTTTTTTTCCTTAATCATCTCACAACACAAACCGCTCTCTGTCTTATTCTCCTAACCTCAATGTCTCACTCTCCTAATCTCTCTCTCACAGACGACACATCTCACAAACAGAAGAATTAGGTTCCTAAGTTCTAGCTATTTTCATGTTTCTGGTCAAGATTATCATTTCAATTATGGTTTTTCACAAGAGGCGCTAAAGCAACGGTGGAGAAGCGGCAGACTCGTCTCTGGCCAAGATCTGCGTCGGCTTCACCGCCTCACCACCAACACATGTCAACTCACTTCACCTTCCTCTTATCTGCTCTCTTCTTCTCGTCATCTTCTTAGAAATTTATGATTGATTTTGCTTTGTGTACATATTTATTAAGGAGCAGGGAAGGAGAAGCAGTGGTGTGACATAGCCAGCGTCTCCGGTCAAGCGTGGTGGTACAAGCCGGTGGTGGTCGTGCGGTGGAGATGCGAGAGCAATGTCGCGGTGTGGTGAGTGCGGCGGCGACTGAAGAAGTAAATTAGGTTTAGTTAGGGTTAATTAGGTTTAGTTAGGGTTAATTAGTAAACCAATTTGTAATTGTAAACCATTTTGTAAGTGTATACCAATTTGTAATGGTAAACCATGTAAACCAAAATTCAATTTATAAAAGTACCAAATTTTTCTTTTTTTTTCAATTAAACCGATTTAGTGATAAATTAATTTATAATTGAAGTTTTTTAAAAAGAAATAAAATGTAAATTCTAGATAATTTATATATATATATATAATTCAATGGCACTAAAAATGTGTTATTATAAAATATGTTATGTTACTTAGTTAACGCCATATAAAACTTAATAATAGCAAAAACAAGATGCTATAGAACAAATTTAATATAGTAGAGTTTAAATGTTACAATATCTATATTTATTATAGCTCATGAAAAAACGCTATAATAGAGGGGGGTCTACCGTAGCTGCGGCAGACCTAGCGTTTGTAAAAACGCTACGAAAACCTTTTGGTAGCGTTTTCGGTGTGCTACCAATACCGATATTTCTTGTAGTGAGATTATCAGATAGTGCAAAAGATTATTATTTCACTTCCAGAGAGGTTTGATAGTATTATGTCTGTACTCGAACAAACTAAAGATATAACTGTATTATCAATTACAATCAGTTACAAAGTTAATCGGTATATTGAAAGCAAACGAGAAGCGTGTAGAATTGTGAGAAGAACTTTCTACGGAGAAAAGTTTGTTTCAAAAGGAAAAAACAAAAGTGAAGATAAACATCACATGCAGATCGATAAATGGTATGGTGTTTGCAAACAAAGGAATCACAATAAAAGTGAATGTTGGTTGAAGAAAATGAAGAGCCAAGGAGCCTCTTCACAAAAGATTGTAAATAATGAGAGAAAGTGTTTCGTGTGTAACAAACAGGGACATCTAGCAAAAAACTGCAAACTTAGAAAGACCGAGAGTGCGGATCTGAGTATTGAAGAAACAAAAGATGACTCAGAAGATGAAGGTCACATGTTGTTTACTGTAGTTGAAGAAGAAACATCATCAACAGTTGATGATGAAACATGGTTAGTTGACAGTGGACGTACTAACCACATGACCAAGGAAGTATCATACTTCATCACTCTTGATAAGAGTATAAAAATACCAATCAAAGTGGGGAATGGTCAACGAGTAATCACGGCAGGGAAAGAGATTATCCAAGTGATGACAAGACAAGGAGAGAAGATCATCAAAGAGGTGTTTTTAGTGCCGAACTTAGCAAGGAATATGTTAAGTGTTTCGCAAATGGTATCAAATGGGTATGGAGTGTTGTTTAAAGCCAATCGATGTTTCATAGATGATCCTCAAGGAAGAAGAATGTTGAATATCAATATGAAGCACAAGAGTTTTCTATTTAGATGGATTAAATCGTAGGTTAATGCATTACTTGCACATGAAGAAAAGAGATGCGATTGGGAAAAGAAAGAAGTAAAGATGGTTCTTTTTCCATCAAATGAAACCGAGTTTCAAGATAATCAAGCACATGAAATTTGTCAAACAATGAGTCAAGAACCTCAAAGAATCGAGGAAGCCGTAAAGATAAAGAGTTCTGAGACAAGCTTGGAGTGTAGTTCAGATATGATTAAGAAGGAATGTTGAAATATAATAAAATCTCGTCATATTTATATTTATATTTATATTTACGTAAGTTAGCTATATTTACATAAATTAGTTATTACACAAAGAGGCATGAATTTTCATTAAGAGTTGTGTTTTCTCAACACACTGGTTACACTTTGGATTCGAAGTTGGGATAATGTAAGTGAGGAAACAGAAACTGCAGTTGATATTCAGTTTATCTATTTAGTAAATTTATTAACAAAATTATATGCTACTAAAACTAAAATATAAACAGAATCAATAATTAAACTGAATATCATTACAACATCACTTCTTATTATATACCAAGATACTTATATTATTTGCTAATTGTTTTTCATATCTATCCTATGAAATCCATTTTGAAAGTAAATGTAGAGAACGTTAATTTATCATATGTAAAAACAGAATATTTAAGTGTACAACAATTGTTCATAACTTCGAACATCACGATTATGGATATGATACAATGGGATTATGATACATTTGCGTATAATTTACATGATCAATCAATTTATTTTTTGGATATGATTAAGTAAGAAAACAAATATTTATTAATTTTTTTAATAAATTACCTAAATAAAAAATTACACATGAGAAAAAGCCATGACTTCTATTTTAATAGATAAAATTTAACGGAACCTATTTTCAGATTTACATATTGATTTATGATTACATAATTTTGGTTACCTACTTTCTTACAACTATTAATGTTGGTTGACCACATTTTTAACACCTTTTTTTTGAATTGAATGTTAAATTTAATTCAAAACAAAAAACTTTGTTATATCAAGTGTTACTTTGTAGAAAATAACTCTCCTCCTATCTCATCTCAAATTAACAAACTCCAACTCAAAATCAAAACTAAAAGATATAGGTTTCCTAAACTCTTGTACCAAACCAATAGGTCATTCCACCTTTAAAGTCTTTATCTCCTCTTCTCTGAATGAGTGTGAGCTTATTTCTCGTGTCTTTTATCAATCAGTTTTGCCAATAGATCAGCAGAGGAAGACCCTTCTCCTATTTCTCTCTCTCCATACTGTATGAACTGCGAGCTGAAAGATGTACTTGATGATGAAAGACTTCACTTTACTTGTCTGCGGAGCCCTCATTATTCTCATGAATCTCCTCCATTGGTTAGTGTACTCATTTTGCAACACTCCTTCCATCAGCTTCTTCCAAATCTGAGCAGCGTATACACATTCAAAGAACAGATGCTCCATTGTTTCAAATGGTTCATTACATAAGACACAAGAGCTGTCCACAGACCCGTTTTTTTTTTTTTTGTAATAGAAATCATCTTCTTTTTAATACTTTTTCGATCAAATTCATCTCTTCTTCCTTATTAGTGAGAAGCTTTCTCTGGATTTGGTGTATGAGATATCTGCTTTCTCTCTTAAATTTCGTTAGCAAGAAGAAATTATATGAGGTGAAGTCAGACGATGATTATTATAATTATTATTATTATTTATATAGACGTCATGTTAGTAATGTATCAGCAAATTTAAGTTTTACTTTTCTTGACAATTTACCTTTTTTAACTCATTGACTTGCTGCCTTAATTTCCTCTTTTGTTTATTTTTCCATTTCTCAAAACAAAATTATTATTATTATTTTCAAAAACAAATAATAATTTTTCGGAACGTATCCATATAATTTTTTAATTGAACCGAACCTATTTTCAGATTAACAGATTGGTTTAGCGCTGTCAAAAAAAAAAAAAACAGATTGGTTTAGGATTAATAATGTTGGTTACTATTATATTAGACATGTGACATATCAACGATCTTTAGAGTTTCTTTTATTTGACGCTTTCCTTTTTAAAATGTGTTGACTTGTTGACATAATTTCATAATTTTTTTATAGAAATTTCATGTTCGTGGAACCCTCTTAGTCCAGTGGTTTCACTAAGGTTTCATTAATGCTTCTACATCCGGAAGTCTAGGGTTCAAATCCCAAAAAACGCAAATTATGCATATTATGAAGAAAAAAAAGATTACAAGAGGTCTTTAGCATGATACATGGTGTATCATCGAATATGGATCTCATAGGGCGGCTCGAAGTGACGCAGTCAGACGTATATTGTCATCTGGTGGTAGTATTATCGGTTGTCGAATCGTCTATATAACTTTTCTTATTTTACAATACTAAAAAGAGAATAACTAGAGCAGGGAGAATGTCCACATCATCTGTTTAATTCCACCAATCATAAGGTTGTCCGATGCCACGTCATGCCCTCATCAATTCCATAACAGATTAATAATGTGTCAATTTTTTTTTGGAATGCTATGATAATCTTTATGGGCTTCCTCATATGGCCTGTAAATATTTTTCTCTCTATAACTTAACGCCTAAAATTTGTTTTCCTTTTTACTATTAGTCCTAACTTAAGAGTAAATAAAAAACGTATGAATTATGATCTATAAATGAAAGATGTATTAATCTTAAACATACGTATTTAATTCGATTGGTGACATTCATGCTGAAGATGAACGGTTTAGAACTTATATATAAAAGTGAATCGAATACCTCACGAACTCAGAAGAACAAATTTACATTAGAATCACCTTCCAATCTTCCGTTTCACTTTCTGCTTTCAGAAGCCAGAGAGCCGCTACGATTTGCCTCAGGACCTTTTTTTCCAAAACAAAAAACTCTCGAACCTTAACTGCTGGCAAATTCATGCCTCTTCCATGTCACCGTATCCTCCTCAGTTTCTGCCGGTAGAGGTCCTCTACCGTGGTGTTGGATCACCGGGACAGAGGAAGGTCCACAGACTACGACGAGTGAATGTTGATGTAAGCCTAAAACCCTTTTCGATTGAATACTTTTTAATGTTAAAGGTCTGAACCTAAACTTTTCTGATGCAAGCAAATACAAGGAACTAGGCGCCACAGAACTATCGCTGGAAGGCTAACTCAATATTGCTTTCACGGAGAATGGATCTCTCTTCACCGCGTTTAAGAGCAGAAACGTGGCTGGTCGGCTTCTTCCAATAAGAGGAAGCTGGAAGCATGTGTCTAGGAGATAAGAAGATCAAAAGGATGATGAAGTTGACGCATTAGAGCTACACCACCATCGACGATCTGGATCTGGAGAAAGTATCCATGGCCGTCGCTTCTGAAATTAATGGCGGCGGAGGAGGCACGAAATGAAGCTATTGGCGGTGGTGGTCGGACTGTTCTAGGTTACAAACAAATCTACTGATCTCTTTGTCTCGATATCTAACACAATTTTGGTGTATTTCTTCTACGATTTAATTTTCTTAGGTTGTGATTAATAAAAATTGTCATTTTCTTTTTTTACTTAATTTTGGTTTTATTTTGATAAATTCGTTATAGAACTATAAACTAATGTATTATCCATAAAGCTAATAAGATTTGATCATATGAGTCATATAGCTGACTCATACAAGAATGGAAGTTGGAACCATGAAAAATGATGGGTTTGAGGACTGTTTTACTTTCACTCTAATATTTTTGCCTTTCGTAAAACATACTTTTATATGTTCCAGGTGTTCTACCTTATCGGCCTGCACAAAGTTGTTTTGACTTTACTTGATCCAGGTCCACTCATTAAAGTGTGTCCGTTTAAGTGGATTTAGTCTTCCTTCACATCTTGGGTAATTTTTTGTACTAACATATAATTGTTTATGTTTCTTTTTTAGTTTTCAATCCATTTGTGTTGGTTGGTTGACTGAAAGCTGTTAACAAATTTGATAGGAATGTGTTGAGATATATTATCTTATGCATGTTTCCTATGCATAAGCTATTTTTTATTAGGTAGCTACAATGATACAGTTCTTTGATGTTGAGATGTACCGATTTGATGTTGCTTGCTATTTCTTTAGTCAATTTGAACACTGATGTGAAATAGCTGATGTTTTTGCTATTATCATGTCTGTAATCAGAATCACGTGTTGTTGCAGTTGTTATACTGCTGGATCTGCTCCAAGTGCTCCCGTCGCTGAGAATCAATCCTCTCCTCGCAGACATTATGGCTAAGGAAATGCTAGCATTCCCAAGATAACTTTATTTATCTCCCGGTGGCTTTATATAAATGATTGCAAACAAGTAAGTATAATTTAATTTATACCCCCCCCACCAGCCCCACTAACTAAAATGTAAATTCGTATAAATGAGAAAACAACCATAGAAAATATGTATTCATGGTAAAGTTAATTATATGGTTTACACCTTGCGTGCGTCTATATTCAAGGTTTGCTATTTGATCATTGGGTGCTAAACGCAATATAACTCATCCAAAAATATATGTTGGAATTTTGACAAACATAAAAGGCATTATTGCGCAATAGCAGAATAAACACAACACATACTGCTAATAAGAAAATAAAAGGTTCATCTTCTTAAAGAAAAACATATGATGATGAGCTTTGACATGTAGTACGTGCATTACTATTATAAATAGTGTGGATTGCGTTTTTGTATATTACGTATTTTCGTTACTATATTTTCTTCAACATGTATTTTTAACTGATATTACTTTTGTCATTTAGACGGATAAATTTGAAATACATCATTAATTCAGTTAATCAGAGAACCGAGTTTTACAGAGCCATAAACATTTTAAAATTAATTTAAATAGTATTTTTTGACAATTTTGAAAGTCATACAACTTATATATATTATATCTTTAAAATTTAAAAATAAATTGTTCCATTGGTTCTCAGAACTGGTTCTAAATTTACTATTAGAAATTATGTGATAATAACATAAACCTAATATTTTTGAGAGAACATTTATCCTTTTATTTTTGACAATGAAAATATATCTTCCTAATAAGAAAGATATCATAAAAATGGAAATTGTTGACTAATTTTAAATAAAAACAAGATTAATTTAAAAATAGAGATGGTAAGTATATGTCAAACTAAGAATAAGAGACAAAGTTCATAAAGAAAAAAGAACAATTTTTTTTTTTGGTAAGACTTTTGAGGCCCTCATATTAAAGAGACTGATTTTAGCTTCAACTAAGAGTATGGTAACGGTTGTTGGCATTTTGAAACAATCACATAAAATGCTACAAATCGCTTCAAACCGTTCTGAACCTTCTAAAATCAAAAGTTGGATCCAGCTAGCGTTTGCGGTTGCGGGAGGATAATTTAAAAAAAGTAAAATAAAAATAAAATAAAAAACTAAAAATATTCAATAAAACTTTTAAATTGAAATAATATAAATTGTAAAATGTATACATATTATATTTTAATTTATATTACAAAATTTTTTTTTT